>NC_047084.1:238397898-238699938 GCF_902459505.1 Geotrypetes seraphini | reverse complement strand
ACCAAGCCACCCTTCTTCCCCTGTCCCCACGCACCCTGCTCCCCTGAGCCAGCAACATCAAGGCATGTGCAGCAATTGCATTGCACACGCGTCAGGCCTACAAGTCTTCTCTCTGCGCCACCCCTCCCTCCCCCCCGGTCAGTTCTGACATCGGAGAGGAAGTTCCGGGCCAGCCAATCGCTGCCTGGCTGGCCCAGAACTTCCTCTCCATTGTCAAAATTGACATCGGGAAGAAGGCTTCTGGGTGGCAAGCAGCAGCAGCGGTGGACCGAGGGGGGAGGTGGTTTGAATCAGCGCTGGAGGGCGGCTGGTAAGCAGCGGCGGACCGGGAGGTTGAATCGGGCGCTGGAGGGAGGCTAGCTTTGGCGCAGCAGGGAGGGAGGGGAAGCGATTGCCTGTCCCGTTGTTCACATGCACAGCTTTGAAATGCTGTCCCTGAAAACGGGACATTTCAGCATCCCGAAGCTATGTGTGGGGACAACGCGACGGGGGATCCAATAACGGGATGGTCCCGTTCAAAACGGGACGTATGGTTACCTTAGTAATGATACTTGTCCTTGACCCTTATTTTCACCTCCTCCTTACATACTGTTGTTTCATGATTAAACCAAATTAAAAAAAACAATATAACAGAAAGTATTTTCACTTATCTTTTAATATGCAGAATCACTAGCCTGCCCCGACGGGACCCATTTTGCCACATAAAGGCTTTCTCAAGGGTTCTAAAGGAGTGCACTTTAGCGTCCTTCCAGTTTACCTCACTTCATCATCTTCTGCATCTTGTTAGTAGTTCTGAAAAGTTCTCAGCCCAATCAACATACTTCCTAAATTCTGAGGGCCGGATTCTCAAAACTTACCATGCTCTTAAATATGGTCGCTAAACCAGTTCCAACCAGTTTAGTGTGCCAGTGTTTTACTGGCTGATTTATTAGAACGGCCTATTCCGAGCTTCCTTGCAGACACCAACTCTACCATGCTAATGTAGTACAATGAGGTCATTAATATTAAAATGGTAGTAAAATTGTCTTTCTTTTTTTAACTTTATTGATTTTCCATATATTAACAGTGCAATACAGAAGTATATAAACATATAATAAATCAAGAAAAGCACATTCATCTTACAGACATACATGAGCATTTAAACCCACACACCCATCCAATAACTAGTCAACAAAAACAAATACATAGATTCTTTCAATAACCTTTCCCTACTTAAAGTAGTAATGTAATCCCACCCACCTGGATATATGTAGTCAAAGGGCTAAAATTAAGATAAAAGTATCCCTCCCCCCACCCTCACCCTTCCCTGGATGTGTATGGAAATAAACAAAAATTAAAGACAAAAGACAACTATAATGAAGAAATAGAAGAATAAAAATTTGGGAAATTTACCCCACCCGCCGCAATTGGTTTTTGTAAAAATACTAAAGCAATTTGTGCAGTTTTACTCAGCCAAACAAATTTGGTAAGGATGCTATTTAATTTCTTATAAAAAGACCCCTGAAAAAGCACTGGTAGCATTCCCATTTGATAGCAAACCACAGGCAAAATCATCATCTTAACCATTTGAACTCTCCCCCACCAACACAGATGTAAAGGGTTCCATTGCACACACAATTCTGTAACCTTCCGTACCAAAGATTTTTCATTTACTTTCATTGTCTCTTCCAATGTTTTTTGCATCCAATTGCCTAAATATTTTATAACCTCTTCCTTCCAAAGAAAAAGGAATGTATCAAATAATCCTTTTTGACAATATACATTTAGTGAAAGAACCTCCGATTTACTCCAATTTATTTTATAACCAGAAAACGCCAAATCTATCAATCAAATCTAATAAATGTAGAATGGTAGTTTCCAGATTCCTCAAATGAAGCAAAATGTCATCTGCATATGCAGAGACCTTATATTCCCAACCTGCATAAGGAATACCCTGTATCTCCTCTGCCTGTTGAATAGCCAATAGCAAGGGTTCCAGTACAATGTCAAAAAGCAAAGGAGATAACATACACCCTTGTCTAACTCCCCTCTCCAGACAAAAACGTTCCAAAAAAGTATTATTAATATATTATCTGGCAGAAGGGGAATATACAAGGTTTGAATCATTTGTATAATTCCGGAACCAATACCGAACCAATCCATTGCTTGATACATGAAGGTCCACTCCACTGCTTGATACATGAAGGTCCACTCCACACAATCAAAGGCCTTCTCCATATCCAAAGATACAGAGAAGGCCGGATCTTCCATGACTTTTGTTAAATTTAACATGTGGAAAGCCAGTCTGGTGTTGTTTGAAGAATGACTTTGAACAATGAACCCCGTTTGGTGCATACCGATAACATAAGTGAGAGACTTGGCCAAGCGTAAAGCCAATAACTTAGCAAGAAGTTTTCCATCTACATTTATCAAAGAAATAGGCCTGTAATTTGAAACCAACGTTGGAAATTTATTTGGCTTCGGCAAAACTATAGTTAAAGATTCTGCCATAGTACCTGTAATGCAACCTTTAGTCAGTTGAGCCTGATAAAAATTTAATAGATGAAGTAATAGGGTAATTTGGAATGACTTATAAAACTCTACAGTGAAACCATCACCACCTGGAGCGGATCCAACTCTAAGGGACTTCAATGCTGCTTGAAGTTCTTTCAGTGATATAGGCGTCTCAAGATTTCCTTTTATATGCTTGGGAATTTTTGGGCCCTTAATTAACTTTAAAAATTCTAAACCTTCAAGTTCTTTATTTGAATAAAGCTCAGAAGAATATAAAGCTTTATAAAAGTTCAAAAATTGTTTCAAAATAGTTCTAGTTTGAAAATGAGTTTCACCCTTCTCATCTGTAATAGCCACAATTTTTACTTTTCTTTTTTTTTTTGCTTTGAGGTACTTAGCTAATATTCTTCCCGCTTTATTCGAGTTTCCATAATATAAAACCTGTTGAGAAAACAACTCTTTCCTAGCCAATTGAGAGGAAATCTCATTATCTCATTGTATTTATACTTAGCTTTTAAGAGGGCCTGTAAAGTAATTTGTTCCCATTTCAAGGCCACTTGTAACTCCAAATCTTTAACATTTTGTTCCAAATTAGAAAATTCCACTTTAAATTGCTTCCTAATGTATGCCGAATGTGATATAATTTGCCCCCTCATTGTAGCTTTAAAAGCATCCCACAATGTTTCTAAAGAGATTTCCCCTGTGGCATTCAGTTGATAGTATTCATTCATTTTCAATTGAAATTTCTCAAGAAAGTTTGAATCTGCAAGCAGTGTATTATTAAATCTCCAAACAGGTCTATTACAATCTTGTTCAGCAAGTTTGAATTAAATCAAAACTCCAGCATGATCTGATAAAATGATTGAGTCTATGCTGGATTTTATAACCTACTGAGTTAATTGATCAGAAACAAAAATATAATCTATTCTTGAAAATGAGTTGTGTACCTGAGAACAGAAGGAAAATTCCCGAGCATTAAAATGAAGGATCCGCCATATATCTTTCAAACCACAAGATTGTACCAAATTTTCTAATCCCATTGATTTGATCAATTTACTGGGTTGTTTATCCAATAATGGATCCGTAACAGCATTAAAGTCCCCTTCTACAACTAATTTAGAAGTAGCCAGTGGTAGAATCAACTGCTGAAGAGTATTGAAAAATTCAGCCTGATTAGAATTAGGAGCATAGATATTAAAAAGCATCAGACCATCTTTCCCTGAGCTCATATGTACCTGAATCTATCTTCCAATGGGATCTGCTGATATTACTCTAAATGCTGCTGAGCATTTTCTACTTATTAGGATAGCTATCAGCCTTCTTTCCCAATGCTGGAGCAAAAAACTGTGCTTAACCCACCCCTCTTCCAACTTGGCTGATTCACCAGCAGACAAGTGTGTTTCCTGGATAAAATATATATCCACTTTCTGCTGCCGTAAGAAGTTAAGGATTTTTTTCCTCTTAATCAGATGATTAAGACCATTGACATTTAATGAGAATAGCTTTAAACTCATTTTAGAAATTTAACCAAATGGGACCATATAAACAAACCAAAAGTGTATTTATCCACAAAATAATCCATCAATCCCCTACTAACAAAATTAAAAACAAATTTTCCATGGACATCCTAAACCCCTGAAGAACCTGACCCTCCCTAATTATCCCCCCCCTCCACTTCCCACACACTAAACTGTCTCATGGTCAGCTTAGCTACGTATATGCAGACATATGATACATCCCCCCTACACACATACTAATCATTCTAAGTAAAATTATTTCATAACTTTATACTATGACTTTTTAAATAGGAAAAAAGAAAAATTATTTTCCCTCCCAAAACTTAATCATCCCCCATAAAGTCAAATAAAACATAAGCAAGCAGTAAAAGGCATCCTTTAAGTAATTCATATAATCACTGTAAATATCGAAAAATTGTAGAAAATGGCCATTTGAAAAGCATCCATTATATAATTCCCCTCCTAAAACCCTATACATTAAATTGTATATAATAGACAAATATCAAAACTAAAGGAAGCAAAATCTATATCTCTTACAAGTATTTCTCTTTTAATGCATTCCTCAAATTTAATATTAAATTAAATCAGTGATCCCCAGAAAAAAAAATAGTATTGCATTATGTACTGAGGTAGTTATCTAACTAATTTAATGATATGAGAGTATTGTATCAACTCCATAATTCCTTCTATCAAAATGATAAGACTTAAATACTACTCTGGAGAGAGAAAAAAAACTATATTGCATTCCTTCCAGAGAAATACCTTTTGCCAATGCATTTAAAACTACCTATTTTTATCTAGAACTTATAAGAAAAATTTCATAAAATAAAAGAATGCCCATTTCAAATACAAATCCAAAACATCTAGTGTAAAACAGAATAAATTTTATAACTATGCCACAGGTATACCTAAGAGAAACTTTGAATTAATTTATTTATCATATCGAATCCCTTATCAATTCCCTCTTTAAGATATATCTATTAAATATTAACTATCTTTTATTTATTAACAATTAAATTACTACATTTGATATCATCAAATATTAAAATAATAGCTTTAAATCCTTATTTTTACTTTGGCTGCATAATGAACTGTAAACTGTGCCATACCCCAAAATCTTTACATTTCATCACAATCAAAGATACCAAATGATTCACAATCACAGAAATAGGCAACAAGGAATCCACCCCACCTCCTTCTAAACTTCAGTTCACTTCTGAATTCAACCCCGCAGTTGCAGCCATGACTATACCAGATGAGTTTAAAGTCTCATCCCTGACACAACGAGGACACACACTCACAACAGACATCACTTCAAACCTTTTACATTAGTCCCCATAGTTTCTGCTCCACACAGCATCAGAATCTGTGAATACACCATCTTCAGGCAGGCACCCTACTCTGACCATCTTCTGCCTCTCTCCAACAAATATATATGATGAATATATTGACAAAATGACAGCAGATTAATTGCCCAGAATTAATGAAACGGGCAGAAGCCGTAAACAAATTCTAATTAATAAAAGGCTGTGCCCTTCCCCATCTGTACAGCACAGGTATCAAAGCAACCTGAAACGATCCACCAGGTTTTCAGGATGAGTCAAAAATAAGTTTCCTTCCTTCAAATAACACTTCTATACAACTTCTGCTTCCGACGGACTTTAAAATGAAACTGAGATCTCTCTTCACATTCTCCCTGAAGATGTAGGGGTGGAGCCATCTGAATTCCAGCCAATGGTGCATTGCTATATGTTTAACATGCATCCAATTTCCCAATCAGAAAGTAAATTGCTTTTCCATTTGCAATGTTTATATTCTGAGAAGATTTCCCATAACCTGAAAAAAGTATAGTCATAGAGTTTCTTTAGAACTATAGCTGGTGCCAATCAGAATTCAACATACTTCATCACTGTAGTAACAAGGCAACCAGGCAAGCAAACTCCAGGCAGTTAAAAAAGTCTGTTTCTTGTCTTGAAGATTCTATTACAAACTGACACTTTATATACCTATCACCCTTTTATTGATAAATTGATATATTTAATGCAAATTTCAACTATCTCTCCAGCATCATTAAATAAATCAAATCTATTCTCACATATCCAAAAGGTAAATGCAGATTTCACAAATTCCTTCTAAGTCAGGGGTGTCCAATGTCGGTCCTCGAGGGCCGCAATCCAGTCGGGTTTTCAGGATTTCCCCAATGAATATGCATGAGATCTATTTGCATGCACTGCTTTCAATGCATATTCATTGGGGAAATCCTGAAAACCTGACTGGATTGCGGCCCTTGAGGACCGACATTGGACACCCCTGTTCTAAGTCATTCCATCCATTCTTCTTGTTTGGAAATGAATTCATGTAACAGTTTAGGATCTTCATAATTAGCTGCAGTGGGAATTGAACTGTTTCCCAGGATCACAGTATGTTGCACTCACCATTAGGCTCCTCCTCCATTGTTTTCCAGCCAAGAAATCCCCATGGCCAAATGACTGCTGTGACCACTCCTAAAATGGGGAAGACAGCTGGGTTATGTGCCTTTGGTCATCTAAGGGATAGGTAATAGGATTCTACATATGGAGGTGATTTTACAAAGGATGTTTGGCACATAAACTCTGCTATATGCATGCATAGGTCCTCTTTTATTTATTTTATGCAATCCAAGGGTAGTCATGTTTGAGGAAGAAGTTTGGGCAGAGCACAGGCAGAGTTAAGATAGTCAGCTACAGTACACATGAGGTTACGATAGTCAGCTACAGAATGTGCATAAGTTCAATTATGCACGTTTGCACAAGCTCTTGAGTTGGTATCAAATGTACATGGCCACATTTTAGCTGCAATTTTGACTGCTTTTGTAGGTTATTTTATAGAGCTATTTAACCAGCTATTTGTTAACGTATCATGAAAAGAGACCCCTACATCCAGTGGCATAGTAAAGGGGAGCGGTCCACCCTGGGCACTGTCTTGGTGAGGGGCGCCAGTAATCTTCCTCCTTTCCACCTCCCGCTCCTTCCAAACCCTCCCTGCCACCCCCTATCCCTTCCCTCATATCCATTTAATTTTCCTGGCATGAGCAGTATCAAAAACTTGCTGCCCACATCGGTGTCAGCTGTCTCTGATGTCTCTTCTGGGTCCTGCGCCTAGGAAGTGACACCGGAGAGAGAGAGAGAGCCGACATGATGCCCTGGGCCCCACTCACCCTTGCTATGCCACTGCCTACATCTTGCCCAGTATAGATAGATAGATAAATAGATAGATAATTTCTGTGTTTGTAAACTACATGGTCCATATTCTATAAACAGCACCTTAAGTTAGCTGCCTAACTTAATTGCAAAACACCATTAAAAAAAAAATTATTGCGTTTAAAACAAAAAAGGCACCTGTATCGTGGCTATAGAGGCGCATTATGATGCCTAATGCCTGGAAGTTTATTTGAAATTTGGCAAATGTTAATAAATGGATATTTTGTCCAGCCTAGTGTGATTCAAATAAGTGAATGGTGTTGTCTGGACTATTATAAAGTTTTAGTAGCTTGTTACTAATTCCAAAAAGACGCCTCAGCCCCACCACTCCACCGCTTGTAATGATTTATACCGCGGGAAGCATATTGTGGTGCTTCATCATTGGCTGTCTATTTGTAATATTATTTGTTCTTTTAACTTTTTTTCTTTTTCAATGTTTTTAGGAAATAAATAATTTAAATAAACTTAATTTCTTCAGTGTCATAGAATAGGGGCAAGTATGCACAGAGGGATTTACTCCTACAGGAACCATCTAATAATCTTCAAAGCGAGGGTGATCAGCTTACATGTGTTCTCCCTTTTTCAAGAGCAACTAAAGCAATGGTGGATATGTTTAGAAAATACTGGTTTATTGTACAACCTCATAAGCCTTTAGAGTCTTTTCTCAGGATAGCGTACACTCGGGGGATTACACTAGGTCAACGGTGCAATTTCTAAAAATATGGGATTCGTCCTGAGCTGGGGGAGGGGGGCACCATGGGGCATGTGGTAGGTGCCAGTGGTGCCCCTCCGCCATCCAGGGGGACATCTGGAAGGTTCCTGGGAGGACAGTAACTTTAAAATCTAGACATGTCACCGATTGCAACACCCAGGGTGTAATTTATATCATCGTTTGCCCTTGCGACCTCATATATGTGGGTCGAACTAATAGGAAAATAAAAACACGGCTGACAGAACACAAATCCCGCATTTTAAATAAGATAATGCAAGCACCCCTAGTTGAACACTGGTTGAGAGCTAAACATACTACCAATGACTTGAGATGGCGTGTCATTAATAAAGTGACAGGGTGGGACGGAGGGGGCGATCAGGTTAAGCTTAACGAGAGCGAGCAAATATTTATTTTTACGCTGGACACTGTTGAACCCCGCGGGTTGAACAGCGAAATCGAGTGGGGATCGATGATGTAATTTTGGTTGGGACCAATGAGCTGCAGGGGGCGGATACATTGTTGTTAGAGAGGGAGGATTTAAACTTCAGGCTAAGGACGCCGCCGCCATCTTTTCTCATAACTAAATTGGAGTCGGATGACAGCGGCAGCCTTGGTGAGTACAATATATAGTACTATTACTAGTTTTGAGTAAAACTCTGATAGGAGAGGGGCAGAACACAATTGGATGTGAAAGCTTCTGCTCTATATTTTACAGGGAGACCCTTGATAAAACACTGGTTGTGTGAAACATGTCGGGTCTGACTCCCCAGGTTTTGGCTGAGATAAGTACTTTTCACTTTTAAAGTATATACTATGACACTGAAGAAATGAAGTTTATTTAAATTATTTATTTCCTAAAAACATTGAAAAAGAAAAGAAAAAAAGTTAAAAGAACAAATAATATTACAAATAGACAGCCAATGATGAAGCACCACAATATGCTTCCCGCGGTATAAATCATTACAAGCGGTGGAGTGGTGGGGCTGAGGCGTCTTTTTGGAATTTGTAACAAACTTTATAATAGTCCAGACAACACCATTCACTTATTTTAATGCCTGGAAGTGGCATTAGGCATCATAAAGCACCAATGCAGCTACGATTCACATGAAAGGTGGGTGCCCGAAATGTAGGCCTTGAAAACCCTGGCCTATATTTTTGTTGCCTACCTTTCATATAGCTGCAATTCTACAAACAACACCGATGCCTGACTGACATGCGATCAGCAGCCATTTTGTAGGCAGCCGCCGATACTGATGGCATTGGTAGAATCCGGCCCTATGGGTTCTCCCTCTGACCCTTTCCAATGGAACTCGTCACCAAGCTACCAGCACTTCCTCTCTTCTTCCCAGCCCTGGTCACAGACAGGAGGCACTGATAAACATGAGTAATTTACTTCCAATATGTGATTAGGCTGAAAAGCATGAAGTTATTCATTCTGCATCTCTATGTCAATAATTGCAAGTATCTTTGAGCTTCTATCATTAGGATTAATGACCTTAGATGATCATGAAAAAAAAGAGAAAGGTGGCAAAGGTTTATTTATTTCCAAAATACACAAATCTATCTAATTAGAGTTTGCCAAATTTTTAGCTTCCATATCTGGGATACCTGGGTCAGGTGGGGCAGGGCAGTGTTAAGTGGGTGGGGTATGACAGATCCTTTCCATTGCAATTTTCCAGCATTAAAAAATGTATAGTTTGCACCTCTCTTCTCTCCATTCTTCTTGTTCCGCCATCTCTACCTCTGTCTTTTTTTTTTTCATCTTTCAATTCAACCAACTCTACCTTTCTCTCTCCCCTTTCCAGTCTAGTTATCTCCACTTCTCTCTCTTCTTTGCCTTTCCAGTAAGCCATCTGTATCTCTCTTGCTCGCTCTCCTTCATTCCCCTTCCAGCCCAGCCATTTCTACTTCTAGGCCCAGTCCAATGCGTGCTCCCTCTGGACCCAGTCCAGCACTTCACCTCTCTCTTCCCCCTTCTGACCTTGCATCTAATTCTCTTTACTTCCTCACACCCACCCCCCCCTCAAACTTCCCTTTGCAGCTCCCAGCTCCTTCCCTCCAGTGCAACATTAGGAAGCACAGTGCTGTGGTGTGGCAGCTCTTCGCAACCATGCTGTGCATCTCTGCTGGATCCAACACCTCCCCCCTCCCCCCACTATATTGAAGCACTGTTCTCCCTAATGCTGACACTGGAGGAAATAAATTAGGAGTGCAAAGGAAGGTTTGAGGGAAGGGGTTGACTTTCGGCAGCGGGCAATGGCAACATAGGAAAATGCAGGATCACGTGAAGGGAGGCAGGCAGGGCAAGACAAACTTAAACTATGACATCTCTCTCCCCATTACTAAAATCGGGGACAGAAGGTTGCCAAACAAGGGAGAATTGGAGACAAGGGTCTGAAATCAGAGACAATTCCTGAAAATCGTGGACATCTCGTAATCCTATATCTAATATTGCTAATGAAGGAAAAACAAAGTGTCCCCCACCTTCCTCTGAGTACTGGTTATGAGTGTGGCAGGTGTTAATTCCTATGCAACTTTACAAGACAAAGTTATAATAAGAATATGTGACTGTGAGGCATTGCATTGGCAGGTGTTAACTTACTGCCTGCCTTTAATATGCCAGTCTAAGAAGTTTACCTGCAGCTGCAATTTGTCAGTCTACTTTACCTTAAGTACCCATTAGGATTGTGTAATTCAAACATTACAATATTAATACACAGTAGCACAGTAAATGAAAGCAGATAAAGACCCACACTACCCATTTTGCCCAACAAGGTGTGAGCCCCAGACCCGCATGCTTAAACACTGGTTATCAAGTCTCCACCAAGCCAGCCATGTTGCCTGTCAAACATGATGGAGTCTTGATTATAACTAGGGAAGTAGCCAGAAGCTGATTGTTGGAAGGGCCTAAAAATCGTATGGAGCAGCCAAGCATTTCCTCTCAGTCCTAGCCCCCCGCACTACTGCCGCCACTGTCGACAAACCCCCTGCTACCACCACTGTCACAGCTGAAACCCCCCACTAACATCGTCATCGCGATGCCAACCCTCCCCCCCCCCCCCAGATCATACCTTTGCTGGCAGGCATGTTCTAGCCCGACCAGCTGAAGAGTTGCTCTGCCAGAGCAACAGAAGTCATCAGACTGCTCCAGCGTCCAGCATACATGGAAGTGTTATATCAGCCGCCAGAGCATCCTGACAACTTCCTGGTATTCAGGCAGCACGATTGGGCTCCGACAGGGGATCTGCACTAATTTATACCAGGTTTCTATGGTAGATGCATGGGATAGGCTCCCGGCAGAGGTGGTGGAAACAAAATCTGTGTCTGAATTCAAGAAAGTGTGGGACAGGCACGTGAGATCTCTTAGGGAGAGGAGGAGATAGTGGATGGGCAGACTGGATGGGCCATTTGGCCTTGATCTGCCATCATATTACTATGTTTTAGGTGGTGTAATTCTTCATGCCCAAAGTTGGACAAGGATCCCGATACTAAACACTATTCTATAAATAGTGCCCAATTCAGAGCACTAATTGTAGAATAGTGGTTAGCATGCATTTTTATCAGTGGCCAAATCTGGCCACCTGTTACTGAATCTAGTCTCATCTGTATCTGAGTAATGACTAAGGAAAGCAAAATCGAACACTTAATACTATGCAGCCAAATATTGGTCCAAAAACTCTCCCATGGGTCCAGAAGTTTTTCCAATACAACTTCAAGGGAGCTAAGGTCACTATGCAGACCTCTTTTTCTGATCAGAACCTTTTACAAGTGTTTTCCAGAGGAAAGTAAAATAATGAGCATGATTTCCTGTTAAAGCAAAATGTCTGATTTGAAAGTACCGAAACAAGGCCTTTGCTTTTTCAGCGAGGCCTCCAGCTCTTCTGTTTCAGAAATAAATCCTTAGAAAAGGACTGTGAAAGAGTTAGTGAAAGAAAAATCCCTTCTGAAGAGTACCAAAGATACTGTCCAATATCTCACACAAATTTCTGGGCTGATGTTAAGAGTCTGGAAAATAATGAGAGGAAATCCCAGCTGCCCTGCATAGTTTTACCCAGATCTGCCTCAAAGAGCGGAAAAAATCTTTTTTATTTATTTTGTTTTAAAGCTACATGGGATCGAAAGGTGGGATCTCTTCACAAAGGGAGGTAAGGGAGGATCATTGGTGTGGGCAGACTTGATGGGCCTTGGCCCTTATCTGCCGTAACTTTCTATGTTTCTATGTTTCTAAAGCAATTTATTAAGAAGAGAGAGCGGCAATGAGAGATATAGTTGTGGTATTCTGAATGGTTTACTAATGCCAGAGTATTGACTGAGATTATAACGTCTCAAGGGAGATGTTCATCTAGTTTACCCTTAAATCCTAGAACGGTGGATTCTGCAATTCTGGGAGAGCATTCCAGGTGTCCACCACTCCCTGCGTGAAACAGAACTTCCTGATATTCGTCCTGGACCTGTCCCCCCTCAGCTTCAGTCTATGTTCTCTTGTCCGTGTCACATTGGACATTGTAAATAACTGCTTTCCCTGCTCCATTTTGTCGAATCCCTTCAGTATTTTGAAAGTCTCGATCAGATCCCCTCGCAGTCTCCTCTTCTCAAGGGAGAACAACCCCAGTCTCCTAAGTTGTTCCTCGTAGTCCAGGTTCTCCATACCTTTCACTAGCTTTGTTGCTCGTCTCTGCACCCTCTCTAGCAGTTTTATATCCTTCTTTAGGTATGGAGACCAATGCTGGATGCAGTATTCCAGGTGCAGACCATGGCTCTGTAGAGCGGTATTATAACTTTCTCTGATCTACTCGTAATTCCCTTCTTTATCATGCCTAGCATTCTATTTGCTTTCTTCGCCTCCACCGCACATTGCGCCGACGGTTTCAGGGTCCTATCTATCAGTACACCCAGGTCCTTTTCCTGTTCGGTCTTTCCTAGAGTTACACCTGACATACTATACTTGTGATCTTTATTTTTTCTGCCTAAATGCATCACTTTGCATTTTTCCACATTAAAATTCATCTGCCATTTATCTGCCCACTTCTCCAATTGATTCAAGTCACTCTGGAGTTCCTCGCTGTCCTTCTGCGATCTGATTGCCCGGCATAGCTTTGTGTCGTCTGCAAACTTGATGATTTCACTGGATGTTCCTTCTTCCAGGTCATTTATGAAAATATTAAATAAGAAGGGTCCAAGTACGAAACCTGGGGTATACCGCTAGTCACTTTTTCCCATTCTGAGAACTTCCCATTTATGCCCACTCTCTGTTTTCTGTTCTCTAGCTATTTGCCTATCCATCCTAGTATATCTCCCTCTATTCCATGGCCTTCCTTCTAATGTCTGCTGTCCATTTTTTCTCCTCTTCTCTTGTTCCATTCCCTCCTTATGCCTGTCTCCAACATATTGATTTTTCCCATTCAGCTTTCTTTTTCTTTTTTGCCTCTGTCCACTCAAAACTTGTCCTCTTTCTCATCCTTCTTTTTAATTTCTCTCAATTCTCCATCTCCTCTCCATCTCAATTTTCTAGACCCTAGCTCTCCCATTTCCCATCTCACTCCTGTCCCAGCCTCCTATTTCCTTCTTTCTACTCCCCATTACCACATCTTTTCTCCTCTCTTCCTTTGGTCCAACATTTTGCTCTCTCTCTCTTCTGTTTTTCTTCCCTTTCCCCTTGATGCTGAACAATGAGATGGAAGGAAAAAAAAAAAAAGAGATGCTGCATCTCTCTCTCTCCCTTCCACCTCCAGGCCTAACATTTCTCCATCCCTTCAATCCCCAGATCCAACTTTTCCCCCTTTCTCTTCCCAACCACCCCCTTCCCATCTCTCCCCCTGTGTGCCTGCCTGCCTCCCTCCCTCCCCCAGGTCCACTATTTCTCCCTTTCTCTTCCTCAGTGGCGTACCAAGGGGGGGGGGGGGCGGTTCGCCCCGGGTGCATGCTCCAAGGGGGTGCACAGCCGGCCGGATCTGGAACCTCCCGCGCTGCTCCAAATGGCACCTCAGCGCAGCTGCCGTACTTTTAACAGAGCAGAGTCGGCAACCGCGCTGAAGTGAACGAAGATCCCTCGATGACTGCGCCATCTACCGCCTCTGTTCCGGAAGAGGTAAGTGGCGTGGGGGGGGGGGGGAAGAGACCGACAGCTGCAGTCATCGTGGGATCTTGCCACAACTCCCTGCGTCTGCCAGCCCAGCCCCCTCCGACGTCACTTACCTCTTCCATCCGGAGCAGAAGCAGTCATCGCGGGACCTTGCTGATTTGGGATAGAGAAAGAAAAGAGCATAGTAGGGTGGTTAAGGGAGAGAAAGGAGGTCAGGGTGTTATGGAAGGGTGTGGAGGGTGAGAAAGGGGGGGTCAGGGTGGTATGAAATCATGGTGAAAGGTGAGAAAGGGGGTCAGGGTGGTATGGAAGGGTGTGGAGGGTGAGAAAGGGGGATCAGGGTGATATGGAATCATGGTGAAGGGTGAGAAAGGGGGTCAGGGTGGTATGGAAGAGTGTGGAAGGTGAGAAAGGGAGTCAGGGTGGTATGGAATCATGGTGAAGGGTGTGAAAGGGGGTCAGGGTGGTATGGAAGCATGGTGGAGGGAGAGAAAGGGGCAGTTGCTGATGGAATTGTGGGGAAGGATACTGCATGAAATTGGGTTGGAGGGAGAGAAAGGGGGCAGATGCTGATGGAAGTGGGGGGAAGGGAGAGGAGAGAGTGAAATGCCAGACCATGTGGGTGTGGGAGAAGGAAGGGAAGAAGAGGAGAGGAGAGATGCCAGACCATTGGAGGAGGGAAGAGAAGAAGATGGATGCCAGACTAATGGGGGTGAAGGGAGAAATGGATGGGGGATGCATAAAGTTTCTAGAACAGGAATAGAGAGAAGATGCCATATAGAAGTGGCAGAGAGAGGGTAGACAGTGGATGAAAGGAAGAGAGTGACAAAAAGATGAGGAAAGCAGAAACCAGAGAAGACAAGGTAGAAAAAAATTATATTTATTTATTTTTTTTTTTTGCTTTAGGTGAGATGAATCGCTGTTTCTGTGATGTTGCATTGTATGCAAAGTCCAGCTTCTTGGTGCTTCAGTTTAACCTTTGTCTACTTATTTTTATTCTATCTCCCCATTTACAAAACTGTAGAGCGTTTTTTAGCGTTGGCATCTGAGCTTTTACCACCGTGGCTAAAAACCACACTACAGTTTTGTAAAAGGGGGAGTGGTTAGTTTGTGATTACATACTAGGCGAAGGTGTTTTCTGTGTTCTGTGTGTTTGAAAGACATGGTTTTCTGTTAGGATTGACAGTGTAGGATTGATCTATACTAGATTGGCTTGTTTAGTTTTACAATGGGTGTATTGATGTTGTACTGCTCACTGCAGTATGTAAGATGCTGCCTTTTCCTAGGTATTCATGTGTGACATGTGGATTGTTACTAAAAATCATGTTTTTCATACAGATGGGGGGGGTGTCAAAAAATGATGGGCCCCGGGTGTCACATATGCTAGGTACGCCACTGCTCTTCCTAATAGTTCTCCTTTCAAGTATCTCTTTCCTTCTTCCTCCACACCACCCCAGGTCCAACCTCTCTCCCTTCATCTCTCTCTCACTCTTCACAGCCCAGCATGTCTTCTCTCCCGTGCAAGACCCTCTCTTCTCACAGACTAACATGTGTTCTTTCCCCCCCAGGTCCAATGTCACTATCAAGCTGAAAAATCTGCCGATCTCAGCAGCGATTCAGCAACGTTATCCATAGCTCGTCTCCAATGACACGCAACTTCCTGTTTCCGCCCGAGTGGACCACGGAAGATGGAAAGCAGGAAGGGGAGCCACGGACAACATTGCTGAATCGCTGCCGAGGCCGGCAGATTTTTCAGTGTGACAGCAACATCGGACCAGTGCAGGAGGGAAGACATGCTGGGAAGGGGAAGTTCGGAAGCGGGCCACATAAAAATGGCCAGGTGGCCGGTTTCAGCCCACGAGCCTTCTTTGACACATGTGGTTTAAAAGGTGCTGTCATATAATTGACACGCGATCAGCAGCCGCCTTAGCAGCCACCAACAAAAGCTCCATTTAGAGAATCCAGGCCTTAGGGCTTGTTTGTGGTAATGCAGATGTGCTGATTAGCAGAGAAACGCCCACTCTCCACCTCAAAGAGTACTACTGCTTCAATTTATTATTTCTATAGCACTACCAGATGCATGCAGCACTGTACATTAAACATGCAAGAGACAGTCCCTGCTTGGAAAAGCTTGCAATCTAATTATTGATAGACACACAGAACAAAAAGGATGACTCTATACATGCTAATCAGGTAGGGATTTACAAGGGGAATGATGAAGCGGATAGGGGAGGGGACTATAGAGGGAATAACAAACAGGGCCTTGCAAGTGGTACAAAATGGTGCAGCCAGACTGATCACAGGAGCCTCTCCTTATCTCCTTATCTTCGACAATTGCATTGGCTGCCTGTGACTTTTAGGGCTCCTTTTACTAAGCTGCGCTAGTGGTTTTAACATGCGCTAAATTGCCAGGCATGCTAGACACTAATGCCTCCATTGAGCTGGCGTTAGTTTCTCCACTTAACACGGGGGTTAGCGTGTGCTAATCTGCAGCGCGCGCTAAAAACACTACCGCATCTCAGTAAAAGGAGCCCTTAGAGTGCAATATAAGATCTTGACGATTTGTCATCAATTCTTCTATGGTACCATTCCAGAGTACTTCATGGAAAGTATGACTGTTTACCACTGTAAAAGACCCTTGCATTCTGAAAATTTAGCCATTCTGAGGGGCAATGTTAATCCGAAATATATACAAACTTGTGTAATGACCTTTTTGCTGTGCTGGGGTAAAGTTATGGAATTTGCTGGTAGGACAGTTAAGGAACTGTGTTGACAGGGGAACTTTTAGAAAATTCTTAAAAAGACAATTTTGTCACAGTTTTTTTTATAGGGTCTGACTCACATTGTACGAAGATTTACTGTCAATTTAAATCTTGATGTCTGATTGTCCTTTTGTATGGTTTTAAGTATTATGTATGTTTGATCTTATCTAAACCGTCTAGGACTAGACGGTATAGAAATTTAAAAATAAATAAATAAGATATGGGTGCTTTACAAGTGGTTTGTGTTAGGACTTAAATTAAGCTTCTAAACAGTGGGCTTTGTGAACAAATTAAAATGATTTTTTTAGCCTGCAGTTTGCACATGCAGATTTGCAAATTTGCTGTGGGTCGTCTCAGTGCATCCTGTGGTAAAGCTATTTTAAGCTGCAGTAAGCATGTGTTAGCGTTTACCACAGCTTAGTAAAAAGAGCCCTAAGTGATTTTAGCATGTATGATATAGAACAGGGGTAGACAATTCCGGTCCTCGCAAGCCACAGGCAGGTCAGGTTTTCAGAATATCCACAATGAATATGTATGAGATGGATTTGCATCTCATAAGAACATAAGCATTGCCTCTGCTGGGTCAGACCATGGGTCCATCCTGCCCAGCAGTCCTCTCCCACAGCGGCCCCCCCCAGGTCCATGCCTGTAAGTGATCTTTTACTTAAAACATGTTATTCCCTAACCGTTAAATATCCTGTAAAGTAACCCTCTAAATATACTCTTCAATCCCCTTTTCCTTTAGGAAATCATCCAATCCCATTGTGAAACCCATAATCATACTCTGCTCTACCACCACCCTCTGAGTGAAGAAGAACTTCCTAGCATTTGTTCTGGATATCTTGAAAATCTGACCTGCCTGTAGCTCTCGAGGACCGGAATTGCCTATCCCTGATATAGAATAACACCTAACACTTACTTGTATAAATGCCACTTTGTGGCATCAATCACACTCACAAATACCTTTACTCTAGAATTTATGCACACAATTAGCACTTAAGTCTAAAAGCAAATGTATTAGCAATAGCACCAGCACTAATTGTAAACTTGAGATTTCAAAATCACTATGGGGCTCATGATCAAAAGAGAAAAACGTCCACAAACCAGCCTAAGTCGGCACTTGGACAATCATTAACGAAAGACATCATGTGCCGATAATCAAAATGGGTTTTGCACATGTTTACAAACGACATAGGCCTTCCCAGTGCCGTTGAACGACCAGAGCTAAATGGGGCATTTCAAGAGGAGTGTCGAGGGTGGGATTTGGGCGGGACATGGGCTGTGCTAGACTTAATCGTATTGAATGTATAACCGAAAGTTTTACACCAAAACCTAGACGGAACTTGGACATTGTGACTTAGGCCATTTACAACATGGTCTAAATCACAAAAAAATGATATAAAGTGACCAGATAAGCACTGCAAAGACATAATACAGACCCCCACACACTACCCCAGTGATCACCGACCCCTCCCATAAAAATCATAACCACAACTTTAAATATCTGCCTCCAGAATATCAGCACCTGGCAGCCTGCCATAAGAAAGCCTAGTAGAGCTGCACAGAGGCGGCTTAAGTCATCTTGGGGGTGGTTTAGGGACCCATGGAGAGGAGGACCCAGGCCCATAAGCCACTGTAATCACAGCATTCATGGGGAAACATGTGCACTCCCCAAAAAACCCCAAAACCCTTTTGTACTGTTATATAAGTGGCTCCTGCAGCTACAAGGACTATTGGGATTGTAGACAGTTGAGTATAGTATGTTTTGGGGGGCTTACCATGACCTATAAGGGAGATGTAGTGAGATGTTTATGGGGCACCCTTTTTGTGAAGTTCACAGCAGTGCCCTGTAAGGTACCTTCATTATTCATGTGCCATGTCTGGGTGTCCAGTCCATCACTTTGCTGACCCCTCCCACATCCAACAGGGCTTATTCCAGCCATTTTTGACTTGGACAAATATTTGGACGAAAATGTGGTATAAAGATGGACGATTTAGCAGCTTGGACAATCAGACGGCTGGACATATAATTAGACAATTTTCGGGGAAAAAATATTTTGGGCGTATTTTTCGAAAATGTGTCCTAAGCTTTGTCTAACTTTGGACGACTTGCGACTTAGACGAAAGTGGATTTAGACATTTCTTTCTATTATGCCCCTCCATGTCTCATACACCTATATAAACTTCATGTAGAGTCCTTTTACTGAGGCGTGCTAGCCGATTTAGCATGCGCTAAACGCTAACATGCCCATTATATTCTATGGACCCGTTAGCATTTAGCGCACGCTAAATCAGCTCGCGTGCCTTAGTAAAAGAGGGGGATAGTGTGTACAGTGCTCTCAAATCAATCAGTTTCTTCTGAACCTCAGCGACACCACTTAAGGCTCAAGCACTTCATTGCCTTAAGCTTTATGTGTCCATTCGTCATTGGTTCAATTTACAAATGAATAGCTTATCTCACCCTTTATATTTTTCTCTTTATTATAAATAACCAGCTTAAATATTTAAATATTGCACTTAGCTTAATGGTCTGGTGAGTAGGGAAACTGTGCTGACATGTTTCGCCAACAGCTTTTTCAAGGCATTATCCCTGTTCTATACCAGCCATCCCGTTTGACCATTTCATCCAAACTTAAGTCCTTACTCACCAGACCATTAAGCTAAGTGCAATATTTAAATATTTAAGCTGGTTATTTATAATAAAGATAAAATACTACTTATAACAAAGAGAAAAATATATAGGTGTATGAGACATAGTAAATGCAAATGTATAGCATTGCCCTTTAAAACTGCTGTATTCTGTGACCTAAAATTTAGAGACTTAGTCTGTTTTTCTGTATCCATGTTACAACATTGATTTGACTGAGCAAGCAACACGTTTTTAATAATGCAAAGGATAAAATTCTTCCCTTACAGTTTTGACATTCCAGTACACTGGATTAGGATTTCTCGCTCTTCTTTAAGGCAATTCAGGTCGGGGGGGGAGGGGGTTGGAAAGAAGGCAGGTCAAGCTCTCCTAGAGCTGGAGAAATCCTGCTCTGTCTATTTCCTACTCGGCTGCCGTTTCTCTTTTGGGTACAAACATAAATCATACAGTATATTGCTGACTTTATCAATCACCCTTGACTATCACTGTTCTGGAGTCTATTTTTACACGATCAACTACCATCACTGTGAAGAGCACCTGGGCTGCCTGTTCTGTATCTTCTTGTCCTCCTGCATTAATGCTTCTTTGGCTTGCTTTTCTGTTTCTTTTTTTTAACTTAAATTTTTCACAAATCATGTAACACCATAACCCTAATAAAAACATCCCTAAATTGTTCAACTCTTTATCCCCCTCTCACTTCAGTACTTAACATATTATTATCAAGATTATGAAATCAGCGATTTAAATAATATTACTATATTAAACCACTTCAAGTCAGCTCATATGTCTCTTTTGCTTAACAACATTCAAACTTTTATCCCTGCCCTCTCTCCCACTTATGCCACCTATTTGTAATCTGTCTCCCTGCTTGCTTCTGTTCCTGCACCGAGAAAGCTGTGTTGTCCTGTTTCACATTACAGTGAAGAGTCTCTTTCTACTATTGCCTCTTTTCCATTTGGAGGAGACTTTTATCCTTAATCTAAGGGATCCTTTGGGATCCTCACAGTCCCAGTGTGTTGTTTTCATGGTTCATGCGTTTGTAGAGCAGTGAGGAGCTATAAACCATGTTGCTACAGCATCCCCTACTGGACTTACTGCAATGGTTCTATCTTATCCCTGTCAAGACTTAGAATTCGGTGTGGAGTGTGCTCTGTGGCTGGCCTTGGTGTTAGAAACAGTGTAGAAAAATCTCCCCTAGAATTTTGAATCGTGCAAAGGATGAAGTTTGTTTGTGTAGGACAGAGGTACCCTCCCAGCCCTTTGGAAGGTAAAAAACCAAAAGAAGTGAATTGGGAAGTTGGAAGAGTTGTTAGGTGCAAAAATTGGAGAGAAAAAAAGAGAGTAGTGTCTTGACTTCTCTTCACAGATAAGGAACTATAGTGACTGGAAACTATAACGAATTTAGGTGCTGAATAAGGATCCGAAGGGAGGGGGGTCTTAGAAAACATTTTTGGAGATGTAAATTGGATGCCCAGTTGCCCTTCTGAAGTGATCTGGAGCCTAAGGAATTGGATAAAGGGGAAAAAATAACAGTTTTGTGCCAAGGATCAGAAAAATGGCTAACTGATGCTGTTCAATTGAGACACAATGTCTACCTCAGTGCAACTATATATATTGCACAAAACTGAAATAACGTTTTTGTTGGATCACCTCAGAAAGAATTTGGGGATTTACTTATGGCTATGGAAGAGATGCTTAGGGCCTGTCATCCTGAAGAATCCACTGTGGATTGTGAGTCAGAGAAGTGACCTGGGATTTGGAATTGGTTTTTGTAAATATCCTTTAGGATAGGGGTCCCCAAAGTCCCTCCTTGAGGGCCGAATCCAGTCGGGTTTTCAAGATTTCCCCAATGAATATGAATGAATGCACTGCTTTCAATGCATATTCATTGGTGAAATCCTGAAAACCTGACAATTCGGCCCTCAAAGAGGGACTTTGGAGACCCCTGCTTTAGGACATACAGATGTGTCCCTGGTGAAGGAGGAATGGGTTAGCTTTCTATCTTAGTTTAGGATTGTTTCTGATTGGATTTCACACACTCTCACTTTGAATATCTTTATTCATAAAGCTGTTGTTAACTAAGAATATAAGCATTGCCATACTGCAGGGGTCTCAAAGTCCATCCTTGAGGGCCGCAATCCAGTCGGATTTTCAAGAT
This sequence comes from Geotrypetes seraphini, assembly GCF_902459505.1. Taxonomy (NCBI): domain Eukaryota; kingdom Metazoa; phylum Chordata; class Amphibia; order Gymnophiona; family Dermophiidae; genus Geotrypetes; species Geotrypetes seraphini. The sequence continues at coordinate 238,678,328 of NC_047084.1, read as the reverse complement.
TTCCCCAATGAATATGCATGAGATCTGTGTGCCCGCACTGCTTTCAATGCATATTCATTGGGGAAATCCTGAAAACCCGACTGGATTGCGGCCCTCAAAGAGGAACTTTGAGATCCCTCCCATAATGGGACAGACTGAAGGTCCATCAAACCCAGTATCTTCTTTCCAACAGTGGCTAATTAGGTCACAAGTACCTGGCAAGATCCCAAAAGAGATTTTATGTTTATGAAAAAACTTTATATACCGCTCAATTTGCCAAATAGGATCAAGGCGGTTAACAATATAATCCAATCAAAGTAATGAAAAGAACTCCATTTATAAATAGGAAAGACAAAGCAAAAAACACAACAAAAACCTTCTTATCCTAGAAATAAACAGTAGATTTTCCTGAGTCCATCTTAATAATGGCTTATGGACTTTTCTTTTAGGAAGTTATTCAGACCTTTTTTAAACCCTGCAAACCTGCTTTCACCATATTCTCTGGCAATGAATTCCAGAGTTTAATTACACATTGAGGGAGGAAATATTTTCTCAGTATGTTTTAAGTTTACTACTTAATAGCTTCATTGCATGCTCCGTAGTTCTAGTATTTTTGGAAAGAGTAAACAAGTGATTGGTATCTACTCTGCATTTTATAGACCAGGGGTAGGCAATTCCGGTTCTTGAGAGCCCCAGGCAGGTCTCGTTTTCAGGATATCCACAATAAATCTGCATGAGATAGATCTGCATCTCAAGCAGGCAGTGCATGCAAATCCATCTCATACATATTTATTGTGGATATCCTGAAAACCTGACCTGCCTAGGGCTCTCGAGGACCGGAATTGCCTACCCTTGTTATAGACCTCTATCATATCTCCCCTGAGCTGTCTCTTCTGCAAACTGCAGAGCTCTAACTGCTTCAGCCTTTCCTCATAGGGATGTCATCCCACCCCCTTTACCATTTTCATCGGCCTTCTCTATACCTTTACTAATGCTGCTATATCTTTTTTGAGACGCGGAGACCAGAACTGCACACAGTATTCAAGGTATAGTCATAAACTTGTAATGAGCAGAAGCTTGATTCTATGCTAGAGGACTCTACAGTGATCATTTTTATGTATAAGTTCTGGTCAGCTTAAAGTATTAATAGGGAAATAATATTATAATGAAATTAAGTTTATATATTAGAAAATAATTTGAGAAATGTATTGCTCTTGATTGCAATTTTTCATTGACATCAATGTGCTTTTCTTTTTTTTTCTGGACTGTGCATCAGGCTGGTATAATGTCAGCAGTGCAGACCAGTGTCTAGACTTCTTTACCCTATTTTAGTAAGAATCTGTATCATGCTTGCCTTTAATCAGTTTTATAGCTAAATACAAAACAGAAAACATCTCAATGCTACTTTCACTTGCTACTTGTGAACAGTTTGGATAAGCATAAAAAGCTGGCAATCGTGATTTTTGTAAACATTCTCACAAAGTTCCTCAGAGAATATTAACTACATCTGTATTGACATGGAAACTTTAATGTACCAGACTTGTTGAGAAATCCTTTTTAAAAGGGCTCTCCACGCTGTCAGCCTGACCTTGCAGTTAGTTCCCAGGACTGGAAGGTAATAATCGGGAAGGGGTAAAACGCGGACCTCACAGACCTCGCGGATCTAAACCCGTACAGCCTTAAAAATCTGAGGTCCGTGTCGGTCCGTGTCCGTGGCACTTGTAGTTTCTGTCGCTGACAGACCTTGATGAGATTTTAGCACTGACAGATCCGTTTCAGCATAGGGAGGGAAAAGTGTTAGGATCCGTCAGCGGTAAAATCTCTTCGAGGTCTGTCAGAGCCAGAGACTCGTGCTGGAGTTTGGAGACTTCTTTTCCATAACACACGTCCAAAACCTATGTCCCCGCTCTTTTGGCTTCTGCTCTGCCGCTCCAGCACTAGTCTCTGGCTCTGACAGACCTCGAAGAGATTTTAGTATTGTGTTCAGTTGTGGCTGCCATATCTCAAAAAAGATATCGCAGCATTAGAAAAGGTTCAAAGAAAAGTGACCAAAATGATATAGGGCAGTGGTTCCCAACCCTGTCCTGGAGGACCACCAGCCATTCAGGTTTTCCGAATAGCCCTAATGAATATACCTGAAAGAGATTTACATGTAATGAAGATGATAGGAGTGCAGATCTACCCCATGCATATTCATTAGGGCTATCCCGAAAACCTGACTGGCTAGTGGTCCTCCAAGACAGAGTTGGGGACCACTGATATAGGAGCTGGAATTCCTCTCATATGAGGAAAGCTAAAGAGATACACTGGTTCTTCATCTTGGAAAAGAGATGGCTAAGGGAGGATATGATTGACGTCTACAAAATCCTGTGCGATATAGAACGGGTAAAAGTGAATTGATTTTGTACTCTTTCAAAAATTATAGAAACTAGAGGACACTCAATGATGGTACATGGAAATACCTCTAGAACAAATAAGAGGAAATATTTTTTCACTCAAAAACTATGGAACACATTCCCAGGGGATGTGGTAACACAGGTTAGTGTAATTGGGTTTTAAAAAGGTTTGGACAAATTCCTAGAGCAAAAGTCCATAATCCGCTATTGAGGAAGCCAGTGCTTGGCCTGGGATCAGTAGCATGAAATGTTGCTACTATCTGGGTTTTTGCTAGGTACTTGTGACCTGGATTGGCTACTGTTGGAAACAGAATACTGTACTAGATGGACCATTGGTCTAACCCAGTATAGCTATTCTTACATTCTAAACCAGTCTGAGAGATGTCAAAGCCTGACAAGAGTTTCAAAACTGCAAAAAGATGAAAGCTGTGCTCAGATCTAGGGGAATGAAACAGAGGATGGAAAAAGGCAATCAAAAACATAAGGAGAGACAAAAGGAAACTACACACAAGCAGGGGGTACAAAAGGTCAAATATCACTCAGTCAAATAGAAGGTGACTAGAAGAAGGTCATGTCAGACAAATCTGATCAATTTCTTTGACTGGGTGACCAGAGAATTGGATAGAGGATGTGCGCTAGCCTTTGACAGATATCTAATAAATAAACGGATTGCCCTCGGGATGGATCCCAAAGTGACGGGCTGGATCAGGAACTGGTTGAGTGGAAGGCAACAGAGGGTATTGCTCAATGGAGATCACTCTGAGGAAAGGGATGTTACCAGTGGTGTGCCTCAAGGTTCTGTTCTTGGGCCTGTTCTTTTAAACATTTTTGTGAACGATATTGCTGAAGGGCTGTCAGGGAAGATTTGCCTGTTTTGCAGATGATACCAAAAGTTGCAATGGAATAGACACCCCGGATAGTGTGAAAAACATGAAGAAAGACCTGGTGAAGCTTGAAGAATAGTCTGAAATTTGGTAGCTAAGATTTATGCTAAGAAATGCAAGGTCATGCATTTGGGCTGCAAGAACCCAATGGAATGGTACAATTTAGGTGGTGAACTTATGTGCACAATATCTATAAATATTTCTTACCGAGTGGGGGGTGGTGAAACTTGGATGTCGTTACACACTACTGCTCTCCCACGAGCGGGTATCAGCATATCCTGGGCCGCATACAGGTCATAACCCGCTGCCCGCTCATAGGCTCTAGTCGGGGCCTTGGCTCTGTCTGACATTGGTGCCCACCTTACTGTAGGCTGCCAGCCTTTACGGAACCTCCTGGGGCGGTTCTAGTTCTTTTTGGACCATGTCCCAAATACCTGACAGACGCCCTCCTTGCCTTTACTGTTATGTGCTCTTGCCTGGGCCTCTCCTCCTCGGGTTCTTAACCAATCCTGCCCCAATACTAACGGGTAAGGTAGACTCTGCACCAGGGCGACCTGTAATGTTCTCACTGCCCCTTCGATCTTTACCTTCACCCTGTGAACAGGATATTTTTTTGTGTCTCCATGCACACACCCTATTTCCACCTCTTTAAGGCTTGGGCAGTCTGGAATATCCCCTTTCAACTTTTGCCATAACTCCCTGGCCATAGCACTCTGTTCCGCTCCGGTATCTATTAGGGCGGTCACCGACCTATCCCCAATCCATACCTTCCGGAGATATTCTCCCTGAGGATTCCGCCTCACCCCCTTAGTGATGGTGAAGTTTTCTTTCTGCCTGCACTCCTGCTGACGATGTCCTTTACCCCCACACTTAAAGCATTGAACCTCATTGGATGGTGTAAATTTCCTCTGAGGTGCAATACCCTGGGTTCTGGGCACCCTATCCTCCCTTGGTGTCATATCCCCAGGTGTGTGTGTTGGGGCGGGTGTGGGTGGGTGTGCTTTAAATGTAGGTCTTATATCTACCATACTCTGGGTGTCCATATATGCCTCCACCACTTGCAACAGCTGTCCCATTATGAGTGACTTCGTCTCCATCAACTTAACAAAGTCCTTATGGTGACGCTCTGCTGCCTCCTGGCTGGCTTGCCGCAGTCCTTGGTTGGTCTCCAGGACTCTCTTGAGCTCCTCGTTCTGGTGCTGCCGTTCAGCCACCACTGCTGCCAACGCCGCCGTCTCCATCTTGGACCTGCGGAAACTGGGAAAGAAAGCACACTATCCAAGTGCGATACCTCAATTCACTTATCTTCCCAGTACCACCCTCGCCAGACCCCACATCTTATGCGCTTACCGCGGAACTGACGAGTCTGCGCCTGCGTGCTCCTTAACAGGGTGCACCTCCCTTCTTCCGGAACCTCCTGGTTCCCTCTGGTTCCTCAGGAACTCCCGGCACCGTCCGTGTCCTGGCTCCTTTGCTGGAACACTGCTGTCGGTTGCCTGCCTGTGGAATCCTCCGCCGTTGAGTGCGCTGCTTCCTCATCGGATCCGGACGCTGTGTTGTGCTGAAAAAGGTTCTCCAGACAATGGCATCCAATTAATTAGCTCACTGCATTCATACTGTGCTTGTAAAAAAACACTTTTCCTCCAGGAACCAAACAAAAAATTCCTCCAGGAACTTGATCAAAGTTGTACAAAAAAAAAATTTTTGGCGTATGGTATCCTTTTCCAGCCTTGAAAGGTAAGTCAATCCCACTCTGATACCACTCTGTCACACCCACGCTCTCTGAGAACACCTTGAGCCGTCGGGTAGTGACATGAAGCTTGTTACTGGCGTGGTCCCTTTAGAATTAGGGTCACCTTTCAAGTTGGTAGTCCCTGGCAAATGCCCAACTAAGCTTATTCTCCAAGGGTTTTGAAAAAATCACACGTTGTCAGAATGGCCTTGGTGAAAACATAAGCTTTTATTCGGCCACCGGCCGTGGAATTACTGTGCCGCTCCAGGTTTTCCTGGTAGCATGAACATCATACAAAAACAACAGAAAAAGTTAATCTCACTCGTAGTCACCCAGTAATCAGCTCTGGACTGGGTTAATAAACCACATACAGTCATTAATATTCCAGGAGGTTAGGAGGTGAAACAGTTAGCACAAATAACTCTCCATTGTAGCTTTACAGGAGAGACATTCTTGTTCAGGATTGAGAAATATTCTGTGCTGTCTTCCAGTGCTCTTACACTCTCCAGCTGGGCTGGACTTTCTCCCTAGTCCCGAGCAGGCTTTTCCCTAAGAGGGTTAATTTCCTTATCCCTATGAGGCAGGCAGACTAATTGAATTAGTTAGTTGCTAAGGCACTATCTTTACAGCTGGGCCTTTTCACAGAGTGTGGAAGTCAGGAAATTCTGGGCTTTAAACTAGCCATCATTACACCCTGGCTTTTGGTTCAGCTGTGAACATAACCTGAAGAGGAGATTACTGTAGCCTTTCCAAACTCCAGCAAAACAGCATGTAAAATTGCAATACAGGATTATTTCCCTAGTAACTCCCACAGTCATTAGTTCACAGAGCAAGCAGAGAAATACAGCCAAGACAAAACCTCTGTTCACAGACCTTTCCCAGGATATTCAGCTCTCCATTTCCTCTGAACAGCTTTCCTGTATAGCCCCACTTTCTTCCCATACCATGGGCTCTGGGGAAAGGAATTCAGTGGCCAAATTACCAGCCTGTTCCTCCGTCATTTCCCAGTCAGTGCTGAGGAACTGCTCAGCCCCGTCCTGCCTCTGCTCTACTGCCAAGCCTAGTTCTGCTCTTCCTCCTTCCTCCCTCTGCTCTCTAACCAGCCTGGCTTTAAGCTGAGGGGAAGAACCACTCCCCCTTGGCTTTGGATGGGGGAAGGGAATTCCTTCCTCAGCCCATGCCGTTTCTCTGAGGGGAAACTGCCTATGAGCTTTCTGCCTTACAGGCAATGGACAATAGCAAGGCAGCTTCTTCCTGCCTGGCTCTGGAACTGCTTCAGGTAAATCTAAGCCTTCCTGTTCTATTTCCATTTCATTGTCACTCATCAGGTAGTCAGCTAATTTATTGTCCTGGGAACTGACCTGGTCAGCCCTTCTGCACTGGGGTTTACATACTTTCCTTAATTTCCCTGTGGCAAACCTTGGGAAAGACGTCCGTTTGTCACAACAGTCAGCGAATTACAGAATACAAATGGTAAAAATACACATATTTCTCAAAGTTATCAGTATGGTGTTATTAGTTTTAAAATGGTATTTGATTAGGAGATAAATCTGTCGAACAGTGCCATAGGTCACCCTGGCTCTGTTGATGTAATTGCCTAGCCAGGTCTGCTGTTTACTAGTTTGAAACTTAAAAGTTCTATCCAGAAAGAACCTGTATTTGTAATCAGTGATCCTTGGATAGGCAAAAAGATTACTGGTTGTCCTAGTGGGGATGTGTAGCTCAAAATGTAGTAAGAGATAGGTAGGGGCCATTCCCCAAACCAGTTTAAAGCAAATGCAAGAGAGCTTGAATATTATTCATGCCTCCATTGGCAACCAGTGTAGCAGTTTGTAGTAGGGACTAAAATGCTCACTTTTCTTTAGTCCGAATATTAAGTGGACGGCCGTGTTCTGCACTATTCTTAATTTACTCACTGTTTTTTAGGTATACCCAAGTAAATGATGTTGCAGTAGTCCAATATGGATAGAACCAATGACTGAACCAAAAGATAGAGGGTCTTTAATTTAATTTAATTTAAATGGTCTTTAATTTCCTTAGTGAAAAAAAGCATCATGTTTCTATGTGTACATCTAGTAGCGCTATAGAAATTATAAGGTTATTTGGGAGCCATTAACAAGATACTGTAAAGATTGAAATTATTGCATAGAATAAATATTAATTCCCTTTTGTTCATACACGTCAAGGGTGGGGTGGGAATATTTTATGATTTCTTCTGCTTATGATTAATTGTTAGATATAAGGGAGGGGGGATATTTGATGAAAGCTTTAATTTGATGATACAATAAGTAATGTTAAAGTATAAAATGATTGTATTTGTGTTATACTTATGGTGAGTTTAAAATATGAATAAAGATTTATTTAAAAAAAAAGAAATTATAAGTAGTAGAAATAGTAGTAGTATTTTGCATATGTGACCAAGGTGGGGCACTTTTGTGGGCATGTATTTTCTTTAGAGATTTATAAGCAAACAAACAGCAAGAAAGAAAAGGGCCTGTGTTCCACATAAAACCAGGAAGCTCTAAAACCAAAACAAAGTGGAAGCAGATAAATGAATGTAAAGTTATTAAATATGTTTAAAATATCCAAACATTAAAATGCATAGGAACTTGAATACATAGGAAAAGTCAATCCAAAATCTTTTACAAAGGTGCATTAGGGCCTTAACGCGTGGAATAGCGCGCGCTAAAATGCCACGCGCGCTAACTGCTACCGCCTCCTCTTGAGCAGGCGGTAGTTTTTCGGGTAGCGCACACTAATCCAGTGCGTGCGCTAAAAACGCTAGTGCACCTTTGTAAAAGGAGCCCATTGTTTGTTGATGGAGAATTGTAAATCTAGGCTGGGCTCAGTTGGGAGGAGAGTTTAGAAATACATGACAAAATCCCAAGTAGTTACAAACAAAGGGTGTTTGTTTTTTTAAAAAAAATCATAGCCCAACAGAGGCTGATTCTGATTTAATTGAAAGCTCTGAAGAGAATAACCCCCTCTTCTACAAAATTGCGCTAGCGGGTTTTAGCGTAGAGAGAGCAGAGAGAGCCGCGCTGAATGGCCTGCGCTGCTCCCGAAGCTTATTGAGTTCCTAGGAGCATTGGGAGCAGCGCGGGCCATTCAGCGCAGCTCCCTGCACTAGAAACTGCTAGCGTAGTTTTGTAGAAGAGAGAGTGAGTAAATGGTTAAATCCAAAAATATAAATGCGGACATCCTTGTTGTCTGTGCATGTTTTAGAGTCAATTTTCTTTTTAGAAGTCTTTGAAAATGATTATTTCGTTAGAACTAACATTTTAAACAAATTCCCTTGTCTATGTGTCTTTTACGCACCCAATATATGCCAGCAATGGTTCTGAATCCATATGTGTTCTGTTAGTGTTTGTGACTTGCTCACAAGCACTGTGGTCAGAATTTTTTGGAAGCCTGCAGTAGTTTCATGCTGAACAAGAGGATATCGACAGCTTGGAGAAGAGACTTGCGCACTTCACTGTCAGCGCCAAAAAGCTGGTTGCTGTGTTTCGAGTGTTATCAGAGCATGTACTTACAGCTTAAAAATTCTCTTTACCCAGACAAGTCAAGTGATCTTCTGAAGAACTCATTACTGTACTGATTTCACATTTAGCTCATGTCCCCTCATTATAGCTGAACATTTTAAGTTTCATCAGCAAAATCAAAGGAAGAGAGAAACCATTGCTGTGTATGTCACATAGCTAAAGCCCTTATCTATACACTGTTAATGGGAACCTTTTTATGAGGTGGATTGAGGAACAAATTTGTCAGGGAACTGAAGCATACAGTCATACAAAAATGACTTTTTGTCAGAGACAAATCTCACACTTAACTAGATCTATGAGATAAGAAATGAGAGAGAAAACCTCCCATGAACTGAAAGAAATCAAAGTGTCAATTTTCCAAGCATTGTATAATCCAAGTTTAAAAAAAACCAAACTACTCACATAAAAATTATAATACCTAAAAACAGCAGAGTAAAATGGGAAAGGGTCATGGATTTGATATACGCACCTACTTCCAGACTGCCTAGTGAAGGACATACTACCAATAAACTAGACAGCTCTTCATTTGCACCTATCTACTCTTCCCCCTAATAGCAGTCTGTGCAAATTTCTAAGACTGCTAGACAATAATTCTCATAGCTGGAGGAGGGGAGAGAGTCAGACTGGCGTGGGAGAGATTAGAGAGTGACGCGGGGAGAAAGGATCATCCCCGGCCCCTCACTGTTCCCACATTTTCATCCCCATTTCCTCCCCGCAGTGAAGTGCATTTTTCATCCCTAATCCCTCATTGTCCCCGCATTTTTCATCCTGTCCCCACAGTCTAAATTTTCTTCCCCATATCTCCCCGCTCAAAGCAGAAAAATGATTTTATGCAATTTTATGGAACTAAGGCATTGTAAATAAACATTTTAAGCCTATAGTGGGGGGGGGGGTTCTAACTTATTTTGATTGAAAGAACATCAATAAAAGTACAATATGCTGGGTTCTGCATTGCACACAGAAAATCAAACAGCTCAATACCAGTATTTTAGTCCTAATTGTTCATTCGCAAAACATAACAAGAACAGCCCTCAGAATATCACAGACAAATAACTTACTGCTTTTTTTCCCCCGGCGTAAAAACAAACCAATAGCACATGGCTTAGTGCTTTTTTCAATGTGAACTGTGAAGCCAAAACAAACAGCATAAACAGACAGGGCCTGATTCAGGGCCACACATCGGCATCCTATTCAGAATCATATCTACACTCCCAGACAGATGCCTTAAATGTAGGCCAAATCATGTAGGTGTTTGTCTTAATAAAATTCATTCTAAAAGCAAGCCGCACTTATATTAAACTACCTCACCATTTAAGGTATAATACTCATATGTGCGGATCTTCAGACCGCAATTGGTACTGTACTTGCGAATGTCTATGTTCTTCGTGGATCCAACTATTATTAATGTTTATATCTTTTTTGCATTTTATTTTTAACCAACTATTTCTTAAAATGATTTATAAATATATGACACTTAGCTTATACTGATTGTGTCTTGTCTTCACCTCTCCCCATTTGCAGGCCAACATTTAAAGCTTCTGTCTTGCATCTACAGAGACGGTACCGAAGGCTTGAGGCCGCCCAAAGTCATTTCCAGGCAAAATTACGCACATGCCCCACCTTGGGCATGCTTCAGCATGGGTACACATCTCCATAGATGGGCTACAGAGGCCTAAAGTTCAGGCATCCTGCCTCTGGCCCTTTTTTTTTTTTTTTTTTTTTTAAACATGCATCCTGATTGACTGCCAGAGAGTAGTAGGACGCCTACTATCACCTGCAATTGGGACATGTGTTTCAAGAGTCAGGCCCACAATGTCAATTTCCAAGCAACAAAAAATGGAAAATAAGAAAATATCATTTTATTGAACTAATACATTTTTCAATAAGCTTTCAGAGGCCAAAACCTCTTTTTTCAGATCAGTACATTGTACTGCTGTTACTGTATTTCTGTCCTGACCTGAGGAAGGAGGTATTGGTCTCTGAAAGTTAGTAAAAAAAAAAAGTATCAAAATTAGTCCAATAAAAAGATTACCTTATTTCCATTTTTTTTATTGATAAACATTTATCAATACAGCTACAATACTACTTTGTCATCTATGGTTTCTGATTTCCTCATCTTCTCTTCTTTCCATCCAGTGTGTGTCTTCTCTCTCCCTTCCATGCAGCATCTGCCCTCTCTCTCTGCCCCTTCCATCCACTGTCTGTCATCCCTTTCCCTTCCATCTGGTGTCTGTCCTCTCCCTCTTCCATATGGCATGTTCCCTCTTTTTATGCCCCTTCCATATACTGTCTATCCTGTGCCCCTTCTCTCCTTTATATAGTACATTATTTATTTTAGCTACACTCCCCTCTCCATTTTTCTCTTTCTCCACTAGTGCTTCCTGATTCACCGATTCAAATCGATTCATTTTCTTAAAAAAATAGGGCTTTCCGATTCACTGACTAACCCTCCTCCCCGCATACCTTTAGGCATCCTAAAGCAGGAGCAGCAGGGCTCTGGCAGCGAAAAACCTGTCCTAATCACTGCCTCTTGCTGGCTTTCCATTGCCACTGCTGCTCCTGCTTTAAGAGGTCCGATATCAGAGCTCATGGGGTGGGGGAGGTAGTGTTGGTCAGGAAGTGCTGCATAGGCACCAGTGCTGTGGATGCCCTTGGCTGCGCAGCTTTAGGGGGTTCACCAAAAGCCAGCATGTTTTCCCCTTCTCCCCACCATTGTCTAGTTCCCCCCTGGCTTCCCAGTCTTACATTCAAAACTAATTACGGCCTGCAGAGGTTCCTTGATGATGTAGCGATTCTAACAGCCTGCTGTCGGCCTCTGCTACATGTTCCCTCCACCATGGTCCATCACAGACCAAAACAGGACATGATGTCAAAGGAGGGGCAGGACCGCAGCAGAGGGAACATGCAGTGGAGGCTGACAGCAGCCTGCTAGAATCACTACTTCACCAGCGATCCGCTGTAGGCTGTAATTAGTTTTGAATGTGAAACCAGTAGGCCAGGGGGAAGTTGGATGACAGTGGAGAGAAGGGGGAAGAATACCGGCCTTCAGGGGCCCCTTGTTGTAGCTATTAGAAGTACATGGATGGAGGGGGTCCAAAGAGAGGGCCTTATTCTGGAATGAGGGTGGAGGGGAAGGGGAAGAAATAATGGATCTTAGAGGAGAGGGAGAGAGATGGTGGACAATGAAATGGAGGGAGGGAGGGAAAATAAAGGGAAAGAAGTTGAACTCAAGAGATGGTGTGGAGGGAGGGGAGATGGAAATACTGGATGGGGGAGTGGTCATTAGAAAAATGCTGGACTGTGGGAATGGAGACAAAAAAAGCAAGGAGAGGTGCCAGACCTCCGGTGGAAGGAAGGGAAACGGAAGGGGAGGATAGAGATGGAAGATGGATAGTGAGCACGGAGAAAGAAGAAAACGTCAAATGGGAAGGAGACACTGGCAAGCGAGTTAACAGAAGACAAACAGAAACCAGAGCCTGGGACCTACATGATTTGAATAATGACTAGACAACAAAAGGTAGAAAAATAATTTTATTTTCTGTTTTCTGATTACAATGTGTCAGATTTGAAATTTGTATCCTGCCAGTGCTGGTGTTAGAAATCGAATGTGAGCTAGGACCTAACAGACAGAGGAAAAGTCTTTTTTTGTTTAGTTTGTTTACACCACAACCCTAGCATGGGTAGGGAGAGGGCAAAAGGGGTGGGTGAAAAGGCTACAAAATTAACCCGACAAGACATTTGAAAAAAAACACCCAATTGGGCAGGAAAATTGAATTGAATCAAAAAATTGATTCAATAGGTTGAATCGAATCGAATTGAAAAATTTTTCCCTGAATCAGGCAGCACCAATCTCCATCCCCTCCCCTATGTTTTGACATCTCCTTTTCTTATTTCCTTCCCACCTCAACCCATTGTATATTTCCCTTCCCTCCCCCTATGCCCTGGCATCTCTCTCCTCTCCTTCCCTTCCATGTCTCCTTCCCTCTCCATGCTCTGGCATATCTTCTCCTTCTTTACCCTTCCTCTCTCCTTCCCTTCCACATGGTCTGGCATCTCTCTCTCCTTTCCCTTCACTGGTCTTCCTTTTTCTACCCCCCTCCCAACTGGACAGCATTCTTCTTTACCTCTCCCTCCCCTCCAGCAGTCAGGTGCAGCATTTCACTACCCCCTCCAACAGATGGGTACCTCTCCCTTTCTACATCAGCAACAACAGCCTTCAGAACTTGCTGCTCCTGCTGGCATCAGGCCTTTTTCTGTTAGTTCCATCTACTTCCTGTTTCTGTGATGGCAGGACCCAGCAGAAGGGAAGGCTCAACACCAGCAGGAGCAACGAGTGGTGAAGACTGCTGTTGCCACAAGGGGTTAGATGTTCCCTTATTGAATTTGTTTTTGCATCGCGGTATATGCGGAGCTTCTACACATTGGTGTTTTTGGATTGCTTAGCTTTTCCACATATTTTCCACCCTAGGACCCCTGAGGAAGACTCTCTTGTCGAAACACAGACCATGTTGGGCCCAATGCTCCCAGTGAACTAGGTCCTTAAGATTTTTATGTGGTTGCTATATAGACATATATATATTTTTTTTAATAATAAAGTCCATTTCAGGAACATCATCTCTCCATAATTTTTTTTGGGGGGTTTTGTTTCTCTTCTTCTATTGGTTCCATCTACTTCCTGTTTCTGCGATGGCAGGACCCAGTAGAGGGGAAGGCTCAACACCAGCAGGAGCAGTGAGTGGTGAAGACTGCCATTGCCACAAGGGGTTAGAAGTTCCCAGACCATGATGCTGGCCATGGGAGCACCCCCATATGGTCTGCACCTGAGGTGGACTGCTTCCCCCCCTCCCCCCCCCTTGGTACGCTACTGCCGGACAGAGAGGGCAAAGGATTGGCACAGCCAACAGTGTGCCAGAGTTTTATTCAAAATGGCTGCTGAGACTTCATGTAGAAACCTTGCAACACTTCCGTGAACCTCATGAGGCTGCCCCATGAAGTCTTGGCAACCATTTTGAATAAAACATTAGCGGCAGCTACAGCAGCAGCAAGGGGCAGGAAAGAGTGGGGTTCTTTCCTGTTTCCAAAGAGGCCACTAGATTACCAGGACCATAAGGTAGGTCTCCAAAGGGCAAACAGAGGCTGCTGGCATGATTTCCCCATCATCACGGGGATACATAGGTATTGGTCCCCATTCCCGTGATACTGCCGCAGGACAGGTCACTGCTACCGTGGTATTCCCAGGCTTCTGCCCAGATCTCTTACTGTTACCACAATAACTGTAGTATCACTATGGTAACGGTTACTGTATCACTCTCTAGGAGAGATGTTTCACCCCCCACCCCCAACACTCCTGCTTCGTGTCACCATTAAAAGTGAAATTACATCAGTTTTAAACCACAGGGCAACTCCATTGTCACCAGAAGCTGCCCAACCAGGATGCAGAAATGCCAAAAGAGGGGAGTGAGTCAGACCAGCATGGAAGAGCCACTCTGCCACCAATGCTCCTGCTTCACACTGCCATGAAAGCCACTACCTAAGGCATAAGCTAAGGCACACTTCTTAGCACGCTTCTTTGTGCAGTCCTTTGTGTAAATCGCAAAAAAGCTGATTCTGCAACATGACATTTGCCAATTCAAGTTTCAAGTTTATTATAAATTTGATTGATCGCTTATTCAAAATTCTAAGCGATGTACATATCAATAAAATTACAAATTTTTAGGGGGCAACAAAACAAACGGTAAAAACTCAATCTTGCAAAACATATTAAAGACTAATCTTACAAACATATTAAAACAAAAGGAAAGGATGAGAAGAGAAGAGAAATACAAATGGCAAAAGATAGAGACGCTTTAATATCAATAATCTCAAATATATCTGCCCATATTTGCTGCCAGAACTTATTTAGCATAGGGAATTCATAGAACATATGTTTGAGAGTGCCCCATCTATGTTGCATGACCAACATTTGTTCTGATAGATGGGCCCAATGTTGGCCAATTGGTGGGGCATCCAAAATGCTCTATGTAAGGTGAAGAAGGCCGTTTGCATCAGTGATGATGAATGGAGAGCTTTACTCACAGTTAACCAAATAATTTTCCAGTCTTCTTCTGCAATTGTCATGTTTATATCATTGTGCCAAACCTCTTTAATGTTGGGGTCAGGTCGGAATCTATAGTTTTGCAGGAGTTTATACCAATGTGACGCTTCTTTTTGTTTAAAAGCAATCCTGTCAGAATGTGCAAAATATGAAGGGTAGTCCTTACAGGAGGAATGGGACAGAAGATTTTTTTGATACTATTAGTGAGTTGTGACCATCTGAAGAATTGTGAAGCAGGTAGGTTATGTGATCTACATATTGTCACACAGCTATCCCCTGCTCTGACTGTCAGGTGGATTAGCTGTGCCGAATTCTGACCTGTCGGCGTGGCTTTCCCAGGAAAGAGGAAGGCTTTTCAGGTAAAACAGACCTAGGCTCCTGCCTAGTCTGCCCAGGCCACACTGAGATACGCGTGCCAAAAAGGAAAAGACACAATTCAGGTATGTTCAAATTCTCATTCTTAGGCTTTATTGGACTATCAGCCACCCTCAAGGAATGCATCAATTAAGCACAAAGCAAAAATATCATACAGTTGTCAGAATGGCTTGAGAACCAAGTATCAAACCAAAGCACTATAAATGAATATAGATGCTTACTTCATATATCAATGTAGTAGCTAGGAAATAATTTCTTTCCTGCTAAACAAGCAACCATATTAGATTTTTACCGACCCTCAGTGGCACCACTCAGGACTCAAACCTTTCATTGTCCTGAGCTTTACGTGTCTGCTCGTCACTGGGTCTAATGATCTTTTTCATAGAGCTAAATGTTTTTTAGACTTTTTAACTTTTTATATTTATTTATATTTTTTTTAATATAAAATAAATATAAAAAGTTTTTTTATATAAATAAATATAAAAAGTTAAAAAGTCTAAAAAACATTTAGCTCTATGAAAAAGATCATTAGACCCAGTGACGAGCAGACACGTAAAGCTCAGGACAATGAAAGGTTTGAGTCCTGAGTGGTGCCACTGAGGGTCGGTAAAAATCTTGTTTAGCAGGAAAGAAATTATTTCCTAGCTACTACATTGAGAACCAAGTATGGCATACAGTTGCAGTTCCCTGGACTTTCTCTGCTTTAAAGATAGTCCTCTTTAGCAGGGTTTAAATAAACAGAAATACCATGAAAACAAATTCCAAATCAATGCAAGTAAACTGTATAAACTTAGCCAGAAGAAAAGAATAGCAAACTTTGGAAATACAGTTCCCAGCTCCCCAGTGTTCAGTGCCCAGCTCTGACTCTGTTCAAAGCTCAGGCGTTCAATGTGGCTTATCAGTATCAGCTGGGCTTTCAGCCGAGGAAGGGACTTTATCCCGGTGGCTTCATAAGATAAGAGATACAGCTTTTTTTAGCAAACAAAACCTCTGAGCTGTCTCGGAGCAAAAATGGAGAGATTTTCCTTCTCTCCCTAATCAAGGCCAGCTGGTCTCAGGTTACAGAGAGCCAGCACACAAACGCAGCTTAGTAAGACAGTTTCCTGGCTTCACCTCATGAACTAACCTCCATTCCCTCTGGGTTTTAGTCAGCATCCAGACACAATTCAGTAGTGTCCATTGCCTCAGCTTTCTCAGCAGTTGGGCTCAGGCTTGGAAAGTCCTCTGCCATATCCACATCCTCACTGCTGTGGGGCTAAGGAGAGAGACTCCTCCCCTCACCTTCCTGCTTGCTTGGCTGCTCATGCCTTTGCCTTGATTCCCCTGCTTCACCTCTGTTCCTGCCTCTCTCTCTGTGATTCAAGGCTCTGCTTTTACGTGTGTTATAGCCCCACCCCTCTCTCCTAGGAGCAGGGGGGTTGGGCTGGAAATCTCTAGGGAAATAACTCAGGTTTCTCCTAGGCTGATAATGTGAATACCTTGCAGGTCTAGGTCTCCACTTCTCAGTAAAAGTCCTAACAGGCTTTCTGGCTGTGCTACATAACCTTAGGCTTAAACCCTTCTTGCTTTACCTCACTGTCTGAGGGGTAATCAACCATTTCAATATCCTTACTTTTAACCTGGTCAGCTCTCCTGACCAGGGATTGTGCTCTGCTTTTATCCATTACAGGGACAAAGCTGGCTACGGGTTTGTCACAATATTGTATCAAAAGTGAACCAATGTTGACCATCAAATAAGTGGCCAATATTTCATATATCATGATTTTGCCATATTGACCAGGAAACAAACTGATTTTGGATCCGAATGTTAGGATTATTCCAAAGTGGGGCAAGCAATGAATTCATCCATTGAATTTCAGAGAGACAATCGATTTCATGTATAGCCTATATTGTGGACGAAATTATGGGGCTGTTGTCTCCACTTATGACAGGAGCATATTGTAGTTGCATAGGACTATTATTTGCTTCTAGCTGCAACCAGATTGGGAATCAGGATATGGTTTCTCATTGAAGTATCATTCCACTTAGCACCTTGCCTCAATAGGAAAGCCAAATGATAGTCATATATGCTTGGGAAGCCCACACCACCATTTTGTTTGAAACATTAAAGTTTCTGGAGACTGATTTATAGAGTTTTATGTCCCAAAAGAATTTAACAAGTAGTGACTCGGTTCTCTTGTAGACGGATCTCTGAAATAAACATGGTGGCATGCTTAAGATGTAATTAATCACTGGGACTACCATCATTTAAATAGTGTTTAGTCGTCCTCACCATGTGAGTTTAAGGGGCGACCATTGCTTAGTTAGTTGTATGATTTTATCCATTACAAAGTTGATATTATAGGATATTGTTTCCTCAAGGAATGGACCAAAAAGAACCCTTAAGTATTTAATCTTATGGGCGGACCATTGAAATACAATGGATTTAATTTCTTCACAATATTCTGGGCAATTAGGAGGCATAATCTCCACCTTAGAGAGATTCAATTTGTACCCCCAATATCCTAGAATACTTCCAGGTAATCTCAGGCATAGGAGCTACTGATGTTGGAGAAGCATAGAGAAGGACATCATCCGCATACGCGGATAGTTTCACTTCAAAGGACTCCAGTCGGAGGCCAGTGATGTTCCTGTTGACTCTAAAGGCAATGAGCAATGGCTCCAGGACAATATTAAATAAGAACGGTGACAGTGGGCAGCCTTGGCGCGTATCTTTTGCTGGATGGAAAGGTGATGAGAAGAGGTCATTGATGTATAATCTGGTCAATGGGTAAGTATACAGAACTCTAACCATAGATATAAAATATGGTGAAAACTCATACCAGGCCAGAACTTGAAAAATATAACTCCATTCTATGCAGTCAAATGCCTTCTCCGCATCAAACCCAATTGCTAGTAAGGGAGATTGTAAAACTTTGGACCGATGAATAATGTTAGCCAGCAGTCTAGTGTTGTCACTTGATAGGCATCATGGCATAAAACCTGTCTGGTCAGGTGAGATGATATGGTTTGATTCAGAATAGGTTGGAGTATGTTGGCTATAGTTTTTACAAAAATCTTAGCACCTGTATTTAACAGGGATAGTGGTCTGTAGCTCTTGACATCCATAGGGTTTTTACCAGCTTTGGCTAGAACTATGATTGTCACCTCTGTAAAAGAGCCAAAAACTCATCCAGTTTGGATTAGATCCAAGAAGGAAGCTTAAAGGTGAGGGAGTATCCGAGGCTAGAATGTCTGGTAAAATTTGGCTGTAAGGCTGTCTGGCCCTGGAGCCTTTTTCTTTGCTAATGCCTGAATAGCAAGAAAGATTTCCTCAGACTGAATGGGCTTAGTTAAATCTTCAATTTGAGAAGAAGAGAGTGACTCATGAGGTAAGGGAGCCAGAAATTCCAATGCAGATGATGAGTTATCTAGATCTGAGGAGTAAAGAGAGCAGTAGAATTGCTGATAAAGATTGACAATGTCAAGTGCATTAGTAGTCTTCACACCATTATCGTCAGTCAGTGCCGCTACATAGGTCTTGGTTGGTTTACCTAGGACAACACCACATACTATGGAAAACAACAAATGTGGACACCAGTTAGCTCAATATTTTTTATTTAAAAAATTTATATTCCGCATATCCTGCAATTCTATGCAGAGTACAATAAAACATCCAAATAAAAAATAACAATTACAACCTCCTCATATGACAGATATTTCGATGCAACAAAACCACATAATACACTGAACATATTGCAATACAAACAACAAACATATAACAATACAACCATCAATGAACAGCCACAAACAAAACAACTCAAATGCTGTTACTTAACTGAGACTTGACTGCTCTAAGAAGTACTGTAGGAATGTTATATTAGCCCTCCAAAACCCACCCAAAACTTACTGTACCTACCTACTGTATTTACCCTTATGCCTGCAGGTGTCATCTTTATGTAGGTACAGTAGGTTTTGGAGGGCTAACCATACAATATAAGCAAGTTATAGTTACATCTGAACTGGGACTTTTAATGTGCCATTCACTGCAGTAACCCTTAGAGTACTCCTCTGCTCTGCTGTGGAGATGTATATGAGCCATGTGAATCTGTAAGACAGACTGGAAAATACTGTTTTTTTCCCACATATTTGGGTGGTGGGAGGGGGGGCGGTGATCACTGGGGGAGTTCGGGGGGTCATGCCTTAATCCCTCTAGTGGTAATCTGGTCACTTTGGGCACCTTTTTGATCCTTATTCTTTTTTAAAACAGGTCCCCAAATGTCTAAATAGTGCCCCAGATGTTTTGTTAAAAGTTTGATTATCCCTGCAGAACCTCCAAATCCTATGTCTACCGAACACAAGCCTCTGACACACCCACTTAAGATTTCGATGCATTGGAGAAAAAGTGACCAGAAAGATGTCTAGAAAGTCTGTTTTGAGAATTCCCACTTGAATGTTTTGACTAGCAAGATGTCCTAGTGCTGGTTTATGCTGTCTTTTGGATGTCTATCGTTTCTTAAAATTAGTCCCATAGTAAATTTATCATTGTGTACAGGAAATGTTCCAGACTGCCTGTAGGAAGTCATTGTAACTCCTATTAGCAAAATAAAACAAGTCTAGTGGCAGCAACTATACAGGCTTCAGGCCAATCTCCAATTTACTTTTACTAGCGAAGACGGTGGAAAAAGCTGTTCTGAGACAACTTAACCGATTTCTTAGAAGAAAATCAAATTCTTCATTCTCAACAATCAGGTTACAGGAGTAACCATAATACAGAGCCCTTACTACTAAAAATGACAGATGAAATATTGTATAAAGCAGAGTCAGGCTTTGATCCACTATGGGTGGAACTCGATCTGACAGCAGCCTTCAACACTGTCTCACATTTGAAATTGCTACAGAGACTTAAAGAAATAGACTTGAATTCTACAGTGCTACAATGGTTCGCCTCTTATTTTTCCAACCGTTCATGCTCAATTTACTGAAATAGTGAACTGTCAACTAAGGGCACAGTCAAATCAGGAGTACCTCAGGGTCACTGCTATCTCCAACTCTTTTCAATATGTATCTGGTTCCCTTAGCAAATTTGTTAGTCACCTGGCACATCAAGTTTCACATCTTTGCAGATGACATCCAATTGCTTGTATTCATAAAAAAAATCAGGAACAGGTGATATCTGATTTTAATGCCAAATTGGATCAGTTGTATAACTGGCTTGCAGAGAATCATCAAGTTCTAACTTCTAAATGTGGAAAAGTCTACAGCAATGTGGATTTCTCATAGCAACTCAGACTTGAGAACATTATCAGAGATAGGTGATAAACTGCTGTCTCTCCAGCCTGAAATCACAATGCTGGGGATTTGTTGTGATTTAGAAATGAGTTTTAAACCTCAAATAAGTCATATGATAAAATCATAGGTTTTTTTTTCATTCAGCCATTTCTGATAACAGAGAATATTACTTTTTGAGCTTATGTCCTGCACACAGCTTCTATGGAACAGTTTATTTCTGACTGGCATTTTTATCCACTTATCTTTACCATAGGACTTCATAAGTACCCCTGAAGAAGACATTCTGTCGAAACATGGAACATGTTGTGTCCAGGGTCCAAAGCTTTTTAGCGGACTATGTCCTAGAGGTTTTTATGTGGTTTGCCAAGTTTTAATATTATTTAAATATTAATAAAGTCCATCTCAGGAACATCATTTCTCCACTTTGTTTTTTGTTTCTTCAGAGAATATTACTAGCCATTTAGACCAGTATTTCTCAACTTCTTCAAGCCAAGTACCCCCTAAGTCTAACAAATATCAACCGAGTACCCCCATCCAAGCTCCACCCGAGACCTGCCCAGGCTCTACCCCAGACCCGCCCAAGCTCCACCCCTGACCCCACCCCCATAATAATAGTACTAATTGTAATGCAATTTCTTCTATCCATTTTTTCATATACACAAAATATAATCTTAATACATAATGGTAACCACAAATTTAAATTAAAAAAACCCACAAAGCACACTGAAATTGACATTATTAATGATAAACTTAAAAAGATTCACCTATGGTTGGACCAAAACAGATTATCCTTAAACATTAATAAAACCAACACTTTACTCTTTCCTTGGAAAGAAAATCACAAAATAGCAGTTTCTATTGATATACAAGGAGTTAAGCTCAAACAAGTAAATAAAATCCGGATACTAGGTGTCATTTTAGACGAGAATCTTACTTATCACGACCACGTTAGTTATGTGGTCAAGAATACTTTCTATAGATTACGTCAAATTTGCTCCATTTCAAAATTCCTCTGTCCCAAATCTTTAAATATCCTAATTCATTCATTAATTATCTCAAAAATCGACTATTGCAATGCTTTATTCAAAGGAATGGCCCAAAAAGAAATCAGAAGATTACAAATTATCCAAAACACTTCTATCAAATTAATCACGGGGGCAAAAAAGTTTGATCATGTCACCCCGTTACTTCTAAAAGCACATTGGTTACCAGTGGCACACCGCATTCTCTATAAAATATCTTTACTCACCTTTAAATCATTGCTATATAAAACCCCTTCATTTATTTACAAAGTTTTAATCCCATACTCCTCTCAAAAAACTTTAAGATCAAACGAACAACTTTTATTGGTAATTCCTACCCTTAAAATGATCAATACACAAAGGCAATTCATTTTTACAGTTTCAGCACCGCAAACGTGGAACTCCCTCCCGCTATACTTACGACAGGAGAAAAACCTTGATAAATTTAAAGGCCAACTTAAGAGCTTTCTTTTTAAAGACGCTTTCAATGTTTAATTGAAAAGCCAATTGCTCTTTATAGTAATAATTCATTCTACCTAATTATGTATTTTTATTCCCAATAAACTAATTTTTCCCTACCCTTTGTATATTACCCTTAATTGTTCTTCCTTTTCTATCAGACAATGTAGTTCTTTCCCCTCCATCCTAATGTATCATGTAGTATTTTGTCTATGTTTAAAGATTTTATCTTTTTACTCAATTTTGTTCTTGTTTACCCAATATTAATATTTTATGTACATCGCTTAGTAATTATTGATAGGCGATTGATCAAATATTGAATAAACTTGAAACTTGAAACTTGAAACTGTATGCAGAGAAAATCTTAATTATCATTTATATTCTTTTTTTGTTTTTTTTCAAAGATGTCAAGGCAGATGACTTTAAAATATGCAATGTAGAAACATAGAAACATAAAACATAGAAAGATGACGGCAGAAAAGGGCTACAGCCCACCAAGTCTGCCCACTCTACTGACCCACCCCATTAAGTCTGAGTGCTAATGACCCAGCTCCTTAACTCGACCCTCGCAGGGATCCCACGTCCCATTTATTCTTAAAGTCGAGCACGCTGGTGGCTCTGATCACCTGCTCAGGAAGTTTGTTCCACTAATCCACCACCCTTTCTGTGAAGAAATACTTCCTGGTGTCACCACTAAATTTCCCTCCTCTGAGTTTGAGTGGGTGCCCCCTTGTGACCAAGGGTCCCTTGGGAAAGAATATGTCATTTTCCACCTCGACACGACCTGTGACGTACTTAAATGTCTCTATCATGTCACCCCTTTCCCTGCGCTCTTCTAGAGTATAGAGCTGCAATTTGCCCAGTCTTTCTTCGTATGAGAGACCCTTGAGTCCGGAGACCATCCTAGTGGCCATCCGCTGGACTGACTCAGCTCGAAGCACATCTTTACGGTAATGTGGCCTCCAGAATTGCACACTGTATTCCAGATGAGGTCTCACCATGATTCTGTAAAGTGGCATTATGATTTCAGGTTTGCGGCTAACGAAGCTTCTATTGATACATCCCATCATTTGCCTTGCCTTGGATGAGGCCTTCTCTACCTGTTTGGCAGCCTTCATGTCTGCACTGATGATTACTCCCAAGTCCCGTTCTTCTGAAGTCCTAGCTAGTGTTTCTCCATTCAAGGTGTATGTTCTGCATGGATTTCTGCTGCCGAGATGCATGACCTTACACTTCTTAGCATTGAAGCCCAGCTGCCATATCGAGGACCAGTTTTCCAACGTGATCAGATCATGCATCATGCTATCCTTGAGATTGCTTTCGCTTACTGTATTACACAGTTTGGCATCGTCGGCAAACAGTGCTACTTTACCCTGAAGCCCTCGGGTCAAGTCCCTTATGAATATGTTGAAAAGGGATGGTCCCAGGACTGAGCCCTGCGGCACTCCGCTGGTCACCTCCGAAGTCTCAGAGAGGGTGCCGTTGACCATCACCCTCTGAAGTCTTCCACTCAGCCAATCATTGACCCATGCAGTTAGTTTCTCACCTAACCCCATCGATTTCATCTTGTTTAATAGTCTACGGTGTGGGACACTGTCAAAAGCTTTACTGAAATCCAAGTACACTATGTCCAGAGACTCTCCCGAGTCTAGCTTTCCTGTCACCCAATCAAAGAAGCTGATAAGATTGGATTGGCATGACCTGCCCCTAGTGAATCCATGTTGGCAGGGATCCCTTAGATTCCCCTCATCCAATATCGTGTCTAATTTACCTTTAAGTAGAGTTTCCATGAGTTTACACACTATTGATGTGAGACTCACCGGTCTGTAATTCGCAGGCTCTGCTCTGCAACCCTTTTTGTGCAGAGGAACGACGTTAGCTCCTCTGTTTTCCCGTCCAGGGGGACTCTCCCCGTACTTAGGGAGAGATTGAAGAGCATGGCAAACGGTTTTGCCAGAACATCGCATAGCTCTCTGAGCACTCTTGGGTGCAAATTGTCCGGTCCCATGGCTTTGTTCACCTTGAGTCTTGACAGTTCTCTGTAAACATCAGCAGTTGTGAACTCAAAATTCTGAAATGGTTCTTCCATGCTTTGTTTTGTTTCCAGCCGTGGCCCGTGCCCTCGTGCCTCACAGGTAAAGACTGAACAGAAGTAATCATTCAGTAGTTTGGCTTTATCGGAATCTGTTTCCACATAATCCCCGTCTGGCGTTCTAAGGCGTGTTATCCCGTTTGTGTTCTTTTTCCTGTCGCTAATGTACCTGAAGAAGGATTTGTCCCCTTTCTTAATGTTCTTCACTAGAGTTTCTTCCATTTGAAGCTTGGCCTCCCTGACTGCTGTTTTGACCGCTGTAGACTTTGTCCTGTATTCAATGTTTGTTTCCTTTTCCCCGCTGCGTTTGTCACCTCAGTAACAACTATAGAAAAATAGACAAGTGGAGGGGCATAATCAAAAGAAACGTTTAAGTCTATTTTGAGCCTAAGTCGCAAGTCGCCCAAAGTCAGACATGGGAAAAGGTCCATTTTTGAAAAATACGTCCAAAATATTTTTTTTTTAAATCGTCCAACTATACGTCCAGCCGTCCGATTGTCCAGACCACTAAGTTGTCTATCTATATACCCCATTTTCGTCCAACAATTCATCCAATTCACAAACGCCTAGAAAAAGACCTTTAAAGCGCGGGAGGGGCCAGAAACGTGATGGACTGGACACCCAGACATGGCACCAGAGTTGTGGGGCACCTTACAGGGCACTGCTGTGAACTTCACAAAAAGGGTTCCACATAAACATCTCACACAGCTCCCGTATAGGTCATGGTGAGCCCCCCACACCACACACAGAATCTACTAGACCCACCTATCTACCACCCCAATAGCCCTTATGGCTTCAGAAGCCACTTACCGTATATGTCAGTACAAAAGGGTTAGGTGGGTTTTGGGGATGCACATTTTTCACCATGAATGCAGTGATTAGAATGGCTTATGGGCCTGGGTCCTCCTCTCCATGGTTCACTAACCTACCCTCAAGACCACTTAAGCCACCTCTGTGCAGCTCTACTAGGCTTTCCTATGATGTTCTGGAGGCAGATATGTAAAGTTGTTATTACAATTTTAAGGGGGGGTCAATGATCATTGGGGGAGTGTGTAGGGGTCTGTACTTTGTCCCTACAGTGCTTATCTGGTTACTTTGGCTACCTTCTTGTAACTTAGACCTGGTTTTAGATGGCCTAAGTCACAACGTCTAAGTTCTGTCTAGGTAATGTTGTAAAACTATCAGTTATATATGCAGTATGACTAAGTCTAGGATGGCCCACGTCCTGCCCAAATCCCGCCCTCGACACTCCTCCTGAAACACCCCTTTAGCTCTGGTCGTTCAGCAGCACTGTGAAGGCCTAGGTCGTTTTTAACTACGTCTAAAACCCGGTTCGATTATCGGCGCTTGGACAATTTCTCTCATTGATCATCCAAGTGCCGATTTAGGATGGTTTTTAGACGTTTTTCTATTTCGATTATGAACCCCATATAGTGCAAAATATAGACAGCAGATATAAATTCTCAAAACGGACATATTTTGATCATTAAATTGAAAATAAAATCATTTTTCCTACTTATGTTGTCTGATAATTTCATGAGTCTCTGGTTGCACTTCCTTCTGACTGTGCATACAACATTTCTTTCTTCTACACACTTCCTCTCCTCCAGTCTTCATTTCCTCCCCCTCTACGAGTCCAACTTTTTACTCTCTGCCCTCTCCTCCTTCCCCTGATTGTGACATTTCTCCTTCCCTTCTTTCTGCCCTCCCCGTCCATCTCTCCCTCTCTCCATGAGTCCAATACTTTCTGCCTCCTGTACGCTTTCTCTCTTCTCCTCACCCCTTCCCACAAGTGTGACATCCCTCTTTCCCATCCCAGTCCATCTCTCCCCAACCCTACTCACAACATGCTCTCTCCCCATGCCCTATTTCTCCCTCTCTCATCACTCTCACTCATCCTGCAACAATTTTCCTTCCTTACCTCCCCCTATTTCTACTCACAACTAATATGCTCTCTCCCCCATGCACCATCTCACCCTTCCCTCCAGTATGAAGCACCTTTCCTTTCCTTCCCCTCCCCTTCTCCTTCAAGTCCAGTAGCACCTTACCCTTCCCTTCTGCCAGGTCTAGCAAAACCTCTTCTCCCTGCCCTTTCCCTCCCCATTGTCCAGCATCTCTCCTTCTCCCTTCCCCATATCCAGTAGTACCTCTTCTCCCTGTCCAGCAGTACCTCTCCCCTCTCTGGCTGCAGCTCACTGCATGTTTTTAACTTCGCAACGCACCTGCCGCTAGCATAAGTTTTGCTGCGGTTCCATCAGGCAGCCTCAGGGCCTTTGTAGGCCGGCCCACTTCCAATGATGCAACTTCCTTTTTCATTGGAGGCGGTCTGGCCTAGCAAAGGCCCCAAGGCTGCCTGATGGAACCGCGGCTAAGCTAATGCTAGCGGCAGCTGCGTCGGGGAAATTAAAAGCACACTGTGAGCTGCTGCTAGGGAGAGGAGAGGTACTGCTGAGCTGGCAATTCCATCAAGCAGCCTTGGGGTCTTTGCTAGTCCGGCTCACCTCCACAGTGAGCTGCTGCTGTTGCTGTTTGGGGAGGGAGGGAGGCTGGGGAGAGAATTTGAGGAAGGTGGGAGATACGCGACCGCAGGAGGAAGGGAGACATACAGCACCGGCGCTGCGTATACATGACAGCAGGAGGGAGGCATACAGTGCCAGCACTACATAGATGCAACGGAAGAAGGAAGTTGGGAGACATACAGCGCCAGTGCCGTGTACCCCCTCCAAGCAGCTCGTGTACATATCGCATGTTGAGAAACACTGATTTAGACTATTGTAATACGCTGTTGTTAGGTTCATGTCAGGCCAGTTTGCATTTGCTAGGCTTATAACAGGTATACATAAAAACAATCACATCACACCAGTCTTGTTCAAACTGTATTGGCTGCTCGTGGCTAAATGTATCAAATTTAAGATGCATTGTCTGGTTTTTAAGGCATGGTACATTTCATCCACTACATATTTATTGTCCAAATACTCATCAGGAAGATCCTTGTGTTCTTCCCAGAGACCTTTTTAGGGTGCCCAGCCCAAAAGAAATCAAACTCAAGTCCACTAGAAAAAGAGCTTTCTCTTATGCTGGGCTGACATTCTGGAATTCACTGCTAGAAGGCATTCAGGATGAACGATCTTACTGTGCTTTTCATAAAAATTTGAAGTCCATCCTTTTTCAACAATATTATGGATCTGGCTAACACTGATCTCGGAGATGTCATAGAAACTGAAGAAATTGACTCATTGCTACTCCATATTACTTGTTTATTGAGATATCTTGTATTATAATTGTACTACCGTATACTTGTTTATTGAGACATCTTGCATTGTAACTATACTGTAATTTCATTAAATTAATTTTATAAACGGCTAAATACATTGGTCCTAGTGGTATATCAAGTGCAATATAAATCCAATCCAATTTTCCTAGACAGAATTGGGTTTTCTAATCAAAAGACTTACGATTCTTCTTCCATACAAACTCCTAAACTTTCCACAAAGTATGTGTGTATGTGTGTGTGGGGGGGGGGGGAAGGAAGAATCCCTTTCTTTATCCCAATCTCAAATCATTGGACTTGAGAAACTTGCAGAAGTCTGAGACAGTAGCCAGGTTTTATAATGGTGAGTACTCAGGAATCCGTTATCTTCTGCAATTCCTACAACAACAATGAAAATTTGCAATCAACTCCCTATAGGTATAAGAACTGGCAGTGTTCAGCCAATGTTGTTAAAAGGGAAAAAAAAAAAGGCTATGAGGGCTGTACAGTAGTAGCTTGCTTTGGTTGTAGTCTTTCTTGGGCAAAGCCTTGCATAAAGTTGCTGCTGGGTCTGTTCCAATTTTCTAGCAAAGGATCAAAAAATATCCTATAGTAAAATGTTCTCCTACACTGTGTATGCCTAAAGGATGATTTTTATTTGGAGCTACATTCAAAAGAATGCTGCAACATGATACGTGGCTGCTGATAGCATATTCCATCTTTTTAACCTTGTCACCAAAGAGTGTGTCACCATTTCAAGGCACATCTGCCAACCTAATGTGTATACTTTCCTGTAAATCAGAGGCAAAAAGCTATGATGGCAGAGGATGAAATTTTAGATGATGTGTCAAAGAAATCACAAGCTGGATTAGTAAGATGAATTGCTCAGTCATCCATCTCTGAAAGAATAGCTGCAAATTTAGACTGAGTTTTGGGGAGATAAACTGTTGGAAAATGCTTGTTGTCTTTGAAGAATGGTATATATATATTACACCACATTCAACTGATGTGTCACAGTGCTTGCAGATAACATGACTCCCAAGAATATTTTCTTGCCCAAGTGGTATGGCAACTGGGAAATTTAAGAACATAAATGTTGTCATACTGGGACTTTAATATCATGTAGTCCATCAAGCCCAGTATCTTGTTTCCAACAGTGGCCAATCCAGGTCACAAGTACCGGGCAAAATCCCAAAAGATTTTATGCTGTTTATCCTAGAAATAAGCAGTGGATTTTCCCATCTTAATAATGGCTTATGGACTTTTCTTTTAGGAAATTATCCAAACCTTTTTAAAACCCTGCTAACTGCTTTTACCACATTCTCTGGCAACAAATTCCAGAGTTTAATTATATGTTGAGTAATGTTGCAAGAAGAGAGTGCTGATTTCAAAGTTAGGGGCCGAAATATAAACAACCTGTGCAAAGCAGATAATACAACACTCATCACCAGCAGCAAAGACGAAATGCTGTATCTACTGAGAAAAGTCAAAGCAGAAAGTCATAGCATGGGATTAGAACTGAACATACAAGATGAAGATCATGATTACATAAAATGATGAAGCTTTTGAGCTTGAAAGTGATAGAATAGAAGTTGTACAGGATTTCAATCTCCTGGGCTCTTTTGTAAACAAAGAAGTAACTAGCAGGGAAGAAATACTCTGCAGAATAGCACTTGGTCACTCTTCAATGAAGGCCCTTGACAAAGTATTCAAAAGCAAGCAAATAATAGTCCAAATGAAGATCAGACTTATCCATGCACTCAATTTCTCAGTGGTCAAATATGGATGCAAAAGCTGGACACTACAAAAACAAGACAGAAAGAAGATTGAGTCATATGAGCTTAGGTGTTGGAGAAGGATTTTATGCATGCCGTGGACTGCCAGAAGAATTAATAAATCAATTCTGTAAGAGATCAAACCAGCTATGTCACTCGAAGCCCAAAGGATGAAGTTATGACTGTCTTATTTTGTTCATACTGTTAGAAGAGAAAGATCATTGGAGAAGGACATCATGTTTGGGAAGATCGAAGAAACCAGGTGAAGAGGGCAATCAGCAGCCAGAAGGCTGAACACATTGAAAACAACCATGGGGTCCTGGAGGACCTCACCGGACTAACACAAAACCAATTTCTTTATAGAGCTGTAATTCATCAAGTCGCTAGGACTCGAGCATTAGTTAATGATACCTGAGTGAAGAAATATTTTATCTGATTTGTTATACATTTACTACTTAGTAGCTTAATTGCATGCCCTCCAGTCCTTATGTTTTTGGACAGAGTACACAAGCGATTCATGTTTACCCATTCCACTCCACTCAGTGTTTTATAAACTGTTATCTTATCTCCCACCCACCCCCCCAGCAGTCTCTTCTTCAAGCTGATGAGACTGAGTCTCTTTAGCCTTTTTTCATAGGGAAGTTGTCCCATCCCCTTTATTATTCTCAGATCCAACCTTTTTTGTGTCAAGATGAAAGATGAACTGTGTTTGTCACATGCAAAGTTATTGTACATGTAACGAGTCATGTATGGAAATTGCTACTACAGCCTTTATAATGTCTATCAACTTTAAAAGTCCCAAAATATCAGATCTAGGTTCTGACTTAGAAGAAAAAAACTTACCCCTGATATCCAGCTGGTTGCAGTTACTGTTTTTTAAGTGCTGTCCATCGCTGGCTAAATTAGAACTTGATATTCAATACTGGGTCATATCCAACCACTGACACTGAATATCCAGCTTTGATTTGATTTTAATATTTAATATACCGCTAAAAACTGAAATGCTATAGTGGTTTACAATTCTAAAAATAGCTCCTTATAACAAGTTGCAAACTTAAAAACATCTCATTGCTGTTCCATAAATGTTTTCTCTTCTAAGTCAGTTGTCACAGTGGTGGATATATCAGATTTCAGCAATGGGGTCCAACCCCTTTTTCGATCTTTTTTTCTTCTTTTTTATTTGTTTTGTTTGTTCTTCTTTTCGTTCCCTGTGATATTGCTTCAATTGATTGTTTTTATTTGTATTTGCATATTGCATTATGTATTATTTTATTGCTCTTTTTAGAAGTTTTATATGTTTCCAAGTTCTGGACTTCTTGCTGGAAACATCTAAAGTCAGACCTAGACATCCTATTGAAAATGCCCCTCCATAGCTCTTTACATTAGAAAACAGATGGCTGAGAGGAGATATGATAGAGGTCTATAAAATTCTGAGTGGAGTGGAATGAGCAGATGTTAATCGTTTGTTTTCTCTTTCCAAAAACACAAAGACTAGGGGGCACACAATGAAACTACTTAGTAGTAAATTTAATGCAAATCAGGGAAAATAGGGCCTGTATTCAGAGCACAGAAGGTAGCCCAGCTATCTCCTACAATGAGTGGCAAACCCAGAAATTCAACGTCAGGACATGTCCAGCCACTGGTATTGAATTTCCGATCTAAAGTTCAGCTGTGGTAGACACAGCCAACCAAGCCTATATTAATCGGCTGACCAACTAAATCATAGCAGCCAAATATAGACCTGCTATTTAGGTGGGTCTATCTAGCTGCTAGACTTAGTCGGTCAGCCAATGAATATTGACATAGCTAGTCACTGAATGGGATATTAAGCGGGAGATAGCTGGCTACCTTCCTCTGAATATTGATGGTTAGCCAGCTTAGCACTATGTAGCCAGCCAGGAGCCATGCTTGGCCAGCTATATAGCACTGAACACCAGACAGAATATTTTTTTCACTCAATGTGCAATTAAGCTCTGGAAATTGTTGCCAGAGAATGTGACAAAAGCAATTGGATTAGCAGGATTTTAAAAGGGTTTGGACAACTTCCTAAAAGAAAAGTCCATAAACCATAATTAAGATGGACTTAGAAAATTCCACTATTTATTCCTGGTATAAACAACATAAAAACTGTTTTACTCTTTTGGATCCTGCCAGATACTTATGTGATCTGTATTGGCCACTGAAAACAAAGCTCTGGGCTTGATGGATCTTCAGTCTGTCACAGTTTCTATACAAGCAAGAAGATGACCAATTCTCACGTAGAAGATTGACAGTAATTTTCCAAGCCATAAGTAGAGTGTACTCTATGCTCCCTTTATTAACTTCCTGTCAACCAGAGCAAATGATTCCCTCTATGCAAGGCATAATTTCTCTCTTCTCTCCTGCAATTTTACCATCCCTGTTCCTTATCTATACTCTGGTTTCACAGTCACTTCACCAACAAAAATAACCTGTGTTTCATTTTTATTCAAACAAATCATTCATGATAAAAATGCCCTCTTTACTTCTTTAATTGTGGTTTTATAAGTTGTCTGTGCTTAAATTCTCTCTCTCTCTCCACTGTTTTCAAGACACACTAACATATCTCTCTTTTTCCTTACCTCCATCTTCAAACTTCCTTAAATCCTCTATATCTTCTGGGGCTTGCTTCTTAGCCACCATCCATATCATCTGCACAGATTGCAGGGCTATACAATCTATCACTTCATGCATCTTCTAACTCCATAAATCCATCAACTTTGCTATCCCATTGGCATTGGTTTCAAGCATTTTAAGAACATCTCTGTATCAAGATGTTGCTTAAAACAGCCCAGCTTAAATTGGCAGGCATCCTTCAGTTGTCCCTGCCCTTCCACAAATCATACTAAATCACATTATGGTCTTATCTATGGGCCTCTTTGCAGTCATTTCTTTAGTCCTTCTAATTACTTGACCAATAAATTGGTTAAAAAAAAATCAAATGTAGAGTGTCCCCAGCTTCCTGTGTTAGCTTATCTTCCATCCACAATAACTCACAGCACCACATTCATTTCTCTATGGCTGCATTAGCATGACCTTCACAGCACCATGGCATCTTAAAATCTCCTAGGAACTCCACATCTTTGAATGCAAGAAATTATCCAAGGTTCCTTTGGAACCATCAGGAGCCCAATACATTGCTTTGCCTACTTTAACAAGTACCTATTCCATGGCATGGATGGGAAACCTGGATATAGACAGAGCTTCCCTATATAATAGAAATACCCTTCCTCCTGTTTTATGCTTCTGCTACAGCTAAACCCCCTGAAATCCTTCTAGACACAGTTCATTTAAAATCAACTGATCATTGTTCCCTAGCCATGATTCTGGGATTATCAGGAGATCTAATTTAAGATTCCTAAGAGACCTGCATGATTATAATCTTACAAAACAGAAAAAGTGGCAAAGGCAATGGGGTCTGCACAAAAACCAAGGATCAACAAAAATATCAGGACCACAGACAGCAAGAAAATA
Source organism: Geotrypetes seraphini (assembly GCF_902459505.1). Lineage (NCBI taxonomy): Eukaryota > Metazoa > Chordata > Amphibia > Gymnophiona > Dermophiidae > Geotrypetes > Geotrypetes seraphini. The sequence continues at coordinate 238,645,965 of NC_047084.1, read as the reverse complement.
TCTAACAATAGATTAAAGCAACCATTATTTATGCAATAAATAAATAATCTTGGAACAATTAAAATTCTTAAATAAAAGTTTAAAACAGATACATACTCAGTTTATATTAACAACAGGATATCCATACAAAACTAAAAAATCGGAAATGTGTGAACTCATGTCATTTTTCTATACAGTGTTCAGCAAATGACTTTTTTATACAGCCTTTGTATGGCATTCCTGCGTTCTATTACCCTAACCTTTTGGCCTTCCCTACATAAAACATTTTATAAGGCATATTGCAAAATACACATTTTCTGTACTGCAGTTAGAAAAACCTTTCAGATCATATCTGGATAGTGTCCTGGAATGTACAAATGTCCTTATTTTCAAAGAAAACTCACAGATGGAATAATTGCCACATGTGTAATGTTCTATAACGGTTCTGCTTTGTCTATCTTTCAGCTCTAGTAGAACAGATGGTACCAAAGCATCTCTGAGACTGCTTCCTTATAGTGATTTCTCTTGTGGAACAGCAGTCGAGTCTTTGTATAATGTGAAAATATTTTCTATTATAACTCGTTTTATCTTTGACTAAATAAATAAACATAAGTGAACACATTATATCATCAATTTTCTCTCATTTTTTGGTAGTAAAATATATCTGATACTTTGACCTCCTATATCCTTTTTGTATATACATTCTTTTAGGCAGCCATATTCTAGAAATCGTTTTGGAAACTTGCATTTAAACCAAATAAATTATTTGTTAAAGACTCAATGGCCGATTCTACAATAAATTCATTTGGTATTCTGCATCAGTTTTCCAAGTTAAGTGTTATATTTGTATGAAAAAACTTTGGGCTAAATTCTATTTATGACACCAAAAAAAGAGCTACTATAGTTAGGTGGTTTATATAGTAGAATAGTACTTATGCCTGGGAACTGTGACTACATTTAGATGTGCTATTTCAGCAATGGAGCAAGTCATTCTCTTGTTCCACCTACTATTCTCATTCACATTTCTTATAAATGATATGCACAGCTTGTAAAGACCCTCAGAAACACCACCTAAGACTCATTCCATTCATTGTCTTTAGGATATAAGTGCTGTCTCCTCATCGGGGCATATATAAAAGCCTAGCTCTCTTTATTGTATAATATTGACAATTTATTTATCGTTCTTTAAGGTGACTAATAACTTATCTTATTGTGGTCCTCCATTGAAGGGTATCTTAGCCAACATGTTTCATCAAACGGTTTTGTCAAGGCTGTAACCCTCTTATTCAACTACACGCTATCCATTTTGACTACGTGGCTATGCTGTTTTGTTACGGGCTCTCAATTACCAGCCGCAGATGGTAAAGCAAAGTTGAAAATGGGGCTGAGCCGGAGAGGACGCCTCCAGTCATTTAACTGCAGTAGTGTGTGACATCATTCGTAAATCAATCACATGATGATCAACCCGGAAAGTTCAAATACCTCTCTACAAAATCTCCGGGTGATAGAAAATACTCCAAAAGAAAGTCCTAAAGATGAAAAAGATAAAAACAAGGTCCACAAAATGTTAGAGTTCCTTCAATATGTAATAAAAGGTTGTTATTATAATCCTGATAAACCTGGAGGGTTATGTAGCATGATGCCATTCAATATATTCATTAAGCCCCAGCGGATGCAGGACTGAAGCTCGAAAATCCAATATTGTTCTCTCCGCTGTAGGAGAGATAACTTGTCCCCTTCATATTGCTCATGGACCTGTTCAATAACCGTCCAGCGTAGGTCATTAAAAGAATGGCCCAATTGGACACAGTGAGGGACCACAGGGGAACTCATGGATTGGGTATTGATCCTACTTCTGTGTTCAATGAGACGTGTTTTAATAGCTCTTTGTGTACACTCCACGTATAACAACTAACAGGGACATGATATAATATAAACAACCCACATTGATTTACAGTGGGTAATAGACTTAAGAGCGTACTTTTTATGGGTACGAGGGTGTCTCCACACTTCGCATTCCATAATAGTCTTACAAACATCACAAGTGTCACTGCATTTTAGATGTTTTCCATTACAATTCCAAATCCTGGGATCCAAAATGAATCTTGAATATACTACATAATCTGCCACCTTTTTGGCATGGGAATATGCTATGCATGGTAAGTCCTGGAGAGAAGGGTGTAATTGGAGAATATGCCAGTGCCAGTACTTTTGAGTGTGTATTATTTATTATTTTCACTTTGACATATGGTTGTGTATTGGTTTATCACTATAATTCACACGAAGGGTGCCCAGGGATGTTTCACAGGTAACACGCCTTTGGGTGTATGCTTGTGACAGCTGGAGCTTTAGGGGCTTGTCCCAATTGCAGGCTGTATGACTGAGGGCTCCCTTCCACTATTATTAATATTATTTATTGTGGCAATGTGTGGTTCGGGCTGTCTCTCCCCCTCACCCTATTTTTTTTCAGGGTGCAGGGAGATTTTTTCTAGTTCATTCTCAAAAAAAAAATCCAAAAGGTTTTTTTTTATAACGGCCTGCCCCTACGTTCAGCTGTTTAAACGCCCAGACCACCACTACGTCTACACTAACAACATATAATCAACCAAAAAAAAGCCTAAGTCCCAAACGCCCAACACAAGAGCTTTTAGGCGAAGGAGGGGCCAGTCCTTCGCCTAAAAGCTGGATTCTGTAACCAGAGTCTGTTAAAAAGAACACTGGTTACAGAATCCTCCCCCCAGCAACGATCACGACAGGAGAGATAGCCAATCTCTCCTGCCGCGATCCACCCCTCGCCCCGATCGGATCAGGCAGGAAGAAGCCCAGGCCCTCCAGCCCCGGTGACCCAACCCCCCCAAACATGATTGGGGCAGGAGGGAGCCCAGGCCCTCCTGCCCCGCCAAAACCCCACCCCATCCGCCCAACACAATCGGGGCAGAAGGTAGCCCAGGCCCTCCTGCCCCATCAAAACTCCCCACCCCCACTAAGATATGGGCAGGAGGGATCCCAGGCCCTCCTGCCCTCGATGCACCCCCCATGATCGCACCCATCTGAACCCCTGCATGGCTCCCAAACTCCACACACACCCCCCACCTGGGAACCCTACCCCCGACACCCCCCTTTAAAAAAAGTTGGACAGACGGACGGGTCCCAAGCCCGCCATCCTTAGAATGAAAGCGAGAAAGAGAAAGAAAAAGGGAGAGGAAAAAAAGAGAGAGAGGGAGGAGATAATAAAAGAAAGAGATCATTTTGGGCTCCTTTTACTAAGCTGTGATAGCGGTTTTAGTGCGCGCTTAGCTTCGCAGAATTGCCATGCACGCTAGACGCCAACGCCAGCATTGAGCTGGTGTTAGTTCTAGCTGCGTAGCGCGGGTTTAGCACACGCTAAAAACGCTATCGCAGCTTAGTAAAAGGAGCCCTTTGTGTATGGAGTGTGGTCATGCTATAATACTAATTAAGTTTTTCTTTACCCAATATTTGCACTTACTCCTTTATTTAGTGGTCATTATGATTGCAATGACATAAGCTGTCTACCAGAAGTTATTATGAATTGATATTCATATGCCAAAGGAGCAACACTCTTTGTGGTGAACTCTATTTATTTATACACATTTTGTTTAGGTCTATGCAGATACTAACATTCAATGGGAGGATATTTATTTGTTTTGGTTGTACTTTTATGCACTCATTTTGAGAGTAGGATTTTGAGCCATCATAAATGGGCTGCCTGTCTAGGTGATGCTATTTATGGTAACAGACCTCCTCAGTTACATCGATTTAATTATCCCCAGGTAAGAAAAATAATTACTCCTGGGGAGCTGCTACTAACTTGGAGGGATAATCGGAGGAGGCTTTTTGTTTGATCCCAAGTCTCCTGCAGCAGCGGTACTTCCTTTCTGCGACCAAGCCGGCAGGCACTGATAGAGACGGACCCCTGACGTCATCGGGTCCATCTCCAACACCTTAAAGAGCAGCCGCTGCCGCGGCTACTTTGGAAGCTGCTACTAACTTGGAGGGATAATCGGAAGAGGCTTTTTGTTTGATCCCAAGTCTCCTGCAGCAGCGGTTCTTCCTTTCTGCGACCAAGCCAGCAGACACTGATAGAGACGGACCCCTGACGTCATCGGGTCCGTCTCCAATACCTTAAAGAGCAGCCGCTGCTGCTGTTGCGGCTGCAGAGTGTGACCGAAGGGGCGTGCCCAAAGGGGCACGCAAGGCCCCTTGGAGCCACGAGGAGTCAGGGAGTTGGAATCCAAGTTGGTAATATTATTTACTTTTATAATTCTTGTACCTTTAGACTTGAATATGGGGGGAAAAGGAAAATTAAACCAAAAAGCTCAACACCAGCTGTATCTGGCCCCATGGACAGGCATTTAACATTATTATCTGAAAATTCATCTGCAGTATCATTAAATATTGATTCCTCCTTGTCAGGAGCCTCAATAAGTCCCCTCGAACGGACTCCTCCCCTTCACCCAGTATCTAGTGATAGTAGGAATATAAATCCTATATATCCAACGGACAAGTGGTATCCTCCACCCATAAAAATAAATTAGTTTATACTGAAATACCTAAACCACTGATTTTTTCAGGAGGAGTGGAGGAAAATCCACTAATGGAGGAAACACAGGATATTACCTTAAATGATTTATGGTTAGGAATTTCTAGAGTTGAAGGGTTTCTCAGGACAATGATGAAACAAATGGGGGACTTTTCTCAGTCAGTTTCTCATAAATTAGAAAATGTGGATTCCAATTTAAACTGTTTGGATAAACAATTAAATGTTATGGAAACTCAATGTAATACACTTCAAGCTGTCTCAGTATCTGCTGTTAAAGATTCTACAGTGATACATTCTAAAATAGAATCTATGGAGAATATGCATAGAGTGAAAAATCTCCGCTTAGTCAATTTCCCAGTAACTCACTTACTGTCACCTGAAATTTTATTAAGGAAGTTTTTTAAAGAAGTACTGGGACTGGCTAATGTGGAGAATTTTCCAATAAATAACTACTATTATATCCCTCCAAAAAAAATAGAATCTGCCCAGGAGGTGGGCTATCTGTCCACGCCTGAAGTAAATTTGACTGAATTTTTGGAAGATACCCAGGACGTGATCCAGAGTCAGTCCACCCTGGTGATAACATGCATGAGCGAGATAGATAAGATGTTATTAATGAAACTTTACTTTAAAAACAGATTAATGAAATTTTGTGGGGATCTGGTTAGGATTTTTCTGGATGTCTCTAGGACCACTCAATTGAGAAGGAAAGAATTTCTGAAGTTGAAGGTTAGAGTTTTGGCCCTAGAGGCATCTTTTTACCTGAAATTTCCTTGTAAATGTTTGGTTAAGTTGCAAGATATTGAGTATGTTTTTTGAGACCCCATACAATTACAACAATTTTTAGTTGCGAGAGAACAGAAATGAGTTGTTTTCATCTGCTGAGAAAAAAGAGGAGAAATTAGTATCCCAATTAGTAAGGAATGATTCAAGGTCGTTTAGGACGAACTGAGAATTATTGTCCTTTAGCTTTTCTTGTATTTGTTTGATTAGAAATAGTAACATGTTTCCCCTTAATGTGGGCTTAAAAGGAATTATGTATGTAAGAATTGATTTTGTATTGTTTTGTGAGATTTCTCCTTTTTTCCTTTTGAATTATTGGATATTGTAATGTATTCAAAATTATAATAAAAAAAAAGAAAAAATAATTACTCCTTATTCTTGCCATATATTTGGGAAGTGATAAGTAGAATTTTCTTCTTTGAGATTATTATTGTAGATCATTAAGATCTAAGGGCTCCTTTTACTAAGGGTATTAACGCGCGGAATAGCGCACACTGAATTGCCGTATGTGCTAGACCTTAATGCCAGCATTGAGCTGGCATTAGTTCTAGCTGTGTAGCGTGTGGTATAGTGCACAGTAATATCCTGCGTGTGCTAAAAACGCTAGCGCACCTTAGTAAAAGGAGCCCTAAGCTCTTAAGTTTTCCTTCATTTGTAATGATGGAATGTAAATTATTTTGTGTTATCTCCTTAATTTCCCTTCTTATGTTTTCATGTATAACTGAAAATATTTCAATTAAAAAAAAAGATCTAAAATCATTATTGCATGAATTGAGACACAAGCTCAAATTGTTCATCTTACAGAAATGAAGTTAAGGGAAGGAATCTTACTTCTACCAAATTTAATGTGTTGATTTTTTTTTTGTCTCATTCATCTAAGAAAGATGATGGTTTCATGATTGTTAGATAAAGGATTAGCAATTAAGGAAATTTTGTCAGTTTGCTTTACAGAAAAGTTTTAATTTATTAAATATGTGGCATGGACATTGATAGTCTCATACATTTTTGCTGTCCAATGGCAGTTTGGGATAACATTTTTATTACATTAAAAAACATATTCAATTTAAAAAAAATCTATAGATTTGCATACAAGCTGTTGTGTTATAATTTGGGATGGGGTGGGGGGGGAATTTTAGGTTTTGGGTCCTGGATGTGTGTGGAAATATTATATATCTATTTGTTTAAGGGGAAATTGAGGGTTATTTATTATTATGTATTAATCATTTTGAATAGCTTTAAAAATATATTTATTAGATGTTAATGGACTTAACCATCCCATCAAAAGGAAAAAAATACTTAATTTCTTGAAACAACAGGAGGCAGACATTTATTTTATACAAGAAACACACTTATCGCCTATTGAGGCCACCAAATTGGAAGGGGGTGGGTAAAACACTGGGTTTTTTTTGCACCTGCAGTGGGGAAAAAGGCCGGTGTGGCTATCCTGATTAATAGGAAGTGTTCTGCTGCATTTAGTAATTTTCATGCTGATCCTATGGGTAGATGGCTTCTTAATATTTATGCTGCTAATTCAGATCAGGATGAGTTCTTTAAAAAACGCCAATAATTAATTCTGTCACTGGCTATGACTAATTTAATAGTAGCCAGAGATTTCAATGCTGTCATGGATCCATTATTGGATAAACAACCTAGTAAGCAATTAAAATCATTAGCTCTAGATAATCTTGTACATTCAGGTGGATTGAACGATATAAGGTGGATTTTTCATTTTAATGCGCGTGAATTTTCCTTTTGCTCCCAAGTTCATATATCATTTTCAAGAATTGATTATTTTTTTGTTTCAGATCATTTAACTCAACAGGTTATGGATCATGCTGGAATTTAGATAGAATATCAGTTCACCGAAAAAGATTCTAATAGACCTGTTTTGAAGTTTAATAACACAAACAAAAAGGGAGAACCAACAGAGTTGTTTTTAACTGCTATCAATTTAATGAACTTTGCCTGTGTCATTATACGTGTGACTGCAGTTTTCCTGGTTTGAAGTTTAATAATACATTGCTTGCAGATTCAAACTTTCTTGAGGAAATGCAAATAAAAATGAATGAGTATTATTTTCAACTCAACACTTCGGAGGAAATCTCTTTGGAAATTATATAGGATGCTTTCAAAGCCACAATGAAAGGGCAAATGACTTCATATTTGGCGTATATTAGAAAACTGCTAAAATTAGAATTTTCCAATTTGGAACAAACTATTTTGACTTTAGAGTCAAAATTGACCTCGAAATGGGAACAAAATACTTTGCAGGCCCTTTTGAAAGCTAAATATAAGTATAATAAAATTTCCTCACAATTGGCTAGGAAAGATTTGTTTTCTCAGCAGGCTTTGTATTATGGAAACTCAAAAAAAGCGGGAAGATTATTGGCTAATTATCTTAAAACCAAAAAATGAAAAGTAAAGATTGCGGCCATTAAAGATGAGAAAGGTAAAATTCATACTCAAATTGGAAATGTTTTAAAGCAATTTTTGGATTATTATAAAGCTTTATATTCTTCTGAGCTTTATTCAAATAAAGAAATTGAAGAAGAATTTTTAAACTTAATTCATGGGCCAAAAATTCCTGAGCATATAAAAAGAAATCTTAAAGCGCCTATATCAGCTAAGGAATTCTAGGCAGCATTGAAGTCTCAGAGCTGGATCCACTCCGGGTAGTGATGGATTCACTGTGGAGTTTTTAAAATCATTTCAAAATATATTATTACCTCATCTTTTAAATTTATATCATTCACAACTGACTAAGGGTTGTATATCAGGTACTATGGCGGAATCGTTAACCATTGTTTTGCCAAAGCCAAACAGAGATCCCATGTTGGTTTCAAACTATAGGCCTATTTCTTTAATTAATGTGGATGGGAAAATCCTGGCTAAGTTATTGGCTCTAAGATTAGCCAAGGCTGTCCCTTATATGATTGGTATGCACCAAACGGGTTTTGTTGTTCATAGGCATTCTTCAAATAATACCAGAATGGCATTTCATTTGCTAAATTTAGCAAAAATAATGGATGATCTGGCTTTCTCTGTTTCTTTGGATGCAGAGAAGGCCTTTGATTGTGTAGAATGGACTTTCATGTATCAAGTAATGGATTGGTTTGGAATAGGATCCGGATTTATTCAAATGATTCAAACCTTCTGCCAGATTATATATCAATAATACATTCTCAGAGCGTTTTTGTCTGAAGAGGGGAGTTAGACAAGGATGTCACTTATCTCCTTTGCTTTTTGATATTGTTTTGGACCCTTGTTGCTGGCCATTCAGCAGGCAAAGGAGATACAGGTCGCGATTATAAGGTTTCGGCCTATGCATATGATATTTTGCTTCATTTGAAGAATCCTGAATCTACCATCCCGCATTTACTGGAAATGATTGATCGATTTGGCAAATTTTCTGCTTACAAAATAAATTGGAGCAAATCAGAGGTTCTTCCACTAAACATGCATTGTGTAAAAGGATTATTTGACCAATTCCTGGATCTGTTGGGCCGCCGCGTGAGCGGACTGCTGGGCACGATGGACCTCAGGTCTGACCCATCAGAGGCATTGCTTATGTTCTTATTTGGAAGGAAGAGGGAATAAAATACTTGGGTATTATGATTCAAAGAACTTTGGAAGACACAATGACAGTAAATGAAAAGTCTTTATTGCTGAAAGTCAAAGAAATGTGTGAACATTGGAACCCACTACATCTTTTTTGGAGGGAGGAGCCCAAACCATCAAAATGATAATTTTGCCTGTGGTTTGTTACCAAAAGAGTATGTTACCGGTTTATTTTCAAAGTTCATTTTATAAGAAATTGAATGGGACTCTTACAAAATTTATTTGGCTGGGTAAAACTACTAGAATATCCTTAGGGCTCCTTTTACTAAGCTGCGCTTAGCACGCGCTGCAATGCCAAACGCGCTAGATGCTAACACCTCTATTGAGCTGGTGCTAGTTTTTGGCGTGTAGTGTGGGGTTGCCACGCGTGGAAATGTAGTGTGCGCTAAAAACGCTAGTGCACCTTAATAAAAGGAGCCCTTAGTATCTCTGCAAAAATCACAATCTGCAGGGGGGGGGTTAAATTTTCTAAATTTTTATAAGTATCATCAAGCCTTCATTATGGGTCAGGGTATGTATTGGATCCTTCCTGAACTCACGGAGAATCTGCCGGATTGGCTGATCTTAGAGAGTCATCTCATGTCCCTATTACGTTTGAGCCATATTTGAGAATCAAGCATTGAGATAATGCAGCAGATTTCTGCTACTCGATGGCCACGGATTTGGACTTGGAGGATGAGATGCACAGAGTCAGCATCTATAAGACAAATCTGGTTCTTTTTGTTACATAGAATTTTTTGGACCCCAATTTGTTTGCAGAAGTAGACAGTTCAAAGTCTATTAGATGCTGGTATTGTCATCTTGAAGTAGGGACACTGGATCATTTGTTGTTCTATTGTCCCTCGATACTCAATTTTTGGAAATCAATATGGGGACAAATTAATATGATACTGGATACATCGATTCCATTGTCCTACGATGTGATCATCTGTGGGACATTGGTTTTTTATTATTTTATTAATTTATTTATGCTTTTACAAGTTGAATAATCAGTGCTTGAAAGGAAATATAACAATCCAAAAAGAGGAAACTAATAATACAAATTATAAAATAATTCCACACTAGTGACTATGACTAAAGTCCACATTTTGAGAAGAGAGAATCAATCACTTCCAAGGGTAGTTGGATTCCAGGAAATATTACTAAGTTAAACCAAATTATAGAGTGTAGTTGGAGTACATTAACTAATGGCCTGGTTGGCTGATTCATAAGAACATAAGAAGTTGCCTCCGCTGGGTCAGACCCGAGGCCCATCGTATCCAGCAGTCCGCACCCGCGGCGGCCCATCACCTGTAATGTGATCCTTCTCTAATCCCTTTTATCCATGGAAGTCTCTGGAATTCTTATAGTTGCTTTACCTTAAAAAAAAAAATTGCAATTGATTGGGTTCATAAAAAATATATCTATTACCCTGATATGTAATGCAACATTTACAAGGAAAACGTAATTGAAAGATTGCTCCTAAACTCAAAACAGATTGACGACAGGCCAAGAATTTCTTACGTCTGGCTTGCGTCCACTTCGATACATCAGGAAAAATAGAAATTTTCAATCCATGAAATTCCACATTTTCAGTCCTATAAAATAGACGAAGAATTGCTTCTTTATCTTGAAGAAAGACAAAAGTTACCAATAGAGTAGCTCTAACCACAAATTCCTCTTGAGATGTCTCCAGCATGCCAGTGAGATCCAGTTCTCCTGGTAATGCATTCCCTTTTTCTTTATCCTCTTTTGGCAAGTTTAGGTAATATAACTTTTGTAGCGGTGGCATATTATTTTCAGGAAATTTCAAACTATATTTTAAAAAGAATGAAATAAATCCCTATGCGATTGAAATTTGGAGACAGGAAAGTTTAAAAGTCTCAAGTTCAAATTTGTATTTGCATTCTCCAAGTTTTCAATTTTCCTAGTGAGTAGAACCATTTCCTTCAATTGTAAGTTAGTAGAAACCTTCACTTCTGCCACTGATTTCTCCAATTTGTCCATTCTAACAGACTGTTGTTGGAATTTCTCTTCAAAAGTTTTAAATTGAATATTAGTATTCTATACTGAATCAACAAACTGGATGCATCAGATTGATTTTGATAACTATTCCATTATTCACTTTATTCCTGAAGATTCTGTAACTTTACATTTAATAGAAGAAACTATAGAGTGGAACAAAGTTTGAGGACAAGTGTTGGGATGAAATAGTCGCACTACAGTGGAAGTCTTGCCCAAAGGGTGAATATAATTCCATGGTATCACTATGGTCTTAGAATTTAGAAGAGGCAAACCTAGCAGGCAGAGCACTTCTATAGAAAGATCAGACAGATCCTTTAAAAGTCTTATGTAGAGATTTAGAGGTATTATAATAAGCAGGTAAAACTGGCTAAAAAAACACACTTCATTACTCCGAGTCCATGGTAATGCTGGTAATTCAACTCCTAAATTGTATTCCCTGGTTCCTGATTTGTTGAGAGGTGCATCCACTAAGTAACAGGTGGCATTACCTCCTGTAGATGCATTGGCAGAGTTTTTAATCTAAAATATAATGTGATTTAAGATGTTATTCAGGAGGATGCATTGAGCAGTAGATAACAATCATTTGAGATAGTGACTCTAGAGGTTAATAAAATAACCTTACTAATATGGTGATTGAACAGGAACACTGAGTCAGCAGATCGAAAGGATAATATAATGGACATTCATGCACTGGTGCCTATTGCTAAGTTGACAGTCATTTAAATTAGCATCTTTAACACAGTCTAAGATTTATTCTGCTGTGAATAAAACTTACTGTGGTTTGGATCCTATTCCTTTAATTTGGATTAAATCACCAATCCATGATTTATTGACCTTGCTGCTTTCCATGGTATATCAAAGTTTGTCTGTGAGTGTGATAACACAGTATTTGAAATATGCAAAGATTACACCAATATTAAAAGAATGCAATTTCAAGCAAAAAAAGGCCAAAGTATAGAGAAGATGGTTATAGAACAGTTGACTACTTTTGTGGAATCAGTTAATGTTTACGCCCAAGACAATCAGGATTTCCCAATGGACGTAGTATGGACACAATCCTGGCTGCTTGCCACTCAAGCAGCAAAACTAGATCACCACCTCTCCAACCTCCTGATCACAACACCCGACTACAAAACCTTCAGGAAAGAATTATAAACCATGTTATTCAGGAAATTTGTCAAATCTAGCAAATGATCTAACTGACCTTTTCAATCTATCCCCAGATCCTAACGCTTCATCTAATAATCTATTTTGTAATTTTGCTGGTTATGTCCAGATCAGCTCTTTTGTAATTCACCTAGAACCGCAAGGTATTGGCAGAATAAAAGACACTAATGTAATGTTCATTGTGTTTCAGATAGTGGTTTTTTGTATTAGCCAAGTCATTAGATCTGGCTTTGGCTTTTGATTTAGCTCACTATCATGTGCTTCTGTTGAAATAATCTATAAGATTTAAGGGCACAGAATTGGAACTGAAACTAAAATCATTCTTGTAAATTTGATCATTTGTTGCCTCTAGAGCAGGACTGCTCAATTCCAGTCAAGGTCAACAATGAATATGCATGAAAGAGATATGCATACCAAGGAGGCAGAAAATCTAGGACCGAATTGAGTAGCCCTGTTCCACTGTATTGTGGAGTCCCCCAAGGGCTGGCCTTGTTGCCCATTTTGTTTAATATGTTCTTGAGTCCATTAACAATTTTGATCCAGAATGTAGGGATTAATACGCATGCATTTATGTTGATGACATCCTACTGGTGACCAAAGTTTCCCCTCAAACCATGGACAGAACTGTCCTGAAACAGAATATGATTGGCTTTCAGAGGGCATAAGCTGATGTTGTGTTTCTAAAACATCAGCATGCTAAATTGTCATCCTGATCTGATATTGGTTTTGTTTGGTTTCTTGGTAAATATAGGTAATTCCTTTATATATCTAGGTATTATGACAGACTATCAATTGACTTTCTCAGAAAAAAAAGATTTTAATGTTATAAAAATTATTTATTTTTGTTTTTGACACAATTAAGATTCAAAAGCAGTACACTTCTTATCCAAGCATTGTTAATTTTAAACAATGTCGTTTATGCTGGTCTTTCCGATATTAAATTGGAAACAATTGCAATCTTTACAAAATGAAAGTGGTAAGATGGTTAGGAAAAGCTAGACAAAGGGATCATTGTCCCCTTTGATTATACATTTTTATTGGTTACCAGTTCATTATAGGAATGATTTTAAATTGCTAGTACTTGCACATAGAGCTTATAAACCAAATGTAAGATTAGGTTCTTACTTTTGGCAATCTTCTTTCTGTTAGTCCACAATGAATTCTGTATGATAGGAGTTTTAGCTCAACTCACAAACTGGGTCTTGCAGAAAACCACACACTTTTTTCCTCTGCTCCTCCCACATATCTGAGGAACAGAGAGCCCCCTACAGTTCTATCCAAAAGCGAGCAAATATCATTGGAACAAAGCATACATAGAAAGGGGGCATGGGGAACTTCCTCCCTACGCAATTGCATTCTGTTCTGCAGTATATAAGAAAACAACAAACAGGCAACATGAAATACAGGAAATTAACCTGCTGCATGCAACAAGCGCTAGCCGGAACAAAGTCAGCAATAAAGATGTGTACTCACATATACAGTACAATTCCATCAGTCTGCTGACTGGAAGGGTACTGAGGCAGAAATTATACAGACAATTCAGAAGAATCGGAGTAGACATCCTTCTGATGTGGAGTCCACTGGCTCTAGATTGAGCAGTACCCACAATAAGTACCTCAGTCAGAAAGACTGGCATTGGTCATGAGAGTAACCCACTCCATGACCCAAAGATGCATGCATTGTGCTAGAGTTTCTCCCTGAATCCACCAGCACAAATTGCTGCATGCTGGCGCCATCCAGGGGAATGACATTTGAAGGGGAAGATGCTGAGGGGACCATCAAGATAGTATGGACTCTTGCAGAGGCTGCATGTGCACCCTGGCCCAGGGCACAACATCCAGGGAGGCCGCCATGGAACCCAATACTTGAAGATAATGCCAAGCATTGGGGATTGGTAGTGTTATGAGATCCATGATCTGATTCTGGAGCTTCTGTTTCCAGGGATGTGGAAGAAAAACACAGCCCTGGATTTTGTAGGACCAGACTTCCAGATATTCCAGCATCTGAAAAGACAGAAGTTGGCTCTTTTTGAAACTGACAATCCAGCCCAGGCGCCGTAGAAGAGACCACTATCACTACTGCTTACTCGCTCTCCAGTCTGGACAGAACTCTGATTAATCTATATCCACATAGCACAACCTCAAGAATATAGGATAACAAGTCCAAGTGTTACTCTTAAGGGAGAAAAGACCTCAGTGTCTAATAGGGAAAATCAAAGCAACCCATATAGACAGGCTAGTTGCAAATATCACTTGCAGCCAGCAGACACATCCTCGGTCAAAAACTCCCAAAAAGTTGAGGACACAATTTCACAGTGAATTTCAACAGTCTTAATTCTAAGTCTCAAAAAGTTTTCAAAAAAACACTTATCTGAATATTGTTGTCTTCTCAATCAAATTGCAAACACAAGAACTTGATCCTGGAGCTTGGAAGCAGGAGAAAATCACTCCATAGGAGACAAACTCAGAGCATAGCAGCTACTAAATATCACCACTAGCATAATCCAACAGGGTTCCCTGTTTCGCTGGTGCGCTAACAGGGTTCCCTGTTTCGCTGGTGCGCTTCTTCAGGGATTTGAGCATCGATTCACCCGCGTCAATTTCTGTCAATTTAGTAGCTGCTATGCTCTGAGTTTGTCTCCTTTTTGGGAGTTTTTGACCGAGGATGTGTCTGCTGGCTGCAAGTGATATTTGCAACTAGCCTGTCTATATGGGTTGCTTTGATTTTCCCTATTAGACACTGAGGTCTTTTCTCCCTTAAGAGTAACACTTGGACTTGTTATCCTATATTCTTGAGGTTGTGCTATGTGGATATAGATTTATTTAACAGCCTCTCTTGGTTCTATTTATTTTTTCAGAACTCTGATTAGCCAGATGTCCAGATAGGGATGAACTTGGACCCCCATTCTGTGGAGATGAGCCCCTACCACCACCATCATCTTGGTGAAGGTGTGGGAGTCATCGCTAGTCCAAAGGGAAGGGCTGAAAACTGGAAATGCTGCTGGAGAACATGAAAGCTCAGATACAAGAATATAGGGATATGAAGATAAGCATCTGTCAGATGCAGAGATGCAAGGAATTCCCTCGTAGCCACTGATGTGACTGACTGCGCCATTTCCAGGCGAAAGTGTGGAATCTGCAGAAAGGGATTGATCGACTTTGAGATCCAAGATTGAGCCTAACTCTGGCAAGCGGAAGTATAAAAAGTATCTGCCGGAGCCTGATTTGCTTTTGGGAACCAGCTCTATGGCTTGTAAGACCAAGTTAAGCTGTAAAGTATCTTGGACCAGGGACTGCTCCCGCTTTCTGGCCAGAGAATCCAGAAACAAATCCAGGGGGAGACAAAAGAAGTCTATCTTGTGTCCCTTCCGTATGATGTCCAGCACCCATTGGTCTGAGTAGATCCATTGTCATTCCTAGCAAAATGCCGACAACCTACCTCCAATGGGAGAAGACACTGTCAGACTTCTGATGTCATTGGGACTTCTTTGTCTGGTGTAGATGTAGTGGTGCCTGAACCCTTGAGAATAACTGTGCGGAAGAGCCTGTGGAGTTCTGACAAAATCTGCATTAGGAATGAAAATTGTGACCTCCCCCCCCCAGGGGCGGCCTGCCACACTAGCCATAAGGTCATCCAGTCCCTTGCCAAACAGCATCTGACCTGTAAAGGGAACCTGCTCAGTGTTGCCTTAGAGCAGTGGTCTCAAACTCGCAGCCAGGGGGGCCACATGCGGCCCATCAGGTACTATTTTGAGGACTGCGGTATGTTTATCATAATCACAAATGTAAAATAAAACAGTTTCTTGATCATATGTCTCTTTAGCTATAAATGACAATATTATTAAGACTTAGCCAAAAGAAAAGATTTATACACTATAAAGAGTTTTACCTCATGCAAAATTGCCATTTCTTTAATATGACATTAACTATTTTTTCTGAGGCTCTACAAATCCAAAATGTGGCCCTGCAAAGGGTTTGAGTTTGAGACCACTGCCTTAGAGGCTGAATCTCCAGCCCAGTGGTGGATCCAAAGCATCCTGCAAGCCAACACTGAGACCTCATATAGAACTCCGATGAGGTCAGTGCAAGGCATCCACCATCTAATCTACGCCCTCCAGCACCATTTGGGGGCAGGCTTTCTCCTCCTCTGGTGTAATCTTGTGTGACAGACACATAGTAACATAGTAGATGACAGCAGATAAAGACCTGAATGGTCCAATCAGTCTGCCCAACGCTACCCATTCTTTAAATTACTGATTTAATTTAAATTTTCTTTCTTAGCTATTGCTGGGCCAGAACCTAAAGCTCTGCCCAGTACTATGCTTAGGTTCCATCTACTGAAGTCTCAAACAAAGCTCACTCCAGCTCGTCTAAACCATCCCAGCCAAAGCCCTCTCCACAAACGAGGCCACTGCTGCTGCCTTGATGCCCAAAAAATCCACTTCAAATAGCTGCTTTAAAACCATGTCAACCCCACAATCCTGGAAGTATTCAAGCATCATTCTTCCTACACTAGGGAGGACTGTGCACTTGGTGACCTGAGCCACTGCCGAACCTACGTCAGATTGCTCAAACAGCTGCTGAAATTCTGTGCATAGGATAAAGCATTAGACATAGTCATCATCAGTCTGAAAGAACTCTCAGGAGCAACTCACTGTCTTGAGACTAGGGCAGCAAAATTTGGATGCACAGGAAAAAGGAATGCCAGAACATTAGAGTGGTTCACGACAGTACTCTGAGACGTGGAGAGCCAACCATCCAGCTTCAGTACTTTATCGCATCCACAATAAAATAGTGGACGGACATCAGCTGCAAGAGCCTGCATGTGAAGGGGTCATCATCCAGATCAGGGCTCCCCGAAGTATCCTGCTGAACCTTTCCACAAAGTGTATCAGCATAATCTAGGGCAGGGCTGCCCAAGTCCAGTCCTCAAGATCTACTGGCAGGCCAGGTTTTCAGGATATCCACAATGAATATACATGAGAGAGATTTGACTGCACTGCCTTCTTGATATGCAAATCTCTCTCATGCATGTTCATTGTGGATATCCTGAAAACCTGGCCTGCCAGTAGATCTCAAGGATCGGACTTGGGCAGCCCTGATCTAGGATATAAGCAATACCTGGCAACAAAAGAGGCAGAGTATCAGTGTGCCAATTAAGATAGTCTGGGACCATATGAACCTACTATTATTTATTATTTATATAGCACTGAAAGGCGTATGCAACGCTGTACATTTTGACATTTAATAGACGGTCCTTACTCAGAAAAGCTTACAATCAGACATGACATGACATATAGGATTATGGATGCAGAACCCAAGGTGAGAGGAGTTACGAGTTGAAAGCAGTCTCGAAGGGATGGGTTTTTAACCGGGCCTTGAACACTGCTAGAGATGGAACCCACCGTAGGGATTCAGGCAGCCTGTTCCAAACAGCGCAGCAAGATAGAAGGGATGGAGGCTGGAGTTGATGGAGGAAGAGAAGGGCACAGATAGGTGGGACTTACCAGCTGAGCCTGAGCAGAGGGGACCCATACAACGACAACAGCCAAAAAAGGCACTGGCTTGGAATCCAGTGCGTGTGAGCCAGGTCCATAAGATAAGCTCTCCACATAAGCAGGATAAAGCCCGGGAAACAGCCACACAGCAGGGCAGAGGCAGTGTTCCGATGGATACCAGACAAGGCCCATAAAGAGTCCCCAGACTTGGTGTGCTTGCATTCTGCGCCATCCCCCAAAACGGACACTGGGTGAAATATTTTCCCCATTTTCCAGACCCACTTTGGCTCCCTAGCTCTAGAGAACTGAGAGGAGTAAAAGCCTGAAGCTCCCACCCCCTCCCCCTGCATGCCATGGCACATGGTACAAGGACGCTCCTTTGCTGGCAAACTGGCGCAATCCTCACAGGAATTCAATAGATTAGGGGCTGGGTTGTCCCCCCCCCCCCGCCTATAGATTTTAAGATAGCAGCCACCAGGAAAATCATGCCAAAAATGGCCTTTGGAGAAAATTTAAAATAATAAAAAAAAACCCACTGAAATAGGGGATTTGGAGATGGGAGACCTAAACACTACCTCCAGAAACTGTTAAAAATGCTGTTTTTAGACCTCCTTGATTTTCCCATAGGATAAAATGGAACTATACTCACAGTCACTGAAATGCCATGCCGGTCAGCTTTTTTTTCCACTACAGCTGAAATGAAGGGAAAGGAATTTCTGCTTCAAATTTCCTCCAAATGGACCAATCTTCAGAATCTTCGGGCTTCCAGTCAGATAGACCCCAACTGAAACCTCCATCCCCTCAGAACCTCACCACAAGACTGGGGGCAGGAACAAGCAGACTGCACTCTTATGAGGATAGGGCAGGGAGGGGGGACAGGTGACAGAGCCTGGGAGGTGCAGAGTCTGACAGGGGAAGGAAGAAAGGCTGCAGAGTCTGCTAGGGGAAAGAGGGAAGTAAGGGTGCTGGGTACAGAGCCTGAGGGGAGGGAGGGAAGAAAGGGTGCTGGGTGCAGTGGAGGGAGGGGCGCAGTGCCTGACAGGGGAGGGAGGGAAGTGTGAGAGTGCAATGCCTGATAGGGGAGGGAAGGGTGCTGGGTGCAGTGCCTGGCAGGAAGGAAGCTAGGTGCAGTGCCTGGCAGGGGAAGGAGGAAAGGAGGCTGGGTGCAGAGCTTGGCAGGGAGGAAGCTGGGTGCATAGCCTGACAGGACAGGGCACTTGAATATTAAGCTGCCTGACTTATATTGAAGTCAACCATTTTTCCTTCTTTTTGGGGAGAAAAAGGGGGTCTAGACTTATATTTAGATCGACTTATATTTGAGTATATATGGTACATTTTAGCTGTTATCTGCACACTTTGGGGCTTTGGCCCCCTGAGGCCTTTATAATTCCCATATTCTTTCTTCTGCAATTGCCACATGGTGATGGATTTCCAGACATCATCACTTCTCTGTAAAGACTTCTCCATGTTTGGCTATCTGAAACAACCCCCAGTTCCCAGCTGGCATCTCTTTCCTGCATTTATTTGCTGGAATATGAAATAAATATTGTAATCAAAGATGGTAAAGTGAAGCCCTTTGCAGAACTGCAACGTGAATACTTCTTCTCTAGACTTGATACTTCTCATATTTACAAATCAAGCACTATGTTGCCAGCTTACTTTGGACATTTTTGATGGAAGATGTTCAGGAAGAATTGGCTGCACTTTATACCTTGGGCATGCAAAACAAAATACTCCTCTTTTACTATCACAGTGCCCTGCAAGATATGTCTCCTGGGCTTACCTATTGTAGATATGCAAGTGCCTGGCTAGTGGATTTAAATATGCCACTATATGAATCAACTTTCAAGGCTTTTCATCTTGCTATTCGAAAAGTGACAGATAACGTTGCTTGTTGGAAGTTAAAAGCTTGCACTTTGCCTGTATTTATCACCCCAGAAGGTGCAGATATTAGGCACTGTGTCCACTGATGTTGTCTTAAATGTGGGTGTCCGGATACTACTTTTTCTTGTGTTAATGTTCAAACAAATCACTCTCCCTCATTTAATGACAGACTTCTGATCCCGTACGAAACCTCGCATTCACTATGATCATCTCAGTAACATCTTCTTACATTCCCATCCGTTCATCAGTTATTTTATGACACAACACACACAAAACCATTTATTTTACAGTCGCTCCCACACAATGGAATGCCCTCCCCATAGCCCTAAGACTGGAAACTAATTCTAATAATTTCAAATCTAACCTTAAAACCTCTTTAAGGATGCTTTAGAGACTTAGACAAATGGCTCACTCAAGTCCTTCCTGTCTCCATATCATTCTTTCCATTACCTCCTCATTTTTATTTTAAGAACTGTAACCCTGCCCATTTCCCTCCTGTACCATGTCTTGTTAATTTTTGTATGCATGTCCTTTCACCTGTTTTTAATTTGTAAAATGTAAACTGCTTTGGTATATAAAGGAGTATATCAGGCCATACTAAACTTGAACCATGTTCTGGTTTTGCCCCTTAGTGCAACATTTTTGATATTTGTTGCTTCATGCTCTCTCATCTCTTTGGAACTGTGATGTTAAGCTTGTACCTCAAATTTTGTTTCATAATTTTTCATTGCAATCGCTAACTCCTTGGGGAAAAAAGTTATATTCCTCAAATGGCTGAAGGCTGGATGCAAACAGACCTTCCATACATCAATGGAGGTTTCAGATGATCACTCTCCTTTAATTGGAATGCACCCAGGTTCGTGATTCGGACTCGGTACTGGGGAAATGATTCACGCATACCTGGAATACCTTTTGGAATTCCTTTTCTCCAGCTGCAAGTTGTATTTTGGACTCTTGGATCATTTGCTTTCTTGTTCATATTACACCTTTTTTGGAAAGGATTACTTTTGGAAAATTATTTGAGCATGTTCACAATTGATTGTTCCCTGTTTTTCTCTTAGAGATTTCTGGGTTTTCTGATTACTTATTCTCATTGCTCAATAAACATGATTTAAACATATATACTCTTTCCCTCAAGTCAATCTTCCCCCTCTACACATTCTCTATCAAGCCCCCTATACACTTTCATTGGCTCCCCTCCCTAACATTCTCTTTATATGACAAACTCTGTTCAACCCATCTCAATTTCAATCTCCATCTGCCATTCTTACCAGTCAGCTTCTACCATTCTGTGTCTATCCCACCTG
The DNA here is from genome assembly GCF_902459505.1 of Geotrypetes seraphini. Taxonomy (NCBI): domain Eukaryota; kingdom Metazoa; phylum Chordata; class Amphibia; order Gymnophiona; family Dermophiidae; genus Geotrypetes; species Geotrypetes seraphini. The sequence continues at coordinate 238,625,165 of NC_047084.1, read as the reverse complement.
GTTCTGACCCTCCTTTTTATCCAGAGGTTTGTTGATAACACCAATTTTGGAATCGCTATTTTATTTCTTTCTGGCACTTGAGTTTGAACTGCACAATACCCAAATAAACTAAACTAAATCTTGGGTTTATATACCGCATCATCTCCACAGGTGGAGCTCGACACGGTTTACATGGTTAGGGAAGCAGCGGAACTCCAGTGGATTTATAGAAGTAAGTAAGAGAGAGGTTAGGTGTGATAATACTAGGGAGGGGACAGGTTACGTTTTGGAGAAGAGCCAAGTCTTCAGAAGCTTACGGAATGGTAGAAGGGGGCTCAAGTTGCGGAGAGGGGAAGGGAGACTATTCCAGAGCTGAGCAATTCTGAAGTGGAGGGAGGACCCGAGTTTACCGACGAGGGAGATACCTTTTGAGGAGGGGAAGGATAATTTTAATTTTTGCATGGATCTAGTGGAGAATGGATTTGAGGAATTCCAGGATAGAGGAATAAGAGGTGGAAGGATGCCGTGGAGTATCTTGAAGGTTAGGCAGGCACATTTAAAATGGACCCTGGAAATGACAGGAAGCCAGTGCAGCTTGGACAGGAGCGGAGAGACATGGTCAAATTTGCTTTTTGAGAAGATAAGTTTGGCCGCGGTGTTCTGGATTAGTTGGAGTTTGTGGAGGCTTTTCTTTGTTAAGCTAAGGTAAATGGAATTGCAATAGTCCAATCTGGAGAGGATGATGGACTGTACGAGCACGGCAAAGTGTTTTTGGTGGAAGCAGGACCTCACTTTCCTCAGCATGTGAAGGCTGTGAAAGCATGTTTTTATCAGGGAGTTGAGGTGGTCGTTGAAGGATAGCGAGGAGTCTATGGTGATGCCCAGAACTTTGCTAGAGAACTCTAGTTGTAGAGAGGAGCCTGTGGGCAGTGGGATGGAAGTGGGTAAATGATCAAGTTTAGGGCCAAGCCAAAGTAGTTTGGTTTTGGACTCATTCAGTTTCATTTGTACAGCGAGAGCCCAAGATTGAAGTTTGGTTATGCATGAAGAGATGTTTGCTGCGAGATTGGTGAGGTTTGCGTCGGTCTCGAGGAGGACCAGGATATCGTCAGCGTAAGTGTAGAGTATTTCTAGGGGGGAAAGGTGGAGGAGGTTCAGGGAGGACATATAAATGTTGAAGAGGATAGGAGATAGGGGGGAGCCTTGTGGAACTCCACATGTCGGTTTCCACGGGGAGGATGAGGTACCATTCTTGGTGACGTTGTAAGAGCGAGAACGTAAGAAATTCGAGAACCAGTCAAGGACCGTGGAGCTGATGCCTATCTCGGAGAGTAGGAAGATTAGAATGTCATGATGGACATCGTCGAAGGCTGCAGAGAGGTCGAATTGGAGAACGGCAAATTTTTTGTGAGAATGGAGTTGTTGGATCTTCGAGATTAGGGAGGTCAGGAGGGTTTCAGTACTGAAGTTAGGTCTGAAGCCGTATTGATAGGGTAGGAGGATAGAGAATCTTTCCAGGTAGGCTGAGAGTTGGGAGGAGACAATGGACTCAAGCAGTTTGGTTAGGAGCGGGATGTTCGCTATAGGGCGATAATTGGATGGGATGGAGGGATCTAGGTCAGCTTTCTTCAGTAGGGGGGTCAGTGCAATGTGTCCCATTTCAGGTGAAAAGAGGCCCGATAGTAGAGCAGAATTTATGAGTTTGGTGAGTGATGAGATGGCCTGTGTGGGTATTTTCTCAAATAGATAGGATGGAAATGGATCCAAGGTGCAGTTACAGGATTTCAATTTCTGGCAGAGCTTGAGGACCTGCGATTCGGATACTTGCTCAAAGGTAGTCCAGGATCTGTTGACTGGGACAGGGGTGATGACATTTGGAGTAGGATTGGGGGTGGCGAACACTAGAGAATTGTAGGAGACTGCAGGAGGGAAGGAGCTTCTTAAGGTGGTGACCTTTCCATTGAAGAAGTTTGCTAGTAGGTCGGCTGATGGGGAGGAGGGGAGTAAGGAAGGGTTGGTGTTGGGGATTAGGGAGCGCCAGATATTGAACAGCATGCTGTTCTGGTTGTTTGATCTGGAGATCTTGTCCCCATAAAAGTTTTTCCTAGCGCTTTTGAGTGCGTTGTTGTAAAATTTAATGTTGACTCTCCAGATTTGTTTGTCTGTGGGGGATTTAGATTTTTTCCAGATGCGTTCCAGGGATCGACATTTTTGTTTTAGTACCCTGTGGTGTGGGAGGTACCAGGGGGCCTTACGGGAGTAGGTGACGGTTTTGGTGGAGAGCGGGGCAAGAGAGTGGTAGGTGGATTCTGAGAGAGTAATCCAGTTGTGCCAGTTGGTTACAGAATCTGGAGGCTTAGGCTTGGATGAGAGATTGTCGAGAAATTTGGACCAGAACTGATCACTTGAAATTTTCTTGCGGAAAGTAATGGACTTAGAGGTATGGGATGAGGTTCCAAGGTGTGACATGAAGATGGGGAGGGAGAAGGTTCCTAAGAAGTGGTCGGACCAGGGGACGTGGTCCCAACGAATGTCATTGGTCGAAGTTTTGTAATCCGTGAGATCGAGGAAGCTGATGATGTCTAGTGTGTGGCCTCTGTCGTGGGTTGGAGAGGAGGCGGGGGGAGAGAAGCCAAGGGAGGTGAGGAAATTATTGAAATCAGATGCATCTTTGCTGGTGGAGTCATCGAGGTGGAGGTTGATATCTCCGATGATCAGGAATCTTCTGCACTGCTCTATCCTGTGAAAACTGTATGGTAATCTGGCTAATATGCAGGTCAAACTCATGCTGTTATGGGAATAGTACTGCCCGATTCAGGAAAAAAAGTTATTGATTCAATTCAGCCTATTGAATCGATTTTCCTGCCCAATTGGGTGTTTTTTTTTTTCAAACATCCTGGTGGGTTTATTTTATAGCCTTTTCACCCCTTTGCCCCCTCCTACCCAAACAGGCACTGTGGTATAAACACTGGCTGTCTAACACCAGCCCTGGCAGGATACACATTTCCAATCTGACATATTGTAATCACAAAACAGAAAATAAAATTATTTTTCTACCTTTTGTTATCTGGTCATTATTCAAATCATTTTGGTTCCTGGCTCTGGTTGTCTTCTGATAACTCGCTTACCAGGGTCTTCTTTCTTCTTTCTCCATGCTAACCATCCATTTCCTTCTCTGTTCTCCCCTTCTGTTTCTCTTCGATCCCCCAGAGGTCTGGCATCTTTCCTTGTTTTTTGTCTCCATTCCCAAGCTGCAATGATGGACCCCACCATCTCTCCTTTTCTTAACTACCCTGTTGTCATCCAGCATCTCTCCCTCTTTCCCCACCACCCCAGGGCTTACCATCTCTCCCATTCTCTTCTCAACTATCCTCCTATCCAGTTTCTCTACCCTCCTCCTACATCCTTGCATGCTGTCACCTTCAGCAGCATGTTCACTCTGCTGCAGTCCCACCCCTCCTTGACATCATGGGTAGGATCACGGCACACTGAACGTGCTCCTGAGGACGACGGCAGCTTGCAAGGATTGCTAAAGCACCGGCGATCCTCTCTGCAGGCTGCTCCACTGCTGTAATTAAGTAAAGGTAAGAGCGGGAGGCCAGAGAACCTGGAGGACACCAGCACTTCCCGACTGACCCTCCCCCCTCAAGCAGGAGTGACAGTGGACGGCCAGCAAGAGGCAGCACTGCTGCTCCTGCTTTAAGAGACTGAAGGCACGGGGCCCCGAATCGTTGAGGCTGATTTTTTGTAAATACAAATCGATTCACCCGAAGTGAATCGGTGAATCAATTCAAATTGTAAATCGGGCAGCACTAGTACCGATAGCAAATCTCCAATGAAGGTATAGGGCAGGGGGAAGTCAGTGGGCTTTTACTGCACACAGGACTAAACACTGGTATGTTTATCATGCTAATTAGCTGCTAGTTTCCTATGGCAGGTGTCAAGATTTTATGCAAATTAAGACGTTGTAGAAATGGATTTTTCATAAAATAAAATTTTTTAACCATGGTATCTATTAATTGTGTTCTTTTGAGAGTTCATACACATGGTAGATTTTCCAGTATTGATGTGGAAGATAGAGGGAGTAAAAGGATCAGGGATGGGGAGGGATATAAAGGAAAGAAATGGGGGAGGGGAGATGGATCTAAAACTAAGGGGGAGCCCTGCACCCTTCTTACATTGTGCCTTGCTCTCCATCCTCTTTCCTCCTATGATCTTCTCTTTCCTTATCCCCTGGTCCAAAATAATGTACATAGCCACACCCACCCTTCCACATCCCTGTATTATACCCATTTCTCCTCTTTCACAAAATCATCCCCTTCCCCTCGCCTCCCCACTCATCACCTGTTTAACTGATGAATTCCTCCTACTATACTCACTGAGCTGGCAGAAGAGAAGAGCAATAATACAGTGGGTCCTTATCCAGAGGATGACCAAAAGCTCTTTTCCAGTTTCAGCCAGAACTAAAACATGGCTGAATACCAACTTCAGCACCAAAACCAAAATTCACAGCCTTTAGCCTTATCCTCTGTTGCTATGATCTATTGGTACAATAGGTGTCTAACATGGTTCAACATGGCCATTGGCCCCCATTTTAAAGCATGGTCTATTTATTGATGTATTGTCTTAAAATTATGGCTGTATCATGTGGACTGCTTAGGTGTAAGCAGGGTATAAGTTTTTAAATAAATAAATATAGCAGCAGACACTGGTGTTCTCATCCAAGTAGTCAGATCAATGCACTTAAGTGGTGTTAGGGTACTTTATAAGTATGTGTGAGGGCCAACAGCCACCTTCTAAGTCTCCAAGTTTTCTACTGAAAAGATGCAGGCACCAGCCAATTCCATAGTAAAAACTAGGGACACTAACTACAAATATACTCTCATAATGGTAAGTAAAAGATGTGAACTATATAAAATAAAGAAATGTGCTATTATGTAAAATTGGGACACCATTCACACACAAAACTAAGACTTATAAATAATAAAAGACACTGTGGAGAAAAACAGACCTCAATATCTTGATTCATGGACCCACAAGGCATCCTTTAGGAACCCATCATATCATCATGGGTCTTAAAAAAAACCCCAAAACTCCACATACCATAAATATAAATCATTCACACTAAATCTTTGTCTCTCTTGTTCTTAGTTTGGGTAAGATCATGAGGGATCCATATGGTGGCAACAATTGGACAAATGAGATGTCTGCAACAGATGCAAACGCAGCATAAATGTAATGGCTTTAAGGCTATGTCCAGGAATTAAATTCACTTATCTTTATAAAGAAATGTCCAATCGTCTTCCATACACCAGGGCAAGTCGCCACACTTTTCCTGACAGGGGTCCACCTGTTTCGCTGATCCACAGAGCTATATCACAGGAATATCCACGCAGTTTGTAAAGATGGCCGCGGTTACTCGCTTCCTGCAGAGGCCCTTCTATCAGTTATCAACCTGTTGAATTTGACAGCCTTGTCTTCCAATATAGAAACACATGAAACGGATATGGCATGGATTGACATGTAAAAATTAATGAACTCATCCAAATGGAGCTACATAGTGGAAGTTTAGTTGAATATTGAAAACCCTTAAGGATGAGAATGGCTCCTCAAATGTTTGTTTATAATAAAGAATTTGTCACTATTGGAATCAAATATTTAATCATTGTTCTCTCGATTTAATGATGTTGTTAATTAAAACTTTACATGTAAAAATTAGTGAGGTCAAACAACAAGAAAATGTTTTGCTCACAGAAGTACAAAAGCAGAATGACTGATAGTAAATTGGCTGAGTCTAAAAGTAAATTAGAAAAATTTCAGAGATTTAAGAACCACTAGAGTAAAAAAAAAAAAAAATATCAGCGTGATGAAAAAGATTATCAGACTGGTTATGTCTATAAATGGATGTGTGCTAATGCAAAATCAAACCGGAATGTCAGATTTACTTCATCAGGGGAGTCATCAAATAACGCTAATAGTAAAGATTTATCTACATCGGAAGATCCAGATGGGGAGATCAATACCATACGAGGAACTTGCCATCAATGAGGAGGCGGAGGCAATACCAATTGTGTAAATGAATGTTGTGGTATAGTCATTTTCTTAGTATTTAAACAGCTTTTGTGTTCAGTAAGTCACGTCTTGATGTCTGTCCCACATAGAAAAGCTCATAGGGCACTTTATAATATATACCACATTTCTAGATATACAGGTTGTGATTGACAAAATTGCAGATACTTTAAAGACAAGGAGATATAAGAAGAACATTATGGCAAAAAGAGCAGCAGTGGATTCATCGCCCAAATACCCTACATCCGTATGGTTTATGTTTAAATATATTTATTGATTTTCAAATCATATAATCAAGAATACCTTGTACAGAAAGCAAATTAGCAATTCTAGATAAAGCAAGAAACATTCCAATAACATTAAATCATATATTAACTAAAATGCTCAAGTCCTCTAAATTGGATCCAAGATTTCTTATAAAATAAAACCAAAATTAAAGAATTGAACTTAATGTACACTCTTTCATAAAGTTAGCTGGAAGGCTGATTGCTGGGATTAACCTATAGTCATAGAGCTTATGATTTTTCTACCTCCAATCGGGAGAGCGCTAAAAAAGAAGTCAACTGATTAGGCTCAAAGAAAACATATTTAACTGATCGGTGATGGACTATACATTTACAAGGGTGTCGCAAATAAAAAGTAGCACCCAAAGATATAACACCTGGCTTCAACAAAAGAAATTCACGACGACGCCTTTGCGTCTCTCGTGATAAATCAGGAAATACCTGGACTTTACAACCCATAAATTCTTTCTGTCTATTTTTAAAGAACAGTTTTAACAACCATACTTTATCAATAGAGAGAGCTACTGTTATAATCAAAGTACTCGGTTCTACAACCTCTTTATCTGATTTTTCCAATAACTCTGATACATCCAATAGTCCTTGATCCGACGGCTTTTTTGGTAATTTAGTCTTATTAGGTAAATAATAGACTCGTGATAAAGGAGGTAATGAATCTTCTGAGGCCCCCAAAACTTCAAGAAAATATCTTTTAAACATTTCTCTAGGAGGTGTCAGTGGAAGCTTAGGAAAATTAATGATTCTTAAGTTATTGTATTTAGAGTTATTTTCTAAGTTCTCCATTTTTCTTCTAAGATTGATATTGTCTTTCATTAAAGATTCCTGTAATTGTTTGGATGATTTAATGTCCTGTTCAAGCTTTTGAACCGAGAAATTAGAGGCAGTCATATCCTTTTTCAAATCTTTAAGTTCAGTAGAATGTTGAGATAATTTCCCCTCAATTAACTGAAGTTTGGGACTTATGGTCTTCACTAGTCCGGCCATAAGATCCCATAGTGAGTCCAGAGTTACTTCTGAGGGTTTTTCCAAAGAAAATACAGGTAAAGAAATGTCATAGTGCTCACCGTCCAGTTGAATAACTTTACGCTGTCCCTGAAGGTTAACTCGCCTCTTAGATGATTCCCCCTCAGCTTCTTCAAAGGAGCTCATATCCATAAGAGCTCCTGTCAGCAGGCTCTGTGATGGACTACTTGCCTCAGGGGAAGACAAGACCCCGACCTCCGGGGTTACCTTACCCCTTGGAGAGCTGCTTAGCTGAGGTTGCGGGGGCGGCGCCCTAACGTCGGGGCTCAACGATGTCTCCAATCCCGGAGGAATCTCCACGGCCTCACTGACGCCGCTACTCCTCTGCGGGCCTCCCTCCGACGCCGAAAAAATACCCTGCATCCGCCTGATGAGTTCCCCGATGTCTCCAGCCGCGGGGGTGGCCGTGGGCCGCGAGGCACCAGCGGTGCTACGGCCCCTCCGTTTAGGCATCGGGTAAGTAATTGAACCGCTTACAAATTGTTTGAAAATTGTTGAAGGAAAATCCTCAGAGCGGCATCTCAGCGCGTCCAGCCCGACGCCATCTTGGATCTTCTCTTCCTCTACATCCGTATGGTTTAAATACAGCATTGGAACGGCAGACTCTTGTAATTTTAGTGCTTTGTGTAGATTGTGTCAATTGGGCATGCATGGAAGTCGATCAAAATGGACTATACTGAGTGGAGATGGTCATGCTGTCGATATAGGTGTTATGTATATAATTCAGATGTAGAATATGGACTGTTGAATTCAACAGATTGATATGAGAACTGATAGAAGGGCCTCTGCAGGAAGCGAGTAACCTTTGATGCATCTGTTGAATGTTTTAGTGTTTTTGATGTTTTTATGGTTTGGGTTTTTCATTCATATTTTTTCTATTCTGTGCTGCCATTGCTTTCACTTATTTGGCAATATTGGAATGAGTATCTAATGATATTGAGTGCTAGTGATGATATCATTATGCTCTGTCTTAATAGTCAAAGCGTCTTTTTTCACGCCTTTACAAACTGCGTTCTGTGTTTTTTTGGAAATGTATTGCAGATGAGTGACTGCATATTCCCCTGACGTAGCTCTGTGGATCAGTGAAACAGGTGGACCCCTGTCGGGAAAAGTGTGGCGGCTTGCCCCAGTGTATGGAAGAAGATTGGACATTTCTTTATAAAGATAAGTGAATTTAATTCCTGGACAATGCCTTAAACCCATTACATTTGTGCTGCATTTGCAGCTGTTGGAGCCATCCCATTTGCCCAACTGTTGCCACCATATTTCAAGTTTGAGTGTGGACCACTCATGATATCTTACTCAAACTAAGAAAAAGAGACACAGATTTAGTGCAAATAATTTATATTTTTGGTGTGTGGAGGTTTTGTTTTAAATTACAAACCCATATGGATTCCTAAAGGATGCCTTGTGGATCCATGAATCAAGATATTGAGGTCTGTTTTTCTCACAGTGTCTATTATTATTTATAAGTCTTAGCTTTGTGTGTGTGAATGGTGTTCCAATTGTACTTAACAGCACGTTTCTTTATTTTGTATAATTAGTATTACAAGGCTGTGGCCACATTTTTTTTAAAGCAAAAGTTATGATCATTTCATAAGTATATATACTTATTTCTTTCAACTCAGTAGAAGTTGGCGTGAATTATATAAACAGGGTTGAGAATGTCTATGTCCATGGGGGAGAGGGACAACAGAAAATTTTACAGGGTGTGATGAACCTTGACATGGCAGAAAAAGTAGTAGACATATCAAATTCAAGAATGGGCTAGATAAGACTGTGTTCCAAAGAAATACAATTCTTTCCCCCTCTCCCCCCCATAAAAAAAATGGCCCAATGTATTTCTCTGAGCAGCAGTAGTTCAACTTCTGCAGCATAAAACTTATATACACTGCCCCTCCATATTCGTGGGTTTAAGATTCACAAATTCAGTTATTTGCGATTCTCTAAACCACCCCATCTCTCTCCTGCCTCCCAGACCTCTCCACACCTTACTTTTAAAACTTGGTGGTCTAGCAGTGAAGCAGGGCAGGAGCGATTTTCCTATGTTTCTGCCTTGTGCAGAGCAGTGAACAAAAATGGCTGTCATGAGTTTCCATGGTCTTGCATGACTACAATGAAACTCACCGCTTCACTGCTAGACCACCAGGCTTTAAAAGTTGTGGAGAAGTCCAGGATGTGGGAGGTAGGCATAGGTGGTTCAGAGTTGGCCCTAAGGTTATTTGAAAAAAATTTTTATTCACAAGGGGGTTGTGCCCCTAACCCTTGCAAATATGGAGGGAGTGTACAGTGAAATACAGCTGTTAGGGAGTTCCTCTGTTCAAGCTGCCTTACCCTGCCTTCTATTCATCCTCCATGTTGCACCTCCCCCCTCCCCCCTGGACAGCACCTTCCAAAGTACCAGTACCCCCCAAAATCTACCCTCTGAAAACTTTCCCTACTCCCTGCAATTGTTCCAACCCCAAAACTATTACCTTTAATTTCTCCACCATCCTGAAAATTACATCAACCCCCTGAAACTATCCCAACATGTCCCATCTCCCTAACTACCCCTCTGTAACTGTCCTACCATACCCAGCTACCCTGCCTCCCATAGATACAACACATGCACAGCATACACATACACATAAAGGTGGGCTGCTACTTCTTCCTCTATAATATCATCAAAATCCAATCCTTCCTCATCACGTCAAGCTTAGACTACTGCAACTCACTACTCTCAGGCCTTCATGCTTAGCCATCTCGCTCCCCTCCAGAATTCAGCTGCATGACTTATATTCTTTTGATCATGAGATGCGGTTTGCGTCCAATCTAAAGTCTGATCGGATCGTTTTACACCCTGAGGCAGCAGATATGTGAGGTGTACCGATCGACTAATTAGATAAGTGGATTTTTCCTCTATCTTTTGCACAACAGCCCTGCTTCAAGTTTACAATTATTGGGAGTCGATCTGGAGGTTTTTTGCCAGTGAGGTGTTCGCCCAACCACCCTGGACCACCATTGTGGTGGTGGAAGGGTTCCAATCTGAGGCTTTTTCCTCCAGTCATTTGAAACTCCCTATATAGAAACTGCAGCAGCACTGATTTTTGTGACATCTATTATATCGCTTTGGTGAAAGTGTTTATTTCAAAATTATATTCCAGGAGAGCCACTATACTCACCTTGCCCCTCTCCTAAAGTCACTTCATTGGCTTCCCATCCTTTTCTGAATACAATTCAAACTCCTCTTACTGACCTACAAATGCATTTACTCAGCTGCCCCTCACTCTCTCTCTTCACCTATCTCTCCCTATGATCCACTCTGTGAGCTCTGCTCAGCTGGTAAGTCCCACCTATCTGTTTCCTTCTCTTCAACTGCCAACTCTGGACTCCGTCCCTTCTTTCTTGTTGCGACATATACTTGGAACAAGCTGACCTAATCCCTACGGCGGACTCCGTCTCTAGTAGTGATCAAGGTCCAATTAAAAGCCTACCTCTGAGTGCTTTCGACTCCTAACTCCTCTCATCTTCGGCTCTGCATCCCCAACCCTATGTGTCATGTCTGTCCTAATTAGATTGTAAGCTCTTCCGAGCAGGGATAGTCTATAATAGTACTGAGAACTCTAAGGACTGCCAACTATCTGGCTTTTGGATAAATGTCAAAATGTACAGTGCTGTATACGCCTTTCAGCGTCATATAAGTGATAAGTAGTAACAGTAGTAGTATTGAGAACTCTAAAAGACTGCCAACTATCTAGCTTTTAGAGATTAAAAAAAATATTAGTCCCTATCTCTCCCATGAAAATAAACCTGTCTTGCTTGAGACTATGGGAAGGTTATGGGCCTGAGTGCTTTGGGGCTGCTTTAATTGTAAGTAAGAGAGATAGTGAGCTAAAAGAAATTACTGCACTGTAAAAGTAAAGTTTCTGCATGTAGTGGGGTGGTTGCATAAGAGAAATGAATCACTCCCAAACATGCCTCAAATTTCTATGGGAGAAACAGTCCAATACCTGCTTGTGCCTTTCAAAACTGTCCTCTCCTCTCACCTACTTTCCCAATAACAGACACATTACAATGTCAGCAAAAAATTAGTATAAATAGACTTTATTGAAGGTGGTGCCTCTGTACTGAGGCTGAGAATTGTGTCTACAGAAGCACAAGTTGTAACATTTCACAACTTCTAAAAGGAATGTCAACAATTACAACGATCATGCATAACATGGTCGATAATCACATTTCAGAAGCATTTTCAAACATTTCTAAAGAAATGCTTATAACATTGTTATGTATAGAACTACTTCCAATGAACTGCAAAACATTGATCGACGTTTCCAGTATGAGCTACAGTGTCAACACAAAAGGGAGCCATAAATGTTTTATTTATGAAATCAGAATGTAATAGTTACTGTAAAAGAAAAAATTAAAAAGCTCTCAAGAAAGCAAAGGCCATCACTGAATTACCAAGTATAGCACAACTTTAACAGAGTTCACTCTCTTTTAAAGCTGTCCTCAGAACTTCAGCACAAACTTGTATACAAATCAGTACTGTGAATACTCCTTGGACTGAAGTTTAGCAATAATACGTTCCAACTGTCTTTTTGCTTCACACTGGGGGAAGTTACTCATATCATAATATTGAGGAGCAATTTTCACCAACCTGAGGGGAGAGAAAAAAACCCTAGTTTAGATATCCATTTAAAAGTTTCATAGCTTGTTTACCTTTGAACTTGTTTCAGTTGTTAGCAACTACACTTGGAATAAAAGGGTAAAATAGTAATAGAACAGGTGTTTAGATGGCATGCATTCAAATGTTTTAACAGAGCATAATTTTCCTATAACACACCTTGCACTTTTCCTGACAAAATAGATTAAAATATGTTCATGTTTATTATTTGTATGTGCTCAGTTGGCCATTCAAGAACTTCAGTGTATTCAGGGAAGTTCCTACAGCAACCCTTATCTTCAAAAGGTTCATAGGGCAATCTGATCTTTTAAAGTGCAAGGAACATTAAATGAAGTTTCTATAAATAAGTATACCATATTAATTTGGCTTGTATCCGTAAACAAACAGGCTCTGCATTCACCTCAAACTCATCTATTGCTCATCTGCAACTTTAACATGGTCCTTGAGAAGCTAAACTGGCACGTATGCATTTGGGCAGCCACAAGGATATTACCTTATTGGGAAAAATATAGTCATGTCATCTTGCACCCTTTGGGAAAATCTCATCAGAATTATGTGTAGCATAAATCCTAGTAAATAATATTTTTGAGGAACATTCATAACTATACAAGAGGAAATTTAAATTTACCTGTTAATTTACTTTCCCCAAGTCCTGCTAGACCTGTCCAAAAAAAGTGGGTTATTTCCCCTTGCCATTAGAGGGAAACAGAAAAAAAGGGTAGTGCTATCTTCCCTTCAGATACCGTACCTATCTCAAAACTAAGAATCCACACAGAAGGCATGAACTTGGGAGAGAGGAAGGGAGAGAAAGAGATGATGAGGTGGGGGAGGGAATAGAAAGGTAGATTTGGGTGTGGGCATGTCAGTGAACGGGAAAGAGAGATGGTTGCGTACACACGGGGAATGGAAGAAAGAGAAGAATTTTTGGTCATAGGGAGGGAGTGAGGTACAGATGATAGGGAAGAGAAAGATGAAAGGGAGAAATGTGGTGGAAATGGAACAGTGGGACATTGAAAGGGATGCAAGAGGGAGGAATGCTGGACATAGTAGTGAAGGGAATGGAGGGAGAGATGTGGCATGGTGCTGGAGAGGGGTGATAGAACAGAAGGAGAAATGTTGGGCATGGGGATGGTGGGCAGGGGCGAAAGATGAGAAAGGGATAAATGCTGGACCATGGTAGGAGGAATCAATGGACAGCAACAGAAGAATTTACAGAATATGGAAAAGCGGAAAAAAGAAACTGGGACCAACTTTACAGAAAAATAAGTTTCCAGACAACAAAGGTAAAAAACGGAATTTACTGACTAAAATATGCTAGCTTTGGGAAATGTATATACACTTCCCCCTCCCCATTAACGGTTTCTGCACTCGCGATTTCACAATCGCAATTTTTTTCTGGGGAGGGGGAAAATTTAAAAACCCATATTTTTTACCTCCCTGCCGCCTTAGGGAGTTCCCGTCGTAGTCTCGAGAGATTACAGGAACTCACAGCAGCCATTTCCTCATGGCGATCTGCACGGGGCAGGAGCGTAGGAAGATCGCTCCTGCCCCGAAAGCCCTCTAGACCACCAGGTAAGGCCGGGAAGGCGGCAGGGAGGTGGGGGTGGGTCAGAGCTGGATAATCGCGGTTTTTCGCCATTCACAGTCCGGCTCTGCCCGTATCCCCCGTGAATAACGAGGGAGAAGTGTAGCAGATATCTTTGTATTGTGTTCAAAAGAAAAGGAAATGCATTTCTGGTTTTACTTCTACAGTGTTGAAGTACTTGCTGACCCTTGCTGTGGATGGTAGGGATCCCCAAGCACCACCAGCAGAGGACCTCCTCTAGAGACAGCCAGAACTCCCCTCCACCAAGCGCAGCAGTTGCTTGCAGCATCCATGAGCAACTGAGGTGCCAGGATCTGTGACTCGGACGTTACTGCTGCCTGCCAAGCTTGGCAAAAGGGATCCCCAGCCACCTGCAGAGGAAGTCCCCAGCTGACAGCTTGAGTGTCCTCCTCATCAGCTGAGTATTTATCCTATATAATAAAATGCTAAGTGCGCATGCGCATTCTTATCCCGTGTTCCCTGATCTGTCGGGCTGTGGCTGGTAAGAGTATGCATGCGCGCGTCTAAGGACCGGCGGCAGTTAACACGCCACAACTCCACCCCCCCCCCCCGCCGCCGACCCTACCCAGCATAACAGTAAAATGCCGCAACTCCCAAACCCCAAGAAGTAGAACTGGATAAGAGGGAGAGACAAGTCAAAGAATGATTACACTGCTGTAATTAAAACAGCCCAATAATATGGTTTCAAGAGATTGGGAGAGCCCTCAGTCACACAGCCTCTCTCCGGGAACTCCCAGAAGTGATGGCTGTCACTGGCTTACACCCAAAAGGGTGTTAACTGTGAAACATCCCCGGGCTCTCTCTGTGCAATTTTTGTGATAAATGTGCACACAAATAGTGCTGAAAGTGCAAAAAATAAATCAAAAACACACTCTACAATTCAATAAAATTGTCTCTACCCCTTATCCAGGGGGCCAAAGCACAAGGTTCAAACGTCCAGATCCAACTAAGCAAAAACCAACTGGAAGTACTTAGCTTCTCTGTGGATGATACAGCCAGCAAGTAATAAATTCGTCCAACGGCACTCCGTTTCGGGGGTGAACACCCCCTTCTTCAGGAACAGCTGGGCTGCGCTGTAACCCCCAGATCATCGGGCACAGCAATTTGGCAAAGCAGAAAATGGCACTTGTCCAGAATGAACGCCTCCAATTTAAACTGCAGACACAAGAAACGTCACTCAGTTGACGAATCACATCACTGCAAGCAGAGAGGGAGGGGACCAAACAGAGGACAACACCCCAGTTTGAACCAACCAACTCGTCCCCAAACCAGATCATTCGGCCCAGTCAATCCATAGTTAACAACTTATCTGGGATCCCCCTATCTCCTGACCAATTAGGGGTGTTAAATAGAGGGCTATCGTTTGTTCCATCCACTCGTTATGATCCTTTTATCACACGCTGTAACATCGAGCGGTTTATCAGATCTTTGCAAATTAAGTTATTCTTTCAAAATCAACCAAATACTACGGATCCCTCTATATTTAGAGCACCTTCTAAGTGGCAACCTCCAGGTCCTCTGGACCCTGCTCTCCACACCTTTCGGGAGTTAATAATGAGAGATCTGCATACTCTTGAAACATCTCTCCAACAAAAATCTCGGAGATATTCCAATTTGTCCTCACGCGAATATACTGCCTTGTTAGCACTAGGCAGAGACACTCAACGCGTGATCAAACCCGCCGACAAGGGTGGCTCGATAGTGGTCTTAAACAATCAACAATATGTAGCAGAAGTCAGTAAACAACTATCTGACTCTCGGTTCTATTCCGTTCTTACGGGGGACCCTACAGATTATCTTATTAGTACTATAGCCACTATTGTGGACAAAGCGTATGAAGAAGGTCAATTAACTAAAGCTGAGACTAAATATCTAAAAATATCTTCTCCGCGACATCCGACCTTCTATATTGTCCCCAAAATCCACAAGAACATACAGCCCCCTCCCGGCAGACCTATAGTGTCCTTAAGAGGCACAGTTTTGGAGCCTCTTTCTAAATTTATTGATTGGTTCTTGAAACTTCATGTTATTAACGCTAGGTCTTACATTAAAGACACTACACATTTTCTGTCAATTATTGAACAGATTACGGATATACAGGACACTCACATCTTGGTAACCATGGATTTGGAATCCCTGTACTCCAATATTCCCCAAACAGCAGCTCTAGAATTAATTTCCAGGATCTTTATGCAGGATGTCCACCATGAACGCATTAGAGCCGATCTACTTATCCAACTGGCTCAGTTAGTTTTGAACCATAATTATTTTCAAATTGATCAGCAATTTTTTCTCCAGACCCACGGCATGGCCACGGGCACCGCAGCAGCCCCAAGCATTGCAAATTTATATGTGTTGCTATTTGAAGAATGTCATCTGTATTCATCTGCTTGGTACCATTACATTAAAGTGTGGCTCAGATTTATTGACTACGTGTTCTGCATTTGGACGGGACCTTCTGAATTGCTATCTCATTTTTTAGAATGGCTTAACTCCCTAGATTCTAACTTGAGATTTACGATGTCATATAATCAGCACCAAATAACTTTTTTGGATGTGTGGGTTCAAAAATCAGACCATATCTTAACCACCACTGTCTACAGAAAATCTGTTGAGGTCAATAATTATTACACCAGCTGTCATCCTACCAAGCTTAAACAATCATTGCCCATAAGCCAGTTCTTACGTGTCCGTAGACTGTGCATAGATCTCAATGAGTTCTGTACTCAAGCCCGGAAGTTATATACGGTACACGGTTTAAAGAGCGAGGTTATCCACACCGAGTTCTTCACAATGCCTATAATAGAGCCCTTTATGCCAACAGGACTCTTTTGCTCTCCAATGTTCCATCTGAAGAGAATGCTAAAACCATCTGTGTGCTAACATTCTCAGATCATGCTGCTGCTGTAGCCCAGAGCATCAGGAAGCACTGGCATATTCTCCAGCTTCATCCCAGTTTTCAAGACTTTCCTTGCATAGCATATTCCCGTGCCAAGAATACAGCAGATTATATAGTTCACTCTAAGTATATCTTGGACCACAGGAATTCTAATTGTGAAGGGCAACATTTAAAATACAGCGACACTTGTGACATTTACAAAATCACCATTGAGGGAACAATGTGGAAACATCCAATGACCCACAAATCAGCCACGACATGCAAATCTAAGTGGGTTATATATGTCATTACATGTCCCTGCCACATGTTATACGTGGGACGTACCCAAAGAACCATAAAAACACGCCTCATTGAGCATCGCTCTCGGATCAACACTCAATCTATAAGTTCTCCTCTTGTGCCTCACTGTACCCAATTAGGTCACTCTTTTCAGGATTTACGCATAGTTTGTGATTGAACAGATATATGAGGATTATCAGGGGGGATAAGTTATCACTGTTGCAGCAGAGGGAACAATACTGGATCTTTGAACTCCAGGCTTTAGTTTCTACTGGACATAATGAATATATTGAATGGCAGCATACTTTTTAACTGTCATTATTCTTTCTACCAGCAGGGGTCCCCATCCCTGTTGTTGTTCTAATGATTAGATTCTTCACTCGGAGCCTGCGCGGGGAGGTGTGTTTCTTTCTCCCCCGCGGCTCGTGCAGTCATGTGATACGTCAACTGAGTGACGTTTTTTGTGTCTACAGTTTAAATTGGAGGCGTTCATTCTGGACAAGTGCCATTTTCTGCTTTGCCAAATTGCTGTGCCCGATGATCTGGGGGTTACAGCGCAGCCCGGCTGTTCCTGAAGAAGGGGGTGTTCACCCCCGAAACGGAGTCCCGTTGGACGAATTTGTTACTTGCTGGCTGTATCATCCACAGAGAAGCTAAGTACTTCCAGTTGGTTTTTGCTTAGTTGGATCTGGACGTTTGAACCTTGTGCTTTGGCCCCCTGGATAAGGGGTAGAGACAATTTTATTGAATTATAGAGTGTGTTTTTGATTTATTTTTTGCACTTTCAGCACTATTTGTGTGCACATTTATCACAAAAATTGCACGGAGAGAGCCCGGGGATGTTTCACAGTTAACACCCTTTTGGGTGTAAGCCAGTGACAGCCATCACTTCTGGGAGCTCCCGGAGAGAGGCTGCGTGACTGAGGGCTCTCCCAATCTCTTGAAACCATATTATTGGGCTGCTTTAATTACAGCAGTGTAATCATTCTTTGACTTGTTTCTCCCCCTTATCCAGTTCTACTTCTTGGGGTTTGGGAGTTTTGTTTTTTTCATAGTTTTTCATCTCCCATTCATTTTGGGCTTTGCTACTATTCAGCATCTCTGATGATGTCATCAGGAATGCGGCAGAGGAAATTAGGCTAGTAAAAGGCCGCGAAGCAGCGTGTTTACTGTGCCTCGGATGCTGCTGAAGCTGGGAGGTTTCTGTTCGTCTCGCGGTGGGTCGGCTGGGAGGGTCAACGGGGGTTTCGTGTGTGCCGGGTAGGGTCGGCGCGGGGGGAAAGGGGGGGGTTAAAGGGATACATGCTGCTCAAGGGGATGGGAGGCAGGCAGGCTGGCATCGGGGGTGGGGGTGGGTTAAATGGAAACATGCTGCTCAGGGGGATGGGAGGCAGGCAGGCTGGCATCGGGGGTGGGGGTGGGACCAAGTCTGGAAGATAATGATGGGGACATAGGAAGGAGGCACTGGGGGCACTAAGGACATAGAAAGGGGCACTAAGGACATAGGATGCACTGAGGGCACTAAGCAGGACAGAGGCACTGGGGGCACTAAGGACGCGGGAAGGAGACACTGGGGGTATTAAGGACACAGTACGCAGGCACTGGGACACTAAGGACACAGTACGCAGGCACTGGGACACTAAGGACACAGTATGCAGGCACTGGGCCACTAAGGACACAGTACGCAGGCACTGGGGGCACTAAGGACATGGGAAGGTGGCACTGGTGGCATTATGGACACAGGAAAGAGGTACTGGGGGCACTAAGGATGTAGGAAGGGGTACTAAGGACATGGGAAGGAGGCACTAGGGGCACTAAGGACATAGAAAGGGGCACTAAGGACATAGGATGCACTGAGGGCACTAAGCAGGACAGAGGCACCGGGGGCACTAAGGACACGGGAAGGAGGCACTAGGGGTACTAAGGACATAGGAAGGAGGCACTGGGGGTATTAAAGACACAGTACGCTGGCACTGGGACACTGTATGCAGGCACTGGGCCACTAAGGACACAGTACGCAGGCACTGGGGGCACTAAGGACATGGGAAGGAGGCACTGGCGGCATTATGGACACAGGAAGGAGGTACTGAGGGCACTAAGGATGTAGGAAGGGGTACTAAGGATATGGGAAGGAGGCACTAGGGGCACTAAGGACATAGGGAGAGACAAAGACAGAAAAAAATGACAGACAGGCAGCGTGCAAGGAGAGAGAGACAAAGAAAAAAAAAAACCCAGACAGACAGACATCTACTCTAGCACCCGTTAATGTAATGGGCTTAAAGACTAGTATTTTATATTTACATTAGAGGCTGTGGTAGAAACCCATTAACAAAGTATGTATCCTTCTCAATTAATATTTCCAAATTAATTAGTGTCTTTGCTTATTTATAAATGGGTCTCTACCAGAGCCTTTAATTCAGTAATAAATGAAATAACTACTTCTATAAGTATATAAGTTTATATAGGGATGGGCGGGGACGGGTTTGACTTCTAGCAGGGATGGATGGGGACGGGTTTGATTTCTGTCCCCACGCAACTCTATAAATCAGAATCCATCGGGTAAAGTTTAGCCATTGTCTTAGCTACCCAAAGGGGGTCCTCTGGGACCTCCAAATAATCCATCAAAAGCTTAGCAATGTCCAGATGGGAGGAAAATCATATGGTCTCAGCCTTAGTGCTGCTCATAAGCGAGCATTGAGTAGTGAAGGTCTGTGGAGACTATCTTTAATTCTTGGAGAGTTCACTCAAATACATCTACAACACCCATCCAGTGAAATAACCAAAATTATTTGTACATGTAAATCAGCCTCTCTGGATTAATAGTGCTGTATAATACCTTTTTTCCCAATCAACAGACAGAGATTGTTTCCTTAACAGGAGAAAGGATAATACCTAAAGATAATTTTGCTGAAGGGACTTAATCTGATCAAAAAAGAAAAATATATTGATCTCTAACCAATGAAAAAATGGATAATTTGTTACTACAAGATATATCTTTAATCATTCAAAGAATCAATTAAACTACAAAGTGACTGGATACACTACATGTGCCCTGGCTACTGAGGGTTTTGATGTGAAAGCTATCATTCTTATTGGTAAAGAGAACACAATTATGTTTAATATACATGTGCTAAAAAGTAGGTATTCTAGATTTTTATCAAACAGTAAGACAAACTGCAATGGTTAACAGGTGGAGATTTTAACACATTAAATATTTACTTTTAACAGATATTTGTAATATGTGAAATACTAGATTCAGGATTCATATATTCTGATTTGCCAACCAGATCTTCCTGACCTACATAGAATTACAGTCAAACCTCGGTTTGCGAGTAAACCGGTTTGCGAGTGTTTTGCAAGACAAGCAAAACATTCTCGCAAAACATGTCTCGCAAACCGAGTGTTGACTCGATTTGTGAGCACTCCCCCCCCCCGATAACCGGCATCGCTCCCCCCCGCTCGCAAAGGCCCCCCAGCTCGTACCGGCACCCCCCACCCGAACAACTTAAACTTACCCCCCCCCCCCGTCTGGCACTGGCACGCAGCCCACAGGACATGCCGGTGCCGCTAGAAGATCTTCCTGCTTCTGCTGGCCTTGAGCATGCATCTGCGCATGCTCAAGGACTTCTAATTCTCCCTCTCGCCGAATTGTTCGGGCAGGGGGTGCCGGTTCGCGCCGAGGGGAATCTTTGCGAGTGGGGGGAAGCAGCACCGCTGGCCTCGGGGGGGAGAGGGGGAACGTATCAAAGCGAGTTTCCATTATTTCCTATGGGGAAACTCGCTTTGATATACGAGTATGTTGGTTTACAAGCATGGCTTCAGGAACGAATTATGCTCGTAAACCAAGGTTCCACTGTACTTAAAAACGAGAGATTTTAACATTTTTTTGCTTACCATTCAGGTTTAATATCTGTACACGTCCGAATGTAGTTCTTTGTGGTGAGCACAAATTCATTATATAGCACCCATTCAGGTTTGTGGTCAAGAACAGTAGATGGATGTAACTGTACCACCTGGTTGTCCTTCACTGTTAAGTAATGCCCTGTTCGTTCCAAATGTGCCACCTTCAATAGAAAAAATATATTTATGTTCAGAAGACCATGACAAAAAAGTTTCAAAATAAAATTCTCCCACCATAATTCCTCCATAACACTCAGGAGTCGGTGCTACTCACTGGGGCCAGTCAAGGAATTTCAGCTGCATTAACCAGATTAATGCTGCTACAAATAACCACTGACCATCTGATGATATCTGGATAGGGCTGGGGTGGCTCAGGGATACAGTAAACATGGAAAGCAAAGATACTTACCTGTAGCAGGTAGTCTCCGAGAACAACAGTCATTTATTTTCACATGTGGGTAACATCATCCATGGAACCTAATACTCTGCTCACTTTGTCTGCTAATACAATGCTTCCCAGTCAACCAACTCCAAATCTGGATCACTTCCAAGCAAAAGAGACAAGAACCTATGCTTCCTTGTTTGTTAAGATAGACTATGGTGACTTGATTGTCCATACAAACAAGGACAACTTAGTGGAGGATACAGACTTGAAATATACAGTGTTCCCCTGGTCGTTCGCAGTCGGCGGTTCGCAGTCCCAGTCATTCGCGGTATTTTCCAACCGCGAACCGCCGACAAGGAGAGGGAAGCAGGAGAGCAGCCGGAGCGCCAACAAGTGCGGGAAATCACTCGCTGGATGCTCCGCCCGCCTCTTCCTGCACTAAGTTGGGCCTTATCCAATAAGGAGCTGCTTTGACACGCTGCCCTCTCCAGTCTCCCCCCCCATGAAAAACCGTATTTGTGGTTTTTCAAGATTCGCGGGGGTTCCTAAAACTGAAACCCCCCCCCCCAAATATCAGGGGAGTACTGTACTGAGAGTGTTACCTAGCACTCGTAGTTCTATAAGATTGATATGTAGGACTTGTTTTTTGTAAAATCATATGCCTCGACTGTAGAGGTCATCCAGATGAGCACCCCACCCTAACACTGGAGCATCTATAGTTAGACTTTTTTGTGCCGGGGGAAGAGCTGAAAGGGAAGATCTCTGATACAATTGTGAGGCAACATCCACCACTGAAGCATGGCAGAGATTCAGGGTGACTTGGATTGGAACAGACAGATATCCCATGACTTGAGACCATTGGTTTGACAGTCTATTAACAGTCTTGAAACAGTAGCAACATGGATGAAAGAACACAAACTAAAACTTAACCCGGACAAAACAAACGTCATCCTCCTTAAAAACTGCCAAACCCCAACCTCGACAAACATAGAAATTAACTCGATCTCATACCCCATTCAACCCACGCTAAAACTCCTCGGAGTGCTGATAGACAGAGGTTGTATCATGCAACCACAAATCAATAAATTATAAAAACATCATTCACCACTATGAGAAACCTTAGACAAGTCAGAAAATTCTTCGACAGAAAACAATTCCAACTTGTGGTTCAATCTCTAATCCTAGGCCTAATAGACTACTGCAACATACTATATCTCCTCTGCCCAACAACAAAGATGAAACAACTCCAAACAATACAAAACACAGCCCTAAGATTTATCTACTCTTTGAAAAAATACGACCACATCACGGAGGCCTACCACGACTCACACTGGCTCCCAATACAAGCCAGAATACACTTCAAATTCTTTTGCCTACTATTCAAAGCTATAAACAGAAACAGCCCTTCCTACTGGAACAATCGACTAACTCATTCCACCTCAATCAGACACAGGAGAACCCACACAATATTCGCACACCCGCCAACCAAAAATGTCAAACGAAGAAAAATATGACAACCTTCTGGCCACTAGAGCAGCAAAACTGGACCGACAACTCACCAATCTGCTGACTTCAACCACAGACTACAAAATTTTCAAAAAAGAAACAAAAACCTTACTCTTCAAAAAACACATAAAACCAATATAACTTTACCAATAAAGTTCCAAACTCCACCAGCATTACCAATCTACTCCTTAGCAAATTAGAAAATGTTCCTATATAATCTTATGTATTAAGATCATAACAATTCTTATGTAATCCGCCTTGAACTGCAAAGTAAAGGTGGAATAGAAGTCACTAATATAATGTATTATGGGATTCTAAGGTGAAAACATGCAAATGGGGCGACGTCACTAATGTAATGTATTATGGGATTCTAAGGTGAAAACACGCAAATGGGGCGACGTCACTAATGTAATGTATTATGGGATTCTAAGGTGAAACACGCAAATGGGGTGACGTACTGTGGATGTCTTGTGACCAAGAAGACACAGCATCCGACATGCATTAATGCATGGAAGGGCAGAGACTGTTTGACACAAGTAAATCAGACTGTCAACCTTGTATAGTGTTAAGAGAGCTTCTATTAACTCCAGCATCCGAGAAAGGTGAAGATGTGACTTTTGGTAGTTGACGGCAAACCCGAGGAGCTCCAGCAGACAAACTGTTGAAGTTATGGGCACGCTTAGCTAGTTGCAATTATGACGCTTTAATCAACCAGTCATCCAAGTAGGGAAATATGTGAAACCCCAATGAGTAAAGGGCTGCCGCTACTACCACGAGGCATTTCGTGAAGACCAGAGGGACCTAAGCCAGCTGAAATGGCAAGACCTTATAATGGAAGTGTTGAGATCCGACTCAAAAGTAATATTTTCTGTGAGCAGGGAGGATGGATATGCGAGTGCAGGCCTCCGAGATCTAGAGTACAGAATGATACAAGGACAAAATTTGTCCCCATTCCTCGAGCTCTGTCCCCATCTCCCAGAACTCAGTCTGATCCCATCTGCACATGATTTTATATTGAAATAATTTTATTATGAGGAGGTGCTGAAAAGTTCTCAGCCCAACCAAGAAGGGCATGACGTGGAGCCATGAAACTTACAAGTTATTCCATATATTCATCTCTAAGTTCAACACACTTAGCACATCGTGTCTGAAGTTTCTGTAACCCTTCCAAAAAATACTCTGGTCACTGAAATACTGCTCTGCTGCTGCAATCACTTCCAAATCACTTGAAAATTGTCACCCTTTTAAACTCTTTCTAAGGATTGGAAACAGAATAGTCAGATGGAGCAAGATCTGGTGAGTAGGGTGGATGGTCTATGCACTGAAAACCCAACTGCGTCAAAACATCCATCGTTTTGCCAGCTTTGTGAGCTGGTACATTGTCTTGTAAAAAGAGAACTCCTTTCCACAGCTTCCCTCTTCTTTTTTTCTTTCAATGCTTCCTTTAAATCAGCACAGCAAATTATAGTAGTATTCTGCATTAACTGTTTGGTCCTTTTGAAAATAGTCAAGTCAATACAACGCCTTCTTGATCCCACTTTAAGTAAAAAAAGATGCAGAGCAAAGCCAAAAGACTTCTGCATGGATTGCTTACAGAAAAACTACAGGGCCTCTAACTCTCTCTAAGATGGGAGGAGCATGTGCTCAGAGAAGCGTTGTAATTTCTGCTATTCCCAGATTGTGGGAAGGGATTGAATATCCAGCATACTGAATCCGGAAGGGATATAACAGAACTGCAGTTTCTATATCAGAAACTTGAAGCCAGGCCAAACAGCACATTGTAATTGCTACTGCAGATGTTCTGGAAGAATTGAAAGCTGCTCTAACCATAAAGTTTTTAGTAGTGTAAACACTCTAAGATAATTGTTTAAATTGTCTAGGGGAGAAATTCCTCAAATTCTGACAACTGTTTTAGTAAAGACGAAGTAAATGGACGTGTAAAATTGGCAATCCATAATTCTGTTAAGAAACATAGATAACTGGAAAATGGGCTTGCCAAGAGTCCAATGTTCTGGCTTCTCTGCCTGGAAGAGCAAAAGCATACGATTGTGAGCTGTGTGAGCACTTGAGTGCAGATTGCACAAACTAATGGATGCTGAAGTTGAGTTCTATCAAATCCTGAACACATTTGAATTCTATATTTATTTATTTATTAATGTCCTATTCTCCCGGGAGCTCAAAACGGGTTACAATCAAAGGTGAAAAGAACCACAACGACAGCACTCAATTTCAGAAAAGGGAATTACGAGGCCATGAGGAAAATGGTGGGAAAGAAACTCAGCAGCAGCTCAGGGAAGATGGAGACCATAGAAAAAGCCTGGTCCCTACTCAAGGACATGGTGCACAAAGCATAGAACTTGTACGTCCCCAGGTTTAGGAAAGGGTGCAAAAAGAATCGAACAAAAAACCCGATATGGATAACAAATGCAGTGAAAAAGGCGATAAGGGATAAGAAAACATCGTTCAGAAAATGGAAAAAGGACCAAACCAAGGACAACCAGAAGGAGCACAAAAGACACCAAAAGGAATGTCACCGAGTGATTAGGAAAGCAAAAAGAGAATATGAAGAGAGACTGGTGGGGGAAGCAAGAAACTTAAACCATTCTTCAGGTACGTGAAGAGGAAGCAATCGGCCAGGGAGGAAGTGGGACCATTGGATGATGGAGACAAGAAGGGAGTGGTAAAGGAGGAAAAAGAGATAGCTGACAGGTTAAACAAGTTATTCTCGTCAGTCTACACGAGAGGGGACACATCCAATATTCCAGAATCCGAGGCGATCATAAGTGGGGATCAGGATGAAAAGCTGGTCCAACTAGAGGAAAGCCAAGAGGATGTCCTCCGACAGATAGACAGACTGAAGAGCGACAAATCACCAGGTCCGGCATAGAAAACAATGGACAGCTGAAGGCGAGCCAGCACGGCTTCTGCAAGGGAAGATCGTGCCTCACGAACTTACTGTACTTCTTTGAGGGAATAAACAGCCAGATGGATAAAGGGGAATCCATAGACATCATTTACCTTGACTTCCAAAAAGCCTTCGACAAGGTACCCCACGAACGGCTGCTTAAGAAGCTGTGGAACCACGGGGTGCAAGGGGATGTCCACCGATGGATCAAACACTGGCTGGCAGGCAGGAAACAGAGGGTTGGAGTAAAGGGCCATTACTCAGACTGGCAATGGGTCACGAGCGGAGTTACACAGGGGTCGGTGCTGGTACCGCTCCTGTTCAATATATTTAACAATGACCTGGAGCGGGAACAAAATGTGAGGTTATTAAATTTGCGGATGACACCAAACTCTGCAGCAGGGTTAGAACCGCGGAAGACTGCGAAGACCTGCAAAGGGACCTAATGAGGCTGGAAGAGTGGGCAAAAAAGTGGCAAATGAGCTTTAACATAGAGAAATGCAAGGTCATGCATGTAGGGAAAAAGAATCCGATGTTCAGCTACAAAATGGGGGGGGGGGGATCATTGCTAGGGGTAAGCAACCTTGAAAGAGACCTGGGGGTGATGTAATGTAATGTAATGTAATTTATTTCTTATATACCGCTACATCCGTTAGGTTCTAAGCGGTTTACAGAAAATATACATTAAGATTAGAAATAAGAAAGGTACTTGGAAAATTCCCTTACTGTCCCGAAGGCTCACAATCTAACTAAAGTACTTGGAGGGTAATAGTGAAGTGAAAAGTAGAGTTAGAGGAAAAATAAAAATAAAATAAACATTTTAAAAAGACAGCATTGATCTAAATACTTTGGAAGGTAGAAGAGAGGAGAGAAAGGAATAGAAGCAGAATGGGTCAGCGTCAGTGATGAAGTGGAGCAAGTAAGTTTAGGAGGAGCGATTGACGTATCCAGAAAGGGCTTCTTCTGGCCGACAGTCCCAGGATGCCTATGTCTCCTCCCCTGCGATGTTCTCCCATCCATGCATTCCCTCCCAGACACACTGCCCGTGTCCCAGCCGCTCCAAGGAGGCTGCCCCAGATGAGGTCCACGGTGAATGCAGGATTCTCTCCTCTGCGGGAAAGCCGCCCGGAGCCGACAGTCGATCTTCTTAGCGGATTGCAGGGGGGGAAGAGTTCACACTCTTGGTAGGATCGGGTCTGAGTGCTCTCGGTGGTTGTGGCTGGTCTCATTGCTGCTTAGATGTAAAAGCAGTTGATCTCCACTGCTGCTGATATTTAAAAGCAGGCAGATTGATCTCTCCAATGGACTGCAGGGGGAGGAGTTCACGCTCCTGGCAGGATCGGGTCTGTGGGCTCTTGGTGGTTGCGGATGTACCCGCTGCTGCTTAGGTGTAAAAGCAGTTGTTTTCCCAATGCTGCTGATATTTAAAAGCAGGCAGATTGATCTCTCCAACAAATTGTATGGTGAAGAGCACACACGTCTGGCTGGATTGGGACAAAGGCTCTCGATAGTGGCGGCTGGTCTTGGTGCTGCTTAGGTGTAAAAGCAGTTGATCTCCTACTTCTGATGATATTTAAAAGCAAGCATATTGATTTTTCCAACGGAATGTTGGGGAAGAGCTTACTTGTCTGGCTGGATCAGGGCAAAGGGCTCTCGGTAGTGGTGGCTGGTCCTGTTGCTGCTTAGGTGTAAAAAACAGTTGATCTTCCTAGTGTACTGCAGGGGGAGGTAGAGCTCAAACTCTTAGCTGGATTGAATCTGTGTGCTCTTGGTAGTTGCGGATAGTTCCGCTGCTGCTGAGGTGCAAAAAAGCAGTTGATTTCCTACTGTTGCTGATATTTAAAAGCAGGTAGATTGATCTCTCCAATGGACTGCAGAGGTTGGTGGGTTGGTCCCGTTGCTGCTTAGGTGTAAAAGCAATTGATCTCCCACTGCTGCTGATATTTAAAAGCAGGCAGATTGTCCAGGGAGAGGAGACACAACATTGAAAGCATCAGCACAGTGTGCGACAGCCTCAAAGAAAGCGAACAGAATGTTAGGTATCATTAAAAAGGGTATCACGACCAGGACGAAGGAAGTCATTATGCCGCTGTATCGTGCAATGGTGCGCCCACATCTGGAGTACTGTGTCCAGTACTGGTCGTCGTATCTCAGTACTTGAGGGAGTACTTGAGGGAGTTCAGAGAAGAACGACTAAAGGGTATGGAAATGCTAGGGCTATTCTCCTTGGAAAAGCGGAGACATGATAGAAACCTTCAAAATCCTGAAGGGCATAGAGAAGGTAGACAGGGACAGATTCTTCAGACTGTGGGGAACCACAAGTACAAGGGGGCACTCGGAGAAATTGAAAGGGGACAGGTTTAGAACAAACGCTAGGAAGTTCTTTTTTACCCAGAGGATGGTGGACACATGGAACGCGCTTCCGGAGGTTGTGATAGGCCAGAGCACGCTACAGGGGTTTAAGGAAGGTTTAGATAGGTTCCTAAAGGATAAGGGGCTTGAGGGGTACAGACAGAAGTAGAGGTAGGTTATAGGAATAGTCAGGGACCACTTCACAGGTCACAGGCCTGATGGGCCGCCGCGGGAGCGGACCGCTGGGCACGATGGACCTCTGGTCTGACCCAGTGGAGGCAACTTATGTTCTTATTCACAGTAAAGTTACAGGACAAAAAAATTATAGGCATTCGAAGAGGAGGCAGGTGAGACTGATAACATAAATGAGTCTCCCAGTTTTTAACATGACTGTGTAAAGATACTTTAATGCATTCATTTGGTGGTGCTTCAAAGTCAAGAAACAGCTGAGAACGAGGTTCCTCCTCTGTTTCCATCTTGATGAGCAGAGCCTGACCATCTACCTTATAAAGCCAGTAAAAGATATACTTTCTGGAAGAGATGTACCTCGTTGAGGAGAAGGATCAGAAGGTATACCATAGAACTCTTCTGCTGAGTACTTTGGCAAATCCCCAGAGTGGTTGGAGATATCCGAGTCAGACTCCTCAAAGTACTCCCTACTAGATGAATCAGGGAGATTACGTTGAGATGTAGGTCGATGTTCCTAGGCAGGAGATAACTCCTCCACCGATGAAAACATTGCTTGGGCCTATGCAGACTCCATGCTTGACCTTGTCCTCAATTGATGCTCTGCTGTATCCTCAGGCCTTTAATGCCTGTGAAGACAGACTGTAGTAGCCCTGAAAGCTCTTGTCTGAACATAGCCTGGATCTCGCTCTGGAGAGATGGTGCAGGTGCTGGCACTGGAAGAGACATCAGCATGGAAGGAGTATGTTGTACCGGGTGGGTGGCGTGATGGACATCTATGTCGAGGCACGCTTTTGAGGAGATATCTACATGAAAGGAGGTCATCCATGTGTTGACTTATACTGTGTGTCAAGGAAGTCGACTGGGAGGACGTGGTAGAATGCCTAGAAGGGGAAAAATGTTTGTGCTTCTTAACTTTGTTATGACCAACATCCTTTGATACTAGAGACATTGATTAGTATAATGTAGAATCCTGACTCTGCAAGGAGCCTGACATCTGTTGCCATGGATGTGGTGTCGATGTACTTGGCACCAATGACCATGATGGGGTCATAGGAGGTTGAGTGTCCGGTTCCAAATCCCCCTGCCATGATCGATGCCGATGCGTAACGAAAAGTTTCTGAAACTTAAGTTTCCGGGCTTTGAGTGACCTCTTTTGCAAAAAAGAGACAGAGGGCACAGTTAATGCCCCAAACACTGGACACACCAATTATCAGAGCCCGAGATGGTACAATTACATCAAGAGTATTTCTTAAAGCCTCTTGGTACCTTCTTTGACACGAAAGGGAATGGCCAATGTTAAATCAAAGGGCTCAATGGCCCAAAAGTATCCCGAAAATGATTGATGCACCCCGGTAAGTAAAGAGGTTCGAGGGCTAAAAAATGAAAAGTTGACAAAAATAAACTGTTGGGATAAATACTGGAACACAATAAAAATGAAGAAATATGAAAAAGCTATGAAAAATAAGGATGGGAAAGCACCAAAAAAGCTGAAAAATGATGCACTGAAGAGAAAACTGAAGACAGCTTCTCAGCTCTGCAGAAAATGAACTGTGCCAGCTATGACATAGTGATATGCTCTCAATTATTAGGGGATATTTTTTTTTTTAAACTTACCACATCATTGTGGGCAAAATATGGAAAATTACTACTGCATGCTCCCCCCCCGAAGGCCTGCATGTTCCCCCCTCTTTGAAGGCCTGCATGTCCCCCCCAGCTTCCCTACTAGCCTCCTGCTCTTACCTTAAGATAATACTGCAGCCTGTAGAGGATTGCCGGTGCTCTAGCGACCTTGCAGGCTGCCATCATCCTCAACAACACGTTCCCTCTGCCGTGGTCCTGCCCCTCCTCTGATATCAGGGGCAGGATCGCAACAGAGGGAACGTGGTGTTGAGGACAGCAGCAGCCTGCAAGGATCGCTACAGCACCGGTGATCCTCTCTGCAGGCTGCCATATTATCTTAAGATTAGAGTGAGAGGCTAGGGGGGGAAGCCGGAGGACACTTCAGAACTTCCCGACTGATCCTTCCCACTCGCCCCCTAAAGCAAGAGTGGCAGCGGCCAGCCAGCAAGAGGCAGCGCTGCCACACCTGTTTAGGAAGGTTGGTCACCGAATCGGCAGGCTGATTTTTTAAAAAAAGGAATCGATTTGGTATTGCAAAGTCTCAAGTATATAAGTGCAGTTGAAGCAGGCCATTCAGAAGGGGTTCCCTGATTGGCGAAACTTAAAAACACAGTATAGCTTGCTGGGTCTGTGCTTCCAGACATATTTGCTGGGGCATCAGGCAGCCGAGTGGTATAAATTAATATCTGAATTTTTGAACAAAAAAACAAAAACTAGTCTTAGAGACATTTGGAGCATTGAGACTAAGCAGCAGATTTCTGCATCCCAATGGCCACAAATTTGGACTTGGAGGATGAGCTGTACAGCGTCAGCATCTATGAGACAAACTTGGGTGTTTTTTTTTTTGTTCCATAGAAGTTTTTGGACCCCTGTTAGATTACAAAAATTAGATAGTTCTAAGTCAAATAGATTACATTACATTAGGGATTTCTATTCCGCCATTACCTTGCGGTTCAAGGCAGATTACAAATGGATTGTCCGGAGATTAGAAGTATTTAGGGAGTAGTTTGTACATTTCTTTGAGTTGCTAAGGATTACATCTGAGTTGTTATGATATTGGAAGTACATATGTAGTAGTTGCAGGTGATGCTTGGGACATTTCTGATTGTGTGTGTTCGGTTTTATGTGTTTTTTGAATAGAAGGGTTTTTATTTCTTTTTTGAAGGTTTTGTAGTCTGTGGTCATGGTCAGTAGGATGTAGAGTTGTGGGTTGAGTGTTGCAGCTTGAGTGGCTAGGAGGTTGTCATACAGTTTTTTTTCTTTTGACATTTTTGGTTGGAGGGTGTATGAATGGTGTGTGGGTTCTCCTATGTCTGGTTGAGATGGATTGAACTAGTTGATTGTTCCAATAGGCTGTGCTGTCTCCGTTTATTGCTTTAAATAGTAGGAAGTAAAATTTGAAGTGTATTCTCGCTTGTATTGGGAGCCAATGTGAGTCGTGGTATGCCTCTGTGATGTGGTCAAATTTCTTCAGTGAGTAGATCAGTCTTAGGGCTGTGTTTTGTATTGTTTGTAGTTGTTTTATCATGGTTGCTGTGCATGGGAGATATAGTATGTTACAGTAGTCTATTAGACCTAGTATTAGGGATTGTACCAAGATTTGAAATTGTTTTCTGTCGAAGAATTTTCTGACTTGCCTCAGGTTTCTCATGACTGCGAATGAATTTTTAAAATTGTTCTGTTGATTTGTGGCTACATTGTACAGCCTCTATTAACACTCCCAGGAGTTTTAAAGTGGGTTGGAAGTGGTATGTTGTAAAGTTTATGACAAGGTTTGTTACAGTTGGGGTTTTGTTATTTTCGAGTAGGATAAAGTTTGTTTTGTCCGGATTTAGTTTTAGTTTGTGGTCTTTCATCCATGTTGCTATTGTTTCAAGTGATGCTGGCGTTGTCATCTCAATATAGGGACACTGGATCATCTGCTCTTATGTAGTCCCTCGATACTTAAATTTTGGCAATCCATCTGGGGTCAAATCAATAGAGTACTAGAAATCCCAATGGAACTGACATATGATGCGGTGCTATTTGGTACGGTATTGACAGCCAAGAGACCAATAACTTCCCATAATAACAAATAACTTTTCATCATGAAGGGAGTTCCCATACAACTTATTTTGAAGAACTGGAAAAATTGGGACAGGTAAACTTATAATTTTTGGTGGAAATCTTTATGCCACACTTTTAAACTGGAACATATGAATGCATTACAATTGGGACATTATAGGAAATTCAAGGATGTTTGGGAACCATTGCCAAAATTTTGTAAGGAGTAACTATTGATTTTAGCCCTTTGAGTATATACATCCAGGATGGTGGGGTGGGGATATACCTTTAATTTAATTTATTGTTTGACTGCAATTTTTGTGTCTAGATCATTTGTATTCTTTCTTGACAGTTTCTTAGTTTCTAAGTGGTATAAAAGGAGGGCGGGAAGGGACATGTATTGATTATGATTGAATTAAGTGCTGTTTAAAGTGTAAAATGTTTGGACAATATGTTGAACTTATTGTTGATTTTAAAATGGATAAAGATATTAAAAAAAAAAGGAATCGATTCACCTGGAAATCGGGCAGCACTACTACCGTGTTTCCCCGATGATAAGGCAGGGCCATCAAATAAGACAGCCCCCCCTTTTTAGAAAAAATTGTAAAATAAGGCCCCCCCCCCCCCCCCCGCAAATAAGCCACCCACCGATACCTGCGCTTACCCGAATCGGGTGGTACGGTGGGTGACTCCGTGTGGTCCCTCCATCTACCGCGGGGGTCGGCAACCCGCGGCTCCAGAGCCGCATGCGGCTCTTTTCCACCTTTGCCGTGGCTCCGGTAGTGTGTCACGCAGGCATGCAACTTACAAGTCCAGCGTCGCGGCGGGAAATAGCCATGCTGAGCAGTGAGCTCAGCACGTACACAGATGAAAGCCTTGCTTGCTGATTGGTCCGGCGGCCGTGCCGTCGGACCAATCAGCAAGCAAGGCTTTCATCTGTGTAGTGCTGAGCTCACTGCTCAGCATGGCTATTTCCCGCCGCGACGCCGGACTTGTAAGATGCACGCCTGAAAAAGAAATGATCCTGGCCGGGGTCGGTGTCATGCTCCGGAGATCTACAGCCTTCCTATCTCCCTCTCCCTTCTACCGGCCACATCCCCTGCTCCGCGGCTCTCTTCGGCAACTCAGCAGCAGCGATCGACACAAGCTTCTGACGTCGGGGCCTACCCTCTGCGAGTCCCGCTTGTTTCAACTTCCTTTTTCCACAAAGGCGGGACTCGTAGAGGGAAGGCCTCGATGTCGGCAGCTTGTCTTGATCACTGCTGCTGACGAGTTGCTGAAGAGAGCCGCGGAGCAGGGGGGTGTTGCCAGGTGCAGGTAGAAGGGAGAGGGCCAGATGCAGGACTCGTGGGTGAGGGAGGAGAAGAGAGAGAGAAAGAGAGAGGGGAGGGAAACAAAAGGAAATATTTCATACTGGGCTGGGCCGGAGTGGAGGGAGGGTGGAAAGATTCTAGCTACAGGGTGCAGTAACAAAGGAAAAGGGGGGGAAAGCTGAAAATGGAGATAGTGACACAAAGAAGAGAAAGGGTAAGCAGGACCTACTGAATAAGGATAGAGATACAGAGGGGACATGAAAGGGTAAATAAGGCATCCCCCCGAAAATAAGCCCTAGAGCATATTTTGGCCTTCCAAAAAAAATAAGACAGTGTCTTACCATCGGGGAAACACGGTACATGCCATCCACTTACATGTAGGATTAAGAAAAGCACATGGAAGGAAGCAACATGACTTGTGCAAACTCTTTTTGTATTCCTAGACACATCATATCAAAGGAAGAGTTAGCACTGCTATGCTGGAATTTAAAGGTCGAGTGAGGTCTTTCTTACAGTCCCCAACCATGTCCAAACCAGTTCAGGAAAATACACATTCAAAAAAACTGTCATTCTAATAAGAAAATAAAATTCCTTTTTCTACCTTTGTTGATTGGTCATTTTTTTAAAATTCTATTGGTTCTAAAATCTCTGGATTTTGTTTTCCTTGCCTTTTCTTACCTCTCGTCAGGGTCCCCTTATCCATTTGGCATTTATTCTCTATGTCCATGAATTTTCTTTTCTCTGCTTCCCTATCTGCCCAGCACTGCCCCTCTGTGTTCCTATCCCACTCCATGACAACTTCCTCTCCCCTTCCTCCTGCACCCCCACTGAGGCCATCTTTCTCTCTCTTCCCTCCCTCCTGTTCCCCCTCCCTCCCCCCTTAGGGGCCAGCATTTCTTTTCCTGTCCCCTCCCCAAAGAGCCAGCAACTTTCTTCCTACCTACTCCCCAGGGGATCCAGCAATTACCCCCCTTTCTCTTCCTTCCACAAGTCTAGCATCTCTTTCCTTCCACAAGTCCAGCATTTTCCTCTCTCTGCCTTCTGCTAGACCAGATATCTTCCTTCCTCAATCTCAACATCTCTTCCTCCCATCCATCCCCTTCCCCTGGTCCGGCATTGCTTCCTCTCTTCTGCCCTGGTGGCCCACCATCCTTCCCACTGTGGCTGGTAGCACTGAAGACATGCTGCTATAGCCAGTGCAGGCCTATTCCTCCTGTTACATCCCATTCACCAGAGAAAGGAAATTGTGTTAGGAAGGCAGGATATAGCCACAAGAGCAAGGTTGGAAAGCTGCTGTGGATGTGCAAAATGAAAGATGCTAGGCTGCAATAGGACAAAAAGGGAAGAAATATGCCAGACTAAAGAAGCAGGGAGCAGCAGAGAACCAAGAGGTGTGAAGAAAGATTTATGCATATGAGATGGAGAAGGAGCCCAAATGTGTGCATCGCATGTGTAATACATGTGATCTGGCATGTCTCCATTCCCTTCAAGTCCTCCAGAAAAATTTTGCTATTAGCTGTAGGAGCAATTTTAAGACAATGGCAGCCTGATGCAAAGCCCACATGATTAATACTGAATCCACTGTGCCTATACTGCTGGACTTCACAGTGATGTCCTGGGACAGTCAGAATTTTGTGAGACAAGACAAAATAAATCAGTTTTGTCCTACTGCTATGAATTGATTTGAGGCTTTCCCTTCTGCTGTAGGGGGGAAAAGAGGGATGACAATGGAGGTAATAAGAGGGGTCCTCAAGAGCGGCCAGTTGCCCTGGGCTTTGTACTGAAGATTATAGGTTTAAGAGCTCTTACATGAGTGTTGATAAAACAAGACAAATAAAGGCTTGTTGAAGGAGTGGCCATCAGTACAAAATATAGTGCCTGCACTCTCAAAATATCTGTAACTTATATAAAGAAGCCAGCCATTGGTGTTTTATCTCCAAAGATATTTTTATGATTCCATGGGAATGGTATTAGTCTTTTGAAAATATGGCCCTTTAAATCCTGATGTGTAGTCAATGATTTTTAATTTTATATTACTCTAATCCAGGGGTGCCCAAAAGGTCGATCGCAAAGGCAACGCGAGTCGATTATGACTCGCGTTGCCTTTGCGTTCTCCCTGTTCTTTGACGCCATAACAGGCCAGTAGCGACTTCCGAAGCACCAGGCAAGCCAGCCTCCCCCCACGTCAATTCTGACGTCGGAGAGGAAGTTCCGGCTGGCCCGAAACTTCCTCTCCGATGTCAAAATTGACGTCGGGGGGAAGGCTTCTGGTCTGTTGCGGCATCGGGAAACAGGGAGAACTCGGCAGCAATGTCGGTGGCCTGTTTCCAGACGTCAGCGGTGGCTTGAGGGGCCTGTTTCCAGACGTCAGCGGTGGCTTGAGGGGCCTGTTTCCAGACAACAGCCCCGGTGGTGGCTTGGGGAAAAAGAAAGGGGAGACAGAAAGACAGGGAGGCAGAACGGGAAGACAGAAAGAATTAAAGGGGGGGTTATGGAGACAGAAAGAAAGACAGCAGAAATAAAGAAAGTAAGAAAGGGGGCAGTGAGAGGAAGGAAAAGGGGGAGGGAATGGAGTGTGTAGGGTGGCAGGGGGCAGGCAGGGAGAGAGGAAGAAAAAGTTGGACTCATGGAAGGACAGAGATGTTGGTTGGGGAATGGAATGAGGTCTGGAGGAGACGAAGCATGCAGGAGGCAGAAAGGAGGGAAGAAATATTGCATGCACAGCCAGAAGAAGAAAGTGCAACCAGAGACTCATGAAATCACCAGACAACAAAGGTAGGAAAAATGATTTTATTTTAAAATTTAGTGATCAAAATTTGTCCATTTTGATAATTTATATCTGCTGTCTATATTTTGCATAATGGCCCCTTTTACTAAACCGAAGCAGCGGATTTTAGTGCAGGAAGCCTATGAGTGTCGAGAGCAGCGCGGGGCATTCAGCGCAGCTCCCTGCGCTAAAAACTGCTGTCGCGATTTAGTAAAATGGGAGGGGGTATATTTGTCTATTTTTGTATAGTTGTTATTGAGGTGACATTGCATATTTTAAAGTTATCTGCCTTGATCTCTTTGAAAAAACCCCCC
The DNA here is from genome assembly GCF_902459505.1 of Geotrypetes seraphini. NCBI lineage: Eukaryota > Metazoa > Chordata > Amphibia > Gymnophiona > Dermophiidae > Geotrypetes > Geotrypetes seraphini. The sequence goes on along the minus strand of NC_047084.1, from coordinate 238,589,051 downwards.
GAATATAAATGATAATGAATATTTTCTCTGCATACAGTATGCTTTATGTTTTTTAAAATTTTATTGTTGGTACATCATTTTGACATGGTCATTTTAAAAGTAGCTCGCAAGCCAAAAAAGTGTGGCCACCCCTGCTCTAATCAAATATAAGTGTGACTAGAAATTATTATATACACCCTATGTTTAAGGTTCAAGCTGCAAAATATATTCTGAGGATCTTTAATTGATACACTGTAATACAGAAATACAAATAACTGAATAGTTTTGTGTCACATTATTCTTCTAATGGAACCAATTCAAACAACTTCCTTCACTTTATTTTAAAAGATGAATGTTAATTTTTTCTGTTTTTTTTCATTACTCAATAAACAGATTAAACTAAAAGATGAATCAATTGGTCTTTCAAATGAAGCTTGGATACATAGCCATAAAGAGTTTACTTTGGTCCTTTAACATTTATTTCAGATTAATTTAACTACAAAATCAAATGAGCATAAGTCATACTGTGCTTGACTTCTAAAGTATACAGTATATACATCATTAGTGAAGCAATTTACACTGGGTTAATTGCTTGTAACTTTCCAACTCCCTCCAGTTTCCGGATAAATAAGAATTCCTTAGGGAAAGCACAGGTGTTATCCAGGGACGGCAGGCAGCTATTCTCACATATGGGTGACGTCACCGACGGAGCCCTGATGCGGAAGCCTCGCAAGCAGACTTGCTTGTACAAACTAGAAGTTTCGAGTCAGCCGCACCAAGCATGTGCGAGTGATTCCCGCCCAGCACAGGGCGCGTCTCCTCAGTTCAGATAGCTAGCAGAGAAACCAACCAGGGGAGGTGGATGGGTTGCGAGAATAGCTGCCTGCTGTCCCTGGATAACACCTGTTATGGTAAGTAACTGTGCTTTATCCCAGGACAAGCAGGCAGCCTATTCTCACATATGGGTGACCTCCAAACTAACCAGGATGGGATGGTGGGAGTGTTGGCAACTTAGGAGAATAAATTTTGTAATACTCTCTGGCCAAAATGGCCATCCTGTCTGGAGAAATAGGTGTAGATCTGAGGAAAGCTACCGAAGCTGCCATTGCTCTGACCTTATGGGCTGTGACTCTACTCTGTAGGGGTAATCCAGCCTGGGCATAGCAGAAAGAGATACAAGCAGCCATCCAGTTGGAGATGGTACGCTTAGAGATAGGATGTCCTAACTTATTTGGATCGGAGACAAAAAGTTGAGCAGCATAGAAACATAGAAGATGACGGCAGAAAAGGGCTACAGCCCATCAAGTCTGCCCACTCTGCTTACCCACCCCCTGTCTATGCCCTAATGACCCAATTTCCTTATCTTGACCCTCGTAGGGATCCCACATGGGTATCCCATTTATTCTTAAAGTCTGGCACGCTGTCTGCCTCGATCACCTGCACTGGAAGCTTGTTCCAATGATCAACCACTCTCTCTGTGAAGAAATACTTTCTGGTGTCGCCATGAAATTTTCCGCCCCTGAGTTTGAGCGGGTGCCCTCTTGTGGCCGAGGGTTCCTTGAGAAAGAAAATATCATCTTCCACTTAGACACGTTCCGTGAGGTACTTAAATGTTTCGATCATGTCTCCCCTCTTCCTACGTTCCTCAAGAGTGTAGAGCTGCAATTTGTTCAGTCTCTCTTCGTACGAGAGACCCTTGAGCCCCGAGATCATCCTGGTGGCCGTCCGTTGAACCGATTCAATTCTGCGCACATCTTTACTGTAATGTGGCCTCCAGATGAGGTCTCCCATGGCCCTGTACAACGGCATTATGACTTCAGGCTTTCGGCTGACGAAACTTCTATTGATACAACCCAATATCTGCCTTGCCTTAGATGAAGCCTTCTCCACTTGATTGGCAGTTTTCATGTCTGCACTGATGATTACTCCTAAATCTCGTTCTGCTGAAGTCCTAGTTAAAGTTTCTCCGTTCAAGAAGTACGTCCTGCATGGATTTCCGCTTCCGAGGTGCATGACCTTACATTTCTTAGCATTGAAGCCTAGCTGCCAGGTTGAGGACCAACTTTCCAATGTAAGCAGGTCCTGCACCATATAATTCTGTAAACTGCATTCACTTACTATATTACATAGTTTGGCGTCATCGCAAACCGCAGCAGTTCTGTGCGGTTTGGTGCATTCCAAATAGAAGGCCAAAGCACGTTTACAGTCCAGAGTATGAAGAGCTGGTTCTCCAGAATGAGGCTTTGGAAAAAACACTGGAAGAATAATGGATTGGTTGAGATGAAATTCCGAAACCACTTTAGGTAGGAATTAGGATGAGTACGGAGAAACACCTTGTCATGATGGAACACAGTGAAAGGTGGATCAGCAACTAAACCTTGCAGTTCACTGACTCTTCGAGCAGAAGTGAGGGCAATGAGAAACACCACTGTCCAAGTGAGATACTTCAGATGAGCTGTAGACATTGGTTCAAATGGAGACTTCATCAACTGAGTAAGAACATTGAGATCAAAAATCACTGGAGGCGGTTTGAGAGGAGGTTTGACATTGAAAAGTCCTTTCATGAATTTGGAAACCACCGGAAGAGCAGATAGGGGTTTTCCTTCAATAGGCTGATGGAAAGCAGCAAATGCACTGAGATGGACTCGGATTGATGTAGACTTGAGGCCAGAGGTGGATAAGTGCAAAAGGTAGTCTAAAACAGAAGATAAGGAGGAATGTTGAGACTCCTTATCGTGAGAAAAACACCACGTAGAAAATTTAGTCCATTATTGGTGATAGCATTGTCTAGTGGTAGACTTCCTAGAAGCCTCTAAAATGTCTCTCACAGATTGAGAAAACTGAAGAGGAGTTATGTTGAGAGGTACCAAGCTGTCAGGTGTAGAGACTGCAGGTTAGGATGAAGCAGAGATCCCTGACTGTGTAAGCAGAGATAGAAAAAACTTGGAGAAGGTATGGTTCCCTGCTGCTGAGTTGAAGGAGAAGGGAGTACCAAGTTTGTCTTGGTCACCAAGGAGCAATCAGAATCATGGTGGCATGGACGTTCTTCAACTTGACAAGAGTCTTGAGAATGAGAGGAAATGGAGAGAATGCATACAGGAAGAGGAGGCGATGAGGAGAATAGATCCTGGAACAAAACTGAGGCAGTTTGTGGTTGTGGGGAGCTGCAAAGAGATCTGAGGCGTTCCCCACTTGTGAAAAAATGTGAAGTAGAGGCGAGGAATGGAGAGTCCATTCGTGAGGTTGCAGAAGATGACTCAAGTTGTCCGCCATGCAATTTTTCGCCCCTTGGATGTAGACAGCTTTGAGGAAAGTGGTGTGGCAGACTGTCCAGTCCCAAACCTTCAGAGCTTCTTGACAAAGGGAGGCAGATCCCGTCCCTCCCTATTTGTTGACATAATACATGGTGATTTGGTTGTCCGTCTGAATGAGGACTACCTGATCTTGAAGAAGATGTTGAAAAGCTTTGAGAGCCTTGAAAATCGCTCTGAGTTCCAACAGATTGATGTGACACTGACGATCTGTACTGGTCCAGTGGTCCTGAGTACGGAGGCCATCGAGATGAGCGCCCCAAGCGTAGGTCGAGGAATCTGTTGTGAGGACCTTCTGATGAGGGGGGCGTTTGAAACAGCAATCCCCTGGAGAGATTGGAAGAGAGTATCCACTAGCGGAGAGACTGTCTCAATGAAGGAATGACTGCAATGTGTCGAGAAAGTGGGTCACAACCCTGCGTCCACTGAGATACCAGGGTCCGAGGAATTCATAGGTGAAGGCTGGCAAAAGAAGTTACATGTACTGTGGAGGCCATGTGACCTAGTAGTACCATCATGTGTCTTGCCGAGATTGAAGAGCGGGAAGAAAATGCATGACAGAGTTGAAGGAGAGCTTCCAGACATTGTTGCGGAAGGAAAGCTCTGAATTGAATAGTTTCCAGAACAGCTCCGATGAACTGTAGATGCTGAGAGGGCTGAAGTTGAGATTTAGGAAAGTTGATTTCGAATCCCAAACTCTATAGGAACCATGTAGTCCGTTGGGTCGGTACAATAACCCCTTGAGATGTTGAATCTTTGATGAGCCAGTCTAGGTAGGGAAACACCTGAAGACTATGGTTCCTTAGAGCTGCTGCTACCACCACCAGGCACCTGGTGAATACTCTGGGAGATGAATCCAGGCCAAAGGGTAGCATTCTGTATTGATAATGCAGATACCCCACCCGAAATCTGAAATCTGAAATCCTGTCGGGAGGTTGGATGGAAGGGGTTGCGAGTAGAAACCTCCTTGAGATATAGAGAACATAACCAATCGTTCTGATCTATATTTAAAATGGGTCTTCTTCGGAACTAGAAAGTAACGGGAGTAAAAATCCCTGCTCTGCTGTTCCAGGGGAACTTCCTCGATGGCATGGAGACGAAGCAGAGCTTGAGGTTCCTGAAGAAGGTAATTATGCTCTATTAGACAGTCAAAAAAGCTGCAAAGCCTTAGGTGCAGCAGAAGGCTGAGGTTTCTGTTGCAATGGTTCCTTGGAAGGGGCTCGAGTGTAAGGAGCCGCTTTGGTGCAGAACGGCTCTGGAAAACCGTAGTAGGGCATGAAGGTTTTGTAGGAGCTGACTTTGGCAGCAAAAGATTTTTCATGATCCTACAACTTCTTAGTTACAGCCTCTATCGATTCATCAGAGGCCATTGCCCTGACAAGGAATGTTAGCCAAACGGTCCTAAAGATTAGGATCCATGGCAATGGTGCAGAGTAAGGCCAAGCGGCGCAGTGCTACAGAAAAAAACAGTGGCCCTAGCCAACAGTTCAAAGGCATCATAAGATGACTGGAAAAGATGCAATCCGAGTTGTGAAAGAGTAGTAGTGATGTCTTACAACTTGAAATGTCTAAGTAAATCCAGATTCTTCAGAAAACTTGGAAGATCAATAAGGAACCTGATATAGATGGCGGCCAAACTTGTACATAGTCTTATCCTCCTTTCCAGAAGGAACAGTAGCATAGACCTTGGAATGATGGGTTCCTTACAAAAAGGACTCCATAAGGAGGGATTGGGGATATAATTGTGAATTCTCAAACCCGCTGCAGTGTAGAGATAGGTATAGCATAAGGAGTCTCCAGACAACGTTTGAAAGCTTGAGATAAAAGCTTGTTAAGAGGAAGCTTAAGTGACTCTGCAGGAGGTTGAGGGATATGCATGACCTCAAAATACTCCTTAGAGAATTTAGAACCAGCATCGAACTGAATTTCCAGATCATCAGCTGATCCGCCAAGGCCTTGTCTCGAGAAGGGCTCAATGACCTCGAGATGCCTCGAGCGGAGAACAAAGGTGAAGCCTCTCTGGAAGAATATGGAGACTTGGAGGAGGTAATGAAAATAGCTGACTCCTCAGGGTCCGGAAGCGGTGACCTGGAGTGAGGAGATGGGGCCTCGAAGAACTGGAAGGTCTGGAATGAGGCCCAGATGAAGAAGGCTGTTCTTTAGAAGATCTGCGCCTCAATGGATGTCTCGATGAAGGCTTTGATCAGCAACGAGTGATGCTTGGAAGCATGTCTCGAGGATCAAGGAAACTTCGGCCTATGTATGGAAACGGGCAACGCTGCTGGAGAATGGATAGAGCTCGAAGCTGTAGATCGAAACTCGGTGGTTTGGATCGAGAAATCTCGAAGCACTCCCAAAGACTCTGCTCCTTGTGTGGAGTGTGCGGATTCCTGTCGAGACACTTAAAGAATCTTCTCCTTGTATAGAGTGTGAAGGTTCCAATCGAAACACTCGCAAAGAATCTACTCCTTGCATAGAGAGTAAAGGTTTCAATTGAAACACTCACAAAGAATCTACTCCTTGCATCAAGTGTGTAGTAGCCAGACCAGACACTCACAAAGACTCTGCTCCTTGCATAGAGTGTGAAGGTTCCAATTGAGACACTTGCAAAGAATCTACTCCTTGCATCGAGTGTGTAAATGCCAGACCAGACACTTGCAAAGACTCTGCTCCTTGCATAGTGTGTGAAGCTTCAACTCGAGGCACAAGCAGGGACTCGACCTCCCGGGAGACTGATTGCCCAGGCTGGATTACAGGAGGCATTGTCGAGGCAGAACCATATTTGCACAATAAGTGAACAAACTGCTGCTCCAACATGGTCTGGAGAGAAGCCTGCAAAGGTGGATCCGCATCTGAAACCGGACTACTTGCTGAGGCTAAAGGCTCAAAGGTGGCAGTGGTGAGAACCAGCACAGGAACCTTCTGCTGAGGTATCTGACCTGACGGGAGCTCAAGGGAAGATAAAGCAGGTGTACTTGAGGTGAAAGACAATCCAATTGAGGACGGTCTGATGAGGCTCGAGGTTGGTGAAAGCAGGAGGACCCTCACTAGAAGACGGGGCCGAGGTAGCACTCGAGATCGAGGGTGTCACTGAGGAGTTCATGCTGAAGAATTTCTCCAAGAAAACTCAATGATGTTTAAGAGCTCGAGGTTGAAGAGTAGCCCAGCAGTCGCACGACTTTGGATTATAGGCAGGCCCTATTTGTGAGAGAAATCACACACTGGCAGTGGCTACACTTGAAGCCCGTGACCAGCCGGGACATAGAAGGGAAGAGAGCCACTGTGAAGTTGAAGCCCGCAGGCTGCGGTCGCGCGGCCTGGCCCGCCAATCAGTCACTGAAGAAAAAATTAAAATAAGTCTTTTTTTTTTTTTTTAAACTGTAAAGAAAGAAAGTAACATAGCGATTTGTGAAGAAAATAAACACAAACCACGGTGAAAGAAGGCACAAAGAAACAAAGTTAAACACAGAGAGTCAAAGACGGACTTCTTGGCTCCGCGGAAAACTGAGAACTGAGGAGACGCGTCCTGTGCTGGGTGGGAAGGCACTCGCGCATGCGTGGTGTGGCTGACTCGAAACTTCTAGTTTCTACAAGCAAGTCTGCTTGCGAGGCTTCCGCATCGGGCTACGTATCGGGACTCTGTCGGTGACATCACCCACATGTGACAATAGGCTGCCTGCTTGTCCTGGGATAAGCTGTAGTTACACAACTTTCCAGAGCAACTCCACTAGACTGCTTATGAATTGCATACAATTTTGTTATTCTTTGTCTAATTCAGCTGACTTAACTTAGAATTTGCATGCAATACAAAACAAGGAACTTTGTATTTGTTTAAAGAAGATGTGGAATTTTAATACTTGCCTGCATAAAATACCCAGTAACCAAAGCCTTCCTTATATTGATGTAGTAATCCCTGCTTGTAAAATCTGTGCTTCTACGAGGCAAGTTAAATCTGTCCATGATTCGTGACAGCTGCTGGCGCACATTGTCTGCAGACATCAGGGACCTGTAGTTAATGAAGTTATCGTAACACCACTGGACCGATTCGTGATCTGCAAAATATGTTTAAAAAATACATGTAATCAAACAAAAGGGAGTTGTTTCTGCTGCAAAATAAGCATACAGTGTAAGTGAGTGATTCCCAACTATGAGTCAAGACTCCAAAGATGTTCTCCTTCCCTCTGGACTCCACTGTGATCTAAGCCCTGTACTGACAGTTAGCATGGGGCATATGATTCAATGAACATTCACAGGCCCTACTCCTTCTTCCAGCAACTTCCTCTTTCCTCAGAGGCAGCAAAGGAACCAAGTGAAATACTGCTGCTGGCAAGTATTGAGAGTTGGAGGGATGGAAAGGGAAGAAGCCATTGTTGGAGGCTGGGAAGCTGCTACTGGACCTGGAGGGAGGTAGGAGAGATGCTGCTGGGAGGAGAGGAGGGAAAGGGATGGGAAAGAGTTACTGTTGGATAGAAGGAGGAGGAGGAGGGAAGGAAGAAGGAAAACGGAAGGAAACAGATGGCAGGGAGATTAGAGGAGGGGAAGGGATCAGGGTGGAATGGAGAGATCAGATGAGGGAAAGGGTAGAGACAGAGGAATGAGAAAGTAGAGAGAGATTGATACTGGAAAGGGGGGTCAACAGAGAAATGAGAGAGGGACAAAGATACCAGATCTGGTGTAGGAGAGATAAAAATGGAAAGCAGTGAAGCTGGAATGAATCATGCAAAAAGGAGAGAGGGGGCACAGGCTGGATGGAAAGGGGAGAGGGGCATAGAAAGAAGGCAGTTACCATATGGAAGGGGGAGAGGGCAGACAGTGGATGGAAGGGGCAGGTGCTGGATTGAAGAGACAGGACAGACGCTGGAATTAGAGAGTGAAAAGAAGATGAAAGCAGAAACCAGAGACAACAAAAGGTAGAAAAAAAAACATTTTATTTCTATTTTGTCATTAGAATATATCAGATTTGAAATATCTATCCTGCTAGACATAACTGGGGACTGGCAAAGCCCAAGCAGTGCTTCTTTATCTTTCAGCTATCTTAGGGCTCTCTCTGACCAGGGGGCAGTTGTCCTAGTTGCACTCCCCTAACACTATTCCTGTCATGTGTGACTGCAGTATTCTGTTAATATGATATTTCTGTGTAGCATTCTGTAATAATTTGGCTTGTTTAGTTTTCTTGCTAGTAGAGGGGATATATGTGAAGGGGAGGGGAGACAGGGGTTTTGTTGATCCTTGCTCTGTATATTTGTATTTATAAAATGACAATTGTACAGAATATTGTTTCTTTTTATACTTTAATAAAATACGTTCAATATAAAATCATAACTGAGGCTTGTGCGAATAGGATCAAATGGTTTGCAGGGACCAAGCTCGCAGAGATGGTGCGGAAATGTTTGTTTGTTTTTTTATTTCAGTCTTAGTTTGCCAGTCTACAAAATAATTCTTTTATTTCCGCTGATCCATAAGTGTAAAAAGGTTGAAGAACACTGCTCTATACGTTGATAATTACAGAGATCAAAATGGAAGCTGGATAAATTATATGCTTATAGCAATAATTGTGTAATATTAAAACTGATTTTTGCTTGACAAAATGTCCTTTTTAAACAAAAGCAGAACACATCAGGTTTTTTAATTATTATTATTTATTTATGTTTTAACACTTTATCAAGAAATACACTTCTTGTACAGAAATGAATAAGATTGACATTAACTATTGAGGGAAAAGTTAAGAAAGTAAAATTATTCACTTAATCAATATTTAAAGTTCCATATTGATGAAATCCAAGATTCTGAGTGAAATTCAATAATGAAAAAAGGAAAATACATCCTATTTAACAAAGAAAGGCGGTCAACTGTTAGTGATTACAGAAACAATTTCTTATTTATGTTGTTACATTTGCCCCTTCAAGACGTTTCATGGTTAAGAAATCTGACAGTTGTGAAAGTTCAAAAAATATATAATTACTAGACTTATATTTTATAACACATTTGCAAGGATATCGTAGAAGAAAAATTGCACCCATTGCCGTCACCCCTGATTTTAACAAAAAAAATTGTTTCCTATGTCTTTGGATTTCTTTTGTCACATCTGGAAAAAAGTTGAATTTTTTGTCCCAGAAATTCCTTATGTTGGTTATTAAAGAATAACTTTAGAATCCAATTCTTATCAGGCAACAATACTACTGTAACCAGCAAGGTAGCTGGTGTAGCTAACTCTTTCAATGATGTATCCAATCTATATAGTTGTTACGTCCATCTGTTGATCCTTGTCTTGATGCTGAGCTTGTTGCCTTTCTTGGTCTTTTATTGGAAGATAGTAAATTTTTGAGAAGGGGGGAAACAATTCTTCAGATATACCTAGTATATCATGAAAAAATTTTTTTTTTCATTTCTTTTGCTGATATAGAAGAAATTTTAGGAAAATTCAAAATTCTGAGGTTATTTACTCGGCTATTATTTTCCAATATTTCCATCTTCCTTCTCAAATTCAAATTATCTTGTTTCAAAATTTTTATGTCCTCCTTTTGTTTCTGGAACTTCTGTTCTAGATTTTTTATTTATGGTGATAAAGTCTGTCCCAAAGTCATTACTAAATCCCATATTGAGTCTAGGGTGACATTAGTGGGTTTAGAAACTGTAAAAATACTTGCAGTCTGTGAGTCTTCCTCAGCTGCCAGGGATCCCTCCTGATTGCCTTGATCCTTTTGCTCCAGCGCTGGCTTCTCCGCATTCAAGTTTTCATCCAGTGCCAAACTTAAAGTAGCCTCCGGGGGAATAGAGTCCACCACGTCGGATAGACTGTCCTCCCGTGGAGAGCTGGCACTCTGCGGTTGTGGAGGCAGGGTCCTAGCGTCTGGGCTCAGAGTGGATTCCAGCCCAGGGAAGCTCGCAACAGCTTCACTCGCAGCCTGTGGTTCCAGTGGGCAACTCCCAGACGCAATCGGCTCCTGCTGTAAACGCCTCAGGAAATCCTCAATAGTTGCCTGCGATGGGGTTCCCAGGTGCCGTGAGGCTCCAGCGGCACTTTTTCCCCTCCTCTTCGGCATATCTGCAGGATCAAGTAAGTTAGAGGAAATGATATCCTGAGCGTCTTTCCACTCTCAGTTTCACGCAGCCATCTTGGATCCACCGCCAGAACACATCAGTTTTGTGCTGCTAGATATATACAAGATATCCCATTTAAGCATCTTGTTTGTGGAATTCAAGAGATCAAGGGCCCAGCTCTCATACCAGCTTTAAACCTCCTATATTTGCATTGATAAGAGCTCCTTTCTACAGTAGAAGCAGCAGTTATTTCAGAAACTGAAATCTAAGAGACAAAAGGAGCACACTACATCACTTTCTACATTCAACTCATAACAAGCATTCTCCAAGGATTACAGAAGCAGTAGCTATGTATCTGAGTGATGATATGCAAAAGCAAAAACACAATGTCTCTAGAAAGCTGAGAAAAAAATCTAAGAAGCTCTTCCAAATATGAATGGGATTTTCCTCTTTAGTTATTAGCGTACAGTAATTCCCTTAGGGCTACATAACAAGGTTTCAGCAATTCAACTCCAAAAGAGAAGTAAGTGTGACTGCTTATCCTGTCAGAAAATACCTGCTACAAATAAAGATTGCTTTCACTGGGTAGGATAAGGCAGTAACACATATACACAAAGAACAAACAGCTGCCATCCAAGAAGGGGACAGACTATAGATTAATACATATTCCTCAGATATACAGGGCCCTAGGATGCTGGGTGAAGAAGTGGAGTTAGTTTCTATTCTGGCAAACAGACCCTGGAGGAAAGACAGCAACTACTAATATGGCAGTAAGTTTTACCTATCTAAACAAAGCGTGAACAGAAGTCCATATTACAACCTCAAAAATTTCACTAATGGATTTTCACAGTTCAAATTTAGCAGGTCAGAGCCAGCTTGGCAATGGAGTAGGACACAGATCTGACGTCAGAGAAAGGGCGGGACTGCCGGAAGAGGAAGCAGCGCAGACGCAGGGCTCACAGAAGGGCCGGGACCGCCGGCAGAGGAAGCAGCAGGACAACGGTAGGAGCTTTTACATGATGGGGGGGGTCGGGAGGCTGTGGGGTTGCGAGCGGTCCTTCGGGGTGGGGGTGGGGGTGCGTGTGAGCGGTCCTTCGGGGTGGGGGTGCGAGTGCGTGCGAGCGGTCCCTTCAGGTGGGGGTGCGGGTGCGAGTGAGCGGTCCTGCGGGGGGGGTGAATCGGACGTCGGGGGGGGGGGCATCATGCTTTCAGGGTGGGAACAGGACTTCAAGGGGGAGGGGAGAGTCGGGGCGGGTGAAAGGAGAGTCGGGTGGCGATGGGAGAGTCGGGGCGGCATGCGCAGTATACGGGTGTGCGCGGTATATAAAAATTTATTTACATAAATTACAGTTTCCCACGCGCTATACCCATGTGCGCGTTTTACACGGGTGCGCATTATATGAGTGAAAATACGGTACAGGCTTTTAAACAAAGAAGATAAAGTTTCTGGACTCTGGTGGATTATAGGACTGGAGGCAACATAGAATCACTAGAGGTAGGTTTTCTCAGACAAATCTGATCAATTTTTTTGATTGGGTGACCAGAGAATTGGATAGAGGGAGTGCATTAGATGTGGTGCATTTAGATTTTAGCAAAGCCTTTGACAGTGTTCCACATAGGCATCTAATAAATAAACTGAGTGCCCTCGGGATAGGCCCCAAAGTGACAGGCTGGGTCAGGAACTGGTTGAGTGGAAGGCAACAGAGGGTAATGGTCAATGGAGATCACTCTAAGGAAATAGATTTTACCAGTGACATGCCTCAAGGTTCTTTTCTTAGGCCTGGTTCTTTTTACAAATGCTTTCTAGTGTAGCAAATTTTAAGAGAGCTATCAGTTACAGTGGCTCTGAATCTAATGAGGTTTGACTAGGTTAATTAGAGAGGTAACTAGTCTGCTCACTAAATAACTGAATACAAGTTGCTAGCCAATTTGCTAGTGAATGCTTTGTCACTGGAATGCCAAGCTGGTTAAGATCAAAGGACACCAACAGCTGCATAGCATATCACATACTGTAGATAACTTTTTTTAAAAGCAGTAGGCAGGACTCTGTTTCAGTTCACGGTGTGAAGGGACTTTACCTGAATATGCTTATACGGTTTATGATGCATCCCCTCTTCAACCTAGAGCTCTGCCCGGTAGTGTGCTTACATTCTTTCTACTGGAGTCTCCGTCAAAGCTCACTCCAACCCATCAATCATTGAAGCCCTCCCCTGCCTGTCCTCAACTGAATGGCCATATGCGGGACACAGACCATGCAAGTCTGCCCAGTACTGGCCTTAGTTCTTCAATATACTGAATACCCTACCTTCAGCCCATCAAGTTTGCTCAAGAGCCTCCTATGAGGAACTATGTCAAAGGCTTTGCTGAAATCTAAGTAAATTACATTTAGCATATGCCCTTTATCCAATTCTCTTGTCACCCAATCAAAAAATACAATCAGATTTATTTGACACGATTTACCTTTAGTAAAACCATGTTACCTTGTATCCTGTAACCCATTAGATTCTAGGAACTTTACTATCCTTTCTTTCAGCAACATTTCCATTATTTTTCCAAAAACCAAATTGAAGTTTACCACTAAATCTCTGTGACCACTTTTGCGAAGAGACCATATCTACTCTTCTCCAGTCCCCAGAAACCACTCCAATCTCCAAAGATTTGTTGAACAAATCTTTAATAGGACCCCTGCCAGAACTTCTCTGAGCTCCCTCAATATCCTGGGATGGATCTCACCTGGTCCCATTGCTTTGTCCACCTTCAATTTTTCAAGTTGTTCATAAACACTTTCTTCTGTGAATGGCACAGTATCTACTCCATTCTTGTGTGTAACTCTACCAGACAGGCGATCTCGGTCCTTCTCCTTGCCTCTCAGTTCACTCTAAACTGTTCTAAGAGCACCCATAGAATAAATCTATTTAATTATCCCTCCCTGAAACCATATCAATACAAGAAGTTTTTTGATAGAATGTTATCATTCCAGGCAGCTAAATTGAACACATGGCTTGGAAAACCTATACTTGAGGCCACTTCTTACGTTGACTTTAGAAAATTACTGAAGACACGTCTGTTTGACAAGTTCTAAATCTCAAAGCATGTTCCACCTCTCTCACTAACAATTCCCAACAGCTGTCCACATCTTAATTATGCCACTGTTATAACTTTTAGATTTAACTGATGTATTCTTCAACTAATCTTTGCCACGATGAAATACAAATACAAACAATACCCACTTCAAAATGTGCCAACTTCATTATTCCCACTTCTGAAGATCTTAAAACTCTTCTACGAAGTATTAACGCAAAGGGAACAGACATTTATACTATCTCCCCATTTCTATTAAAATAACATTTTTCCTTCTTTGGGCCCTTTTATCCAGAGTATGATAGAATCTAGTTTAACTATAGGATATATACCAAAAGAATGGAAAGAAGCTACTATTCGACCAATAATAAAAAATCCAAAAGACACAACCTTAATCAAATCGAATTACCGACCAATAGCCAGTCTTCCATTCCTTGTCAAATTAATAGAAAAAGTAGTTTTTAATCAGGTAACTAACTTTGTAGAAAAAACTCACACACTACATCCAAATCAGACTGGCTTTAGACCAAATCACTCAACTGAACACTCTATGATAGGACTTACAACTAATATACAATACCATTTAGATCATCATAAGTCAGTTCTTTTGATTTATCCGCAGCTTTTGACACCATAGACCAGGGGTGCCCAACACGTCGATCGCGATCGACCAGTAGCTCAGGAAGGCAACGCGAGTCGATCACGGAGCCCATCCTGGGCTCCGTGATAGACTCGTGTTGCCGTCCTGATCTACCGGGCTGATCAGCCTTCCTCTCCAGTGTTCTCCCTTGGGCCTTTTAGCTGGGAGGTCCGCCCAGCTGTCATCGGCTGCTGCCGCCGCCACTGCTGAACATTAAAAAAAAACAAATTTCAGCCCGTAGCGAACTTATGCTCCGTGGCTCTAATGTGTGCGTGCCGGCTTCCCTTCTCTTCCCTCCGATACCGGAAGATATGTCCGGGGGGGGGGGGGGGAGGGAGAAGGGAAGCCGGCACGCACATGTTGAGAGCCCTGAAGCAAGCGTTCGCTATGGGCTAAGGCGGGAGACAGGTTAGTGAAGCATTTGGTCTTCTTGCTGCCGGGTCCTGCCTACTTTCTGTTTCCGCGAAGGCAGGACCCGGCAGCATTTCCCCAATAGGTCCATCGCGATCTTGGGCCGATCAGCCTTCCTCTCCCCGACGGCAGAATTGACGTCGAGGAGAGGAATGCTGGTCGGCCGAAGCAGGGAGAGCTTGGGGCTGCGTCGGCTTTCGGGCCTGTTATTGGTGGCGGTTTGGGTCCTGGTCCCCGGTGGCGGTTTGGGTCCTGGTCCCCGATGGCAGTGGCTTGGGGGAGGGCATGGAAAAAAAGGGCAGGCAGGGGGAAAGAAGAGAAACAGAAAAAAAAGAAAGGGAGGCAGAGAGAAAGAAAGGGCAGGGAGAGAGGAAGGAAAAGTTGGGGGAGGGAATGAGGTCTGGAGGAGAGGAAGCATACAGGCTAAAAGAAAGGAAGAAAGATTGGATGCACAGTCAGAAGAAGAAAGTGCAACCAGAGACTCATGAAATCACCAGACATGGTAGGAAAAATGATTTTATTTTAAATTTAGTGATCAAAATGTGTCTGAATTTATATCTGCTGTCTATATTTTACACTAAGGTCCCCTTTTACTAAACCGCAATAGTGTTTTTTAGCGCAGGGAGCCTATGAGCGTCGAGAGCAGCGCTGGGCATTCAGCGCAGCTCCCTGCGCTCTAAAAACTGCTATCGTGGTATAGTAAAAAGGGAGGGGGGTATATTTGTCTATTTTTGTATGGTTGTTACTGAGGTGACAGTGCATAGAGTCATCTGCTTTGACCTCTTTGAAAAACCCTGGAATAGGAATGATAATTAACATTTTCTATGCGTACAGTGTGTGTTGTGTTTTTTTAAAATTTTATTGTTGGTAGATCATTTTGACTTGGTCATTTTAAAAGTAGCTCGCAAGCCCAAAAAGTGTGGGCAGGGCACCCCTGCCATAAACCATCATCTACTCATTAAAAGACTGTCTTCAATTGGCATCTCAGGCCAAGTGCTAAATTGGTTTAAAACATACTTTCAAGATCGCTCAGCCAAAGTTATTTTCAATAATTCGACATCTAATAACTTCACTAATTCTTTTGGAATTCCACAAGGTTCAATCCTCTCTCCGCTACTATTTAATATTTTTTTGGCACTTCTACTAACTCTTAGCCAATCCATTGGATTTTCCGTGTTTGCATACGCAGACGATATCCAATTACTTTACCCCCTAAATTTAGCAGATCCAAAAGAGATAATATCTATTAATAATAAGCTAACACAAATAAGCCAATGGCTTAAGGGCAACATGTTGGCGTTGAATGCAACAAAATCATCAGTGATGCTCTTCCCATGGAAAAGAGAATTAAAAGAACAATTTTCATTTCAGATACTACTAAACAATACCCCCTCCAACAAGTAAATACAACAAAAATATTGGGAGTAACCCTGGATCAAGAATTCAGTTATCATAACCAAATTAGTTCAGTAGTTAAAAATTGTTTCAACAAGTTACGTCTCATCAGACCATTAACTAAAGTTCTTAACCGGAAGCTCTCAATATTCTTATTCATTCACTAATCATTTCTAGGATAGATTATTGTAACACTTTATACCATGGTATAGCCAATAAAGAAATAAGAAGATTACAGATAATACAAAATACAGCAATAAAAATTATTACGAATTCAAAAAAGTATGATCACGTCACACCATTCTTACAAGCTGCACACTGGTTACCTGTTACACACAGAATAACGTTTAAATTCATATTACTAACATTTAAAATTCAACAATCGCATGAGCCGATATTCTTGGATCAACTCTTAATACCTTATTCTCCATTTAGGACACTCAGATCAACACAACAAAACTTACTAACTATTCCTTCTTTGAAAATAATTGGGACCAGAAGAGCAACTATTTTTTTTAGTACTAGCTCCCCAACAGTGAAATAATTTGCCAATTTACTTACACAGCGAACCATCATTAGACAAATTTAAGCATGCCTTAAAAGGCTTTCTTTATAAAGATGCATTCAATTTGTAGATAGAACATTCAAGTAAACACAATATCTTGACCCCCAATAAATTAAATGAATAGGTCATCAAATTGAAACTGTAAGCGTTTCTTAAAACCTTTTTTCCTTTAAAAAAGGTTAATATATAGACTGTTCAATTAATCTAAACATTATCCTCATTTTCTGACTGAAATCATTACAAATAATTAAAGCATCTTCAATCAATTCATTCTATACTTTTTCTTAATTAATCCCATCCTTTGTGTTCAAACCTTAAATGTTTCTTTTTTTTTTGTATAAATTGTAGTCCTTCCCATTACCCATTTGTACCAGTTTGTACTAATTTGTAATAGAACAAAATGATTTGTATGTAATGTCTTATCTTATTTTGTCCACCCTGCTCTCTTTTTATGTATTAGAAACATGTAATACGCATTGAAATATATGATATTGCGTAAAAATCAAAATCTATTAAACTTGAAACATTGTATTTCAGATTGAATGTTTACCTTGCATCTCAATCACTGACTGTATATATCAGATTCTTCAAACTTTCGAAAAATAAAAGAACAAGAGGACACTTGGAAAAGTTGAAAGGGGACAGATTTAAAACGAATGCTAGGAAGTTCTTCTTTACCCAACGAGTGGTGGACACCTGGAATGCGCTTCCAGAGGGAGTAATAGGGCAGAGTACAGTACAGGGGTTTAAGAAAGGATTGGACAATTTCCTGCTGGAAAAGGGGATAGAGGGGTATAAATAGAGGGTTACTGCACAGGTCCTGGACCTATTGGGCCGCCGCGTGAGCGGACTGCTGGGCATGATGGACCTCAGGTCTGACCCAGCAGAGGCATTGCTTATGTTCTTATGTTCTCTGTTGTAATCCGCTTTGAACTTCTGGTATAGCGGTATATAAGAAATAAAATAATTATTTATTATCTTCTTCCATGAATACAGAAGTATTTGTTTAGCACGTTTGCTTTTCCTCATCATTCTCCACATATCTTTTAGTCTCGCAATTCTATTTTTCATCTTCTTCCTTTCACTAATATAATGTGAAATTTATCTCCCTTTTTTACATTTCTAGCCATTTTCTCTTCTGCTTGTGCCAGACTTCTCTCTCACTTGGCTTCTTTCAGTTTCACCTGGTACTCCTTTCTGTACTCCTCTTCTTGAGTTTTTTTTATAAGAACATAAGAATATAAGAATAGCCTTATTGGGTCAGAGCAATTGTCCATCAAGTCCAGAGCGTTCTCACGCAAATCCAGGTCACTAGTACCTGGCCAAAACCCAAAGGTACTAGTGACCTGGATTTGCGTGAGAACGCACTGGGTTTGATGGACAAGCAACATTCCATGCTACCAATCCAGGGCAAGAAGTGGCTTCCCCCATGTCTCTCAATAACAGACTATGGACTTTTCCTCCATGAAATTGTCCAAACCTTTCTTAAAACCAGCTATGCTATCCTGTTCTTACAACAACCTCTGGCAATGCATTTCAGAGCTTAACTATTCTGAGTGAAAAAATATTCCTCCTATTGGTTTTTAAAAGTATTTTTCTATAAATTCATAGTGTCCCCTAGTCTTTGTAATTTTTGATCCACTTGTACCCATTCTACACTACTCAGGATTTTGTAGACTTCAATCATATCTCCCCTCAGCCCTCTTTACCAAGCTGAAGAGTCCTAACCATTTCCTCATACGAGAGGAGTTCCATCCCCTTTATCATCTTGGCCGCTCTTCTTTGAACCTTTTCTGGTACTGCTATATCTTTCTTGAGATAAGGAGACCAGAACTGAATGCAATACTCCAGGTGAGGCTGCACCATGGGATACAGAGGCATTACAACATTCTTAGTCTTGTTAACCATCCCTTTTATAAAATAATTCCTAGCATCTTGTTTGCTTTTTTGGCCGCTGCTGCACATTGGATGGAATGTTTCATCATATTGTCTACAATGATAGCCAGATCCTTTTCTTGGGTGCTAACCCCCAAGGTGGACATTAGCATCTGATAACTGTGATTTGGGTTATTCTTCCCAATGTGCATCACTTTGCATTTGTCCACATTAAATTTCATCTGCTACTTGGTCGTTCAGTCTTCTAATTTCCCCACCACCTTTGCCCTCTCCTACTCACACTGGTGCTGTGGTGTAAACAAAATAAACAAAAAAAGACTTTTCCTTTCTCTGTTAAATGCTAGCTCATGTTCACGGTCTAATATCAGCTCCGGCAGGATACAAATTTCAAACCTGACAAATTGTAATCACAAAACAGAAAATAAAATTATTTTTCTACATTTTGTTGTCTGGTCATTATTAAAATCATTTTGGTTCCAGGCTCTGGTTGTCTTCTGATAACTCGCTTGCCAGGGTCTCCTTTCTTCTTTCTCCGTGCTAACCATCCATCTTTGTCCTCCCCTTTTGTTCCTCTTCCCTTCACTAGAGGTCTGGCATCTTTCCTTTTTTTCATCTCCATCCCTGCAGCTCCAGCGATAGAACCTACCATCCCCAGATCCACCATTGGAATTCAAGAAGGGATTAGACAATTTCCTGAAGGAAAAGGCGATAGAAGGGTATAGATAGAGGGTTACTATACAGGTCCTGGACCTGATGGGCCACCGCGTGAGCGGACTGCTGAGCATGATGGACCGCTGGCCTGACTCAGCAGAGGCACTGCTTATGTTCTTATGAATATCATGAAAATCTGACTGGCAAGGGGGTACTCCAGGATATCCACAATGAATATGCATGAAATAAATTTGCATATAATGTATTTTGCATATAGTGTATGCAAATCAAGTTTATGCATATTCATTATGGATATTCTGAAAACCTGTCTGGCAAGGGGGTACTCCAGGACTGAGTTGAGAAACACTGGCTTAGACCACCGTTTTCCACTTCCCTTATGTCCTCTTATCCCAACAGCTCTTTCTTCAGGTACTCTCCCATTTTACTAAAGTCTGTACATTTGAAATCTAGGACTGAGTTTTGTGTGACTACCTTCCACTTTAGCTGTTATATCAAACTAAATCATTTGATTATTCCAAGTGGGCACCAACTCGAACATTAGAGGGATAGACTGGAACTTAGGCACCTCTGGCTGCAGTAGGGAGACTAAGTTGCTGGATGTTGTAGTGTAGGCGATTGCTTCCTGGAACAACTTGTCAAGGAAAATAAGAGAGGAAATGCAATTCTGGACTTAATGCTAAATAGACTACGAGGACCGGCGCAAGGTGTAAAAGTAGAAGGGACACTGGAAAGCACTGATCACAATATGATCCACTTCAACCTGGACACTGGGCAAAACATCGGTCCAAAACTATGGCTATAGCACTGAACTTCCGAAAAGAGAATTATGAAGGAATGAGACTCATGGTGGGGGAAGAAGATTAAGACGATAAGAACTGTAAAAATGCTGGAACAAGCATTGTCCCTTTTTAAGGACACAGTCACTGAGGCGCAAAATCTATATGTATCTATATGTATCAACAAAATCTATATGTATCAACAAAGGATCCAAGAGGAAAAAGAACAAGGAACCGGCGTGGCTCACTGTAGCAGTGAAAGAAGCAATCAGAGATAAGAAGACTTCGTTTAAGGAATGGAAAAGGTAAAAAACAGACGAAAACTGAAAAAAGCACAAACCTCATCAAATCAGGTGCCATAAGGGCAGTAAAGAGGGGCCAAAAGAGACTAAGAGGAAAAAATAGCCAAGGAGGCAAAAAACGTCAAGCCATTTTTTCGATATATTAAGGGGAAACGACCCATGGAATAAAGGGAGTGCTAAAGGAGGACAAAGCCATCACTGACAAACAGAACACATTTTTTGCATCTGTATTTACCGAAGCGGATATACACAACATACCAGAAGCCGAAAGGCTATACGCAGGAAACGAAGACAGGAAACTGACAAGGTTGACGGTCAGTCTAGAAGAGGTATGCAGGCAGATTGATAGGCTTAAAAACGATAAATCTCCAGGACCGGATAGCATCCATCTGAGGGTAATCAAGGAACTGAAAGGGGTATAGCTGAACTGCTCCAACTTAAAGCCAATCTGTCGATCAAATCAGGAAGGATTCCGGAAGACTGGAAAGTGGCGAATGTTACACGGATCTTCAAGAAAGGTTCAAGGGGAGATGCAGGAAACTACAGACCGCGAGTCTGACCTTGGTACCGGGAAAGATGGTAGAAGCGCTGATAAAGGACCGCATCATTGATCACCTTGAAAGACACAATCTGATGAGGACCAGCCAGCATGGCTTCAGGAAAGGAAGATCTTGCTTGACGAACTTGCTGCACTTCTTCGAGGGAGTAAATAGGCAGATACACAAGGGTGACCCGGTCGACATTGTATATCTGGATTTTCAGAAGCCGTTCGACAAGGTCCCGCATGAATGACTACTTCAAAAAAATTGCAAGCCATGGAATCGAGGATGAAATACTCACATGGACTAAAAACTGGTTGGCGGATAGGAAACAGAGAGTGGGGGTAAATAGACAATACTCGGACTGGAATAGCGTCACGAGTGGAGTGTCGCAGGGTTCGGTGCTTGGAATCGTGCACTTCAACATATTTATAAACGACCTGGAAATTGGTACAATAGAAGTTATTCAGAATAGTGAAGAGACAGAAGGATTGCAAAGACCTGCAACGAGACATAAACACGCTCGAGAAATGGGCCGCGACATGGCAAATGAGGTTTATCATGGGTAAGTGTAAGGTGATGCATGTTGGTAACAAAAATCATATGCACGAATACAGGATGTCCGGTGCTGTACTCAGAGAGAGTCCCCAGGAAAGGGACTTGGGAGTACTGGTCGACAAGTCAATCAAGAAGTATACGCAATGCCCATTGGCAGCGAAAAGGGCGAACAGAATGCTAGGAATGATTAAGAAGGGGATCACAAACAGATCGCAAAAGGTTATCATGCTGCTGTTCCGGGCCATGGTACACCCCCACCTGGAATACTGCGTCCACCACTGGTTGCTGTACATGAAGGAGGACACAGTACTACTCGAAAGGGTCCAGAGAAGAGCGATTAAAATGATTAAGGGGCTGGAGGAGTTGCTATACAGTGAGATATTAGAGAAACTGGGCCTCTTCTCCCTTGAAAAGAGGAGACAGAGGACATGATCGAAACATTCAAGATAATGAA
Source organism: Geotrypetes seraphini (assembly GCF_902459505.1). Lineage (NCBI taxonomy): Eukaryota > Metazoa > Chordata > Amphibia > Gymnophiona > Dermophiidae > Geotrypetes > Geotrypetes seraphini. The sequence continues at coordinate 238,567,431 of NC_047084.1, read as the reverse complement.
GAGAATAGACTTAGTAGATAAAGACAGGTTGTTCACCCTCTCCAAGGTAGAGAGAACGAGAGGGCACTCTCTAAAGTTAAAAGGGGATAGATTCTGTACAAATGTAAGGAAGTTCTTCTTCACCCAGAGAGTGGTAGAAAACTGGAACGCTCTTCCAGAGGAAAGCACCCTCAAGGGATTCAAGAAAAGGTTAGATAAGTTCCTGCTGAACTAGAATGTACACAGGTAAGGCTATACTCAAATAGGGCACTGGTCTTATGACCTAAGGGCTGCTGCGGGAGGGGACTGCTTGGGCACGATGGACCACTAGTTTTGACCCAGCATCGGCAATTCTATGTTCTTAGAGATACTCTTCCCATTTGTGAGGACCAGGCCTAGTATTGCTTTTTCCCTCAACGGTTCTGTCACCATTTGTCTGAGCAGAACCTCTTGAAAGGCATCTATAATCTTCCTACTTCTTTCCAATTCCGCCAGATTTAAGTCACTCAACAGCAGCACCTCTTTCTTTCCAAACATTTGGATATTTGCAATTAGATCTTTATCAATTTGCTGTGATTGATTTGGAGGTCTGTAGACTACACCCATGCTTCTTCCTCCTCCTTGGTCCCCTACATTTCAGTCACTTGGATATCGATCTTTTCATAGAGAGCTACTCCTCTACCTTTGAGCATCTCTGTACTTCCTAAAAGATTATATCCTAGTATGTTTGCATCCCATCTGTGGGTGTCACTGAAACACTGATTAAAGACAACATAGTACAACATTTGGATGATCACAACCTAATAAGGGCTAGTTAACACGGTTTCAGGAAAGGGAAGTCATGTTTGACAAATTTACTACAATTCTTTGAGAAAGTAAACAAACAAGTGGATAGTGGGGAGTCAGTGGACATAGTCTACTTGGACTTAGAGAGTTGCGCGGGGACAGAAATCCCACCCGTCCCCGCCAAAGTCCCACCCGTCCCCACCCGTCCCCGTGAGGAATCCCTCCGTCCCCACCCGTCCCCGCGAGGAATCCCCTCCGTCCCCACCCGTCCCCGCGAGGAATCCCCTCCATCCCCGCCCGTCCATATAAACTTCAGAAATAGTTATTTCATTTAATTATGCTACTGAATTAAAGGCTCTGGTAGAAACCATTTACAAATAAGCAAAAAGACTTTATTAATTTGAAAATATTAATTGGGAAGAATACATACTTTGCAAATGGGTTCTACCAGAGCCTCTAATGTTTATAAATTTTTTATCAACACAACTAATATACTACTTTATCCTGAAGCAAAATAAAAAAAAGAAATATAATTCCCTTTCCTACCTTTGTTGCCTGGTTTCTGCTTTCCTCATGTTCTCATTCAATTCCTTCCATCCACTGTCTCTCTTCCTTCTGCATCTTCCATTTGCTCTGTTACTGTGCCTCTCCCTTTCTTCCCCCTTCCAAATTGGTCTGTCACCCATCTTCTTCTCTCCGCTCCCCCCATAGTCTGGCATCTGTCTTCTTCCTGCCAGCGTCTTCTCCCTACTCTCTCTTCCCCATTTCCTTTCAGCGTCCTTCTCCCCCCATCTTCCCCATGTCCTGTCCGCGTCCTTCTCCCCCCTCTGTCTTCCACATGTGCTTTCAGTGTCCATTCTCCCCCCTCTGCTTCCCCATGTCCTTTCAGCATCCTTCTCCCTCTCTGTCTTCCCCATGGCCTTTCAGCGTCCCTTCTCCACCCCCCCCCCCGTCTTCCCCATGTCCTTTCAGCGTCCTTCTCCACCCCTTTGTCTTCCCCATGTGCTTTCAGCATCCTTCTCCCCCCCTCTGTCTTCCACAAGTGCTTTCAGAGTCCTTTCCCCCCCCCGCCCTTCCCATGGCCTTTCAGCGTCCTTCTCCACCCCTTTGTCTTCCCCATGTGCTTTCAGCATCCTTCTCCCCCCTCTGTCTTCCACAAGTGCTTTCAGAGTCCTTCCCCCCCCCCGCCCTTCCCATGGCCTTTCAGCGTCCTTCTCCACCCCTTTGTATTCCCCCATGTGCTTTCAGCGTCCTTCTCCCCTCCTCTGTCTTCAAGTGCTTTCAGCGTCCTTCTCCCCCCCTCCTTCTCTACCGCCCCGGGTGCAGCACAGCCGGCCAGGTCCCCTTACTTTTGTGGCACTTCCCCCACCGACTGACAACAGCCCCGGTCCGACAAACCTCCCTGCCCTTAACTGCGAATCTAAATTCCCTTATTACAGCTGCTGTAAGAAGATAATTTAGATTCGCGGCTACAGGGCAGGGAGGATTGTCGGACCGGGGCTGTTGTCGGTCGGTCGGGGAAGTGCCACAAAAGTAAGGGGACCTGGCCGGCTGTGCTGCAACCGGGGCGGGGTGTGGCGGGCGGACCGCCCCGTCCCTTGGTAGCCACTCGAACCGCGAGGCTACTCTCCTCCTTACCTGCACTGCCTGCAGCACAGAGCCAAACGGAAGTCTTTCCCGACTCAGTCGCGCGGCTCTTCTCTCTACCTTCTCTGCTTGCAGCACAGAGTCGAACGGAAGTCTTCCCGACGTCAGCGATGACGTCGGAGGGAGGGAGGGCTTTAAGCTTTAAGCCCTCCCTCCCCTCCGACGTCAGCGCTGACGTCGGGAAAGACTTCCGTTCGACTCTGTGCTGCAAGCAGAGAAGGTAGAGAGAAGAGCCGCGCGACTGAGTACATCCAGCCCGCAGGAACCCCGCGACCCTCGGAGGCGTCCCCACGGGATCCCCGCGACCCTAGGGGGCATCCCCACGGGATCCCCGCGACCCTAGGGGCGTCCCCACGGGATCCCCGTGACCCAAAGGGGGAACCCGCGGGTCCCGCGGGATTCCCGTCGTCCCCGTTCCCGTGCAGCTCTCTACTTGACTTCCAGAAAGCGTTTGACAAGGTTCCACATGCAAGGCTTATGAAGAAACTACTAAGCCATGGAGTAGGAGAGAGAAGTGCACAGATGGATCGGCAAGTGGTTGGAGAACAGAAAGCAGAGGGTTACCATAAATGGGAAATTCTCGGACTGGGAGAGGGTGACTAGCGGCGTGCCCCAGGGCTCGGTTCTTGGGCCCATCTTGTTCAATATTTTTATAAACGATCTGGAAGAGGAAACAACTTGCAATATAATAAAGTTTGCAGACGATACAAAACTATGTCGAGCGGTTGACTCTCAAAGGGACTGCGAGGAACTCCAGAAGGATCTGAACAAGCTGGAAGCAATGGGCATCAAAGTGGGCAGATGAATTTTAACATAAACAAATGCAAGGTGATGCATCTAGGAAAAAAAAAACAAAGAACACGAAATATAAGATGCTTGGGGGCGACATTAGCAAAATGCGAACAAGAAAGGGATTTGGGGGTACTGATTGACAGAACCCTAAAGCCTTCGGCACAATGCGCGGCAGCAGCGAAGAAAGCAAACCGGATGTTGGGCATGATTAAGAAGGGGATCACGAGTAGATCGGAAGATGTAATAATGCCACTTTATAGAGCAATGGTTAGACCGCAATTGGAGTACTGTGTACAACACTGGTCTCCATACCTCAAGAAAGATATAACTCTGCTGGAGAGGGTACAGAGGAGAGCCACGAAACTTGTCAAGGGATTGGAGAATTTGAGCTACAAAGAGCGCCTTATGAAATTGGGACTGTTTACCCTCGAGCATAGAAGACTGAGAGGGGATCTAATAGAGACTTTTAAATTAATAAAGGGATTTGATAAAATGGACCAAGAAGAAGCTTTACTAACTTTTTTTGAGGTGACACGGACAAGAGGTCACAGACTGAAACTGAGAGGCAGCAGGTTCAGGATGAATGTCAGGAAGTTCTTTTTCACACAGAGAGTGCTGGGAATTTGGAATGCTCTCCCGGAGGATGTTGTGACAGAGATTACTGTTCTGGGATTCAAGCGCAAGTTGGATGCACACCTTCTTGCAAATCATATTGAGGGCTACGGTATATCTGGGTCTCCAATCAGGAGCACCTAAATGGGCCGCCGCGTGTGCGGATCACCGGACTGGATGGACCTCGGTCTGATCCGGTGAAGGCTTTTCTTATGTTCTTATGTCTCTGTGATAGCAACAATGTCCAGTTCTGCCTCTAACAGAGCTTAGAGATCATCAACTTTATTGCTTAGACTGCAAGCATTTGTGGTCATTGCTTTCCAGCCATCTTTCAGTGGTAAACTCATTTTTTGTATAGGGTTATGTTTAGTTTCAATTCCTGTTACATTGCTAAGAAGTGAGTTGCTAAACATTGTTTTTTGTTGCTATCTTTACTACATCACATCTTGTCTTTTGCTGGGGGGTGGCCTCCATAATTGCATTTCATACATACAGCACCTTCTAGTTTAAACACCAAGAAATATACTGTCTAAATTTTCTCAGCAAGGATTATTTTTCCTGCTATAGTAAGATGTAAACCCATCATTACAATATAGTTTCTTGTCTTTCCATGTATTTCCCTATCCACCTACTAAGGCTTGAGGTTCACTGGTATAAATATGTTCAAGGTTAGATATTTGAGATAAGCATTTATGGGCTCAAATGAGGGGTTTAAAAGATGCAAATAAAGGGCAGCATCTGAGATCCCACTGAGGTTTCTGAACGGGTGGCTAGACAAGCAGCAGCTCCTTCATGAATCTTAAAATTACTAGTCACCGAGAAGCTGGTGCTCTGTCTATAAGAACATGAAAACTGTACAGAGATATGCTCAGATAGAAGATATCTGCAAGTCACAGGCAATAAAAATAGTATTGTAGGATGGTTAGGAAAAGACCAAAGGAGTCTTATCTGTTCATGAAACACACAAACTAAAAATCCATTTGGTTTTAAAGGCTCACCAACGTCTTTGGAAAGCTTTCTAGCTGCCAAGATGTCACATTGGAGGTAGTAAAAACGCAGGAGCAACTTAGTACTGCTCAATTTTCATGCCCAGAGAATCAGCTGCTTTAGAGTGAGATGAAGAGTAGTCCCCCACTGTGCATTAACAACACTGGAAAAGGTTGTAATCTCTAAAGGGGGGGGGGAGAGAAAGCCTTTTGAGAAGAAATTAGTTCTGATGAGGTCACTAGAACGCAGTTAGGACCTTTAAACTAGCCCATGAATGAAATCTGAGCAGAGATGTTATTAGGATAGGTGATATGCACAGAGAAGGGGTCAAGTCCATTAATATGGCTAGTATATCTCTCCCTAGATGATATAGCAACTCATAGCAGCACTGAAAAGTAATAGGGCAGCTTTGCATTTTCACTACTGATAAGAAAGTCTATTTGTGGAATGCCCTGGTCTTGCGGAGTATCCTATAGGGTTCATGAGTCAAGACCACTCATAGGGCTGAAGAACCCTTCTGAGCTTGTCTACTATTCAGGTCTGACTACATGCTATATAAGTGGCCTGAGTTTGTATTTAAATCCCAAATTTACATCGATTCTCAGCATAGCTAAGGAGAACCTGCACCACTTCCTTTGCCGACATAAAACAAGGCCTCTTGATTGAACGTCTGGATTAAAACTTGGGTAGTTAGGAGAGGATGATGCAATATTTTGCTTACTTTATGAAAGCTCGAAACTACAGATGAGTTATGTGGAGAATTTGCTCTGGACCATACACCTTTGAGGGCTAAGCCAAGATGAACTGCCCAATCAGTGCTAGACGCAGATTAATACACAATAATGTTCCAGTTGTGTAAAGTGAACAATTGTGCAGATTTCCTTCAGAGGTCCATCAATTTCAGCATTTTTTTTAAAGGGAGTGGCCTAATTCTAAAAGTAAGAAACTAGAGGGGCATGGCCGTGCGGAGAGCAGGAGAGACGCACTTTCTCTGAGCTCCGCGGTTTCCCTCCTGTCCAACTTTCCTGCACTAAAATCTGCGTCTACATTTTCACCCGATCATACCCTTTGAGTCGGTACCGGCGTATGGACAGGTTTGTCCAGAAGGGCAGCGTGGAGATGGCCTCTAAATCAGGGAAGAAGGAGCGAGGCACCCTAAAATCGGGGCCTGGAGGTGAGGGAAAGATGGCGGGTGCGGCTGAGGCGGCGGACTCTGTGAGTGAGGAGACGCTCGCGCGGCTGACTGAGGAGGTGGTGGCTGCTTTGGGCACCCGCTTGGACAAAGTGCACGACACCCTGCCAACGCTTACCACGACAGTTGCTGAATTTAATGGCCGAGTGCAGGAGGTGGAACATCGAGTCAGCTCCGTGGAGGATACTCTGGTTTCGGTTCAGGCGGAGCTTCAACGTTTGCAGAGCAAAGTGACTCATTGTGAGGAAAAGCTGGATGACCTGGAGAATCGCTCCAGGCGGAACAACCTCCGTCTGGTGGGCATCCCAGAATCGGTGCTGGACGCGGATTTACTGGCTACCTTGGAAAAATGGCTGGTGGCGGAGCTGCTTGTGGCACATGGTCTAGGCCCCTTGCGTATTGAGCGTGCACACCGTCTGGGCAAGAAGCAGGATGGCTCGGCCAGGCCACGTGTGGTGATCATCCGGATTCTTAATTTTGCTCTGAAAGATCTGCTGCTGAAAAACTATAGACACAAACAGGATCTTCAGTTCCAAAATCAGCGTGTCTTGTTGTTCCAGGACTATTCTGCTCCAGTGGCTTCCCTTCGTAGGAGCTTTTCCTCCGTCTGCAAGCTTCTCTTGGAGAAAAAGATGCGATTCACGCTTCAGTTTCCAGCTAAGCTTCGGGTGCTGTATAATGGCCAACCATTCTTGTTCGATAACTGTGAGGCGGCACGGGCGCAAGTATGCCTTTGGTTTCCTGATATGGCGCCCAGCACTTGAAGAGTGATGACATTTCTTGGTGGTTTTCACTTTGCTTGCGTGGGGGTCTCTGCGGCGGGAGGATTACCTGCATGAAGAGACACCTCGGATTGCTCTTTTCTTATTTTCTTTATTGTGCTGGAGCAGGTCCCTGTTTGGGGGCCTCGATAGCCTTGAGTGTATTCTGATTTTTTGCTCTGTGCCATGTGTTGAGTGTGCCATGTGTTGCTGATTGTGGCTCTGTTATATGATAATATCTTTGTTGGGGGTTGTAGTTTTTCTGGCCCCTGTTTCTGGTTATTCATAGTATTCTTAGCACTATTGCTCATATTACTATTAGTATTTCACTTATTGATATTGTGGTCTTCCCTTCTTTTATTTTCTCTCTTATTTTACTAATGGGTGCGGGCTTGCTATGTGGGAGGTTGGGGAGGGGGAGGCTTGGGTCTTTTGAGTCCCTTCTCTGGAGAGGTGGTATTCGGAGTGTGGGGGGTCAGGGAGGGGGGAGGTGGGGGTGGGGTGGAGGGGTGGGATCCGTGTGGTGGTGGAATGGATGTGGATGTTAGATGGCTGGTTGTTTGGTTGCTGGGGGGAGGGCTGGGACTCCTGGCAACGGTTTACTCCTTTTCTGCTATGTGGGTATACTTGTGTGGGATGTCACCTAAACGGGGAGTGCGCTGTGTGACATGGAATGTGTCGGGCATTAATTCCCCTATTAAGAGAACTAAGATTCTACAACACTTAGCCCGACACCAGGCAATATTGTGGGGTTGCAGGAGACCAAGCTTAATGAAAGGGAACATAGCAAATTGAGACGGTCCTGGGTGGGCCAGTGTTACTCTGCCTCTTCCCCTAAGGCGAAGGCCGGGGTGGCCTTGTTGATTCATAAATCGGTGCCCTTTGTACAGTCGGGAGTCATTTCCGACCCGGAGGGTCATTACGTAATAGTTCAGGGTATGTTGTCACAGCGTCCAGTTATTTTGATGTCAGTGTATGCTCCTAATAGTGCTCAAAGGGCTTTTTATAAGAAGCTTTTGGGGGTTATAATGTCTTTGTCACAGACGCCTGGGGTCCCCATGATCTTTCTGGGGGACTTTAATTCTATTTTGGATCCTGTCCTGGATTCTACTAGGGGGGCCCTACGTTCGTCGGGGAGGTCAGATAATGGGCTACATGCTTGGATGAATGCTTTAGATTTGGTGGATGTCTGGAGAACATTGCATCCTGGTGAAAAGGATTTTACGCATACTTCTAGAGCTCATGATTCCTCTTCTAGAATTGATTTTATTTTTCTTTCCCGTTCCTATTTTTATGCGGTCCATAAATCTGAGATAGGTGCGCTGGTCATTTCTGATCACACTCCGGTGTGGATGGATGTGAGTCTGGTGGGGGGCACCCAGGGTGGAGGGGGCGATGGCGGTTTCCGGTGGCCTTGTACTCTGACCCTGATTTTAAATTGTACCTCGAGCAGCAGTGGCAGGAGTACGTAGAGTTTAATGGTGGGCATGTGGATGAGGGGGGTCTTTTTTGGGAGGCCGCAAAGGCGGTGCTTCGTGGTGCTGTGTTGGCCTATTGCGCTCGCAGGAAGAAACCAATGGCAGCCAAGATCTTGGCCCTTGAGCGTAGGGTTCGGGAGAGCAGGCTTTTGGCCCTTCATTCCCCCACGGGGTCTCATAAGCGGAAGTTTCAGGTGGCACAGTCAGCGCTCCATGCCCTTTTACATGAACGTGCCCAAAAATCTCTTTTTTATTACAAGTATAGATTGCACCGTTTTGGCAACAGGCCGGGCAGAATGTTGGCTCAGTTGACTAGGGCGCGGAGAGGTTCCTCCTCCATTACCTCTCTTAAGGACTCTGGGGGGCGGTTGGTTACAGCTCAATCTCATCTGGAACAGCTTTTTGTCTCCTTTTATAGTTCCCTTTATTCAGCGGAGGTGGTGGATAGGGATGTTCCGATTCAGGTTTATCTAGACTCTCCCTTTGCCTCAACTCTCAGAGACGGACAGCGCGAGTCTGGCCTCCCCTATCACTCGGGAGGAGGTCTTAGGGGTTGTTAAGAATCTCCCTCTTTGTAAATCTCCGGGTCCGGATGGCTTTAGTGGGGAGTTCTATCATCTTTTGCAGGGTTATGTGGCTGATCCGTTGAGAAGATACTATCAGCATTCTGTGGAAGGGGGACATTTTCCTGCTGGATCCAATCGGGCGCTGATTACAGTCCTGCCTAAACCAGGTAAAGACCCTCTTCTGGTGGAGTCTTATCGCCCTATTTCGCTCATTAATGTTGACTTGAAAATATTGGCCCGGATTTTGGCTAATCGGTTGGCCCCGTTGGTTCCTTCGTTGGTAGGGGTGGATCAGGTGGGCTTTGTGCAGGGTCGTCAGGCGGGTCACAACGTTCGTAAGCTTTTGATAGCCTTGGCTCATTGTGATTCTAGGCGGCAGCCGGCCCTGGCTATTAATTTTGATTCCGAAAAGGCCTTTGATCGGGTTGAGTGGGCCTTTCTTTTCCCGTTGTTACACCGCTATGAGGTGGATGGGTTCTTTATGGGGGCTCTCCGTGCCCTGTATTCTAGTCCTGAGGCTGCTGTGCTGGTCAATGGGAAGGCCTCTCCGGTTTTTTCTCTACAGCGGGGCACTCGGCAGGGTTGTCCCTTGTCCCCTTTGCTTTACATTTTATTTTTGGAACACCTATTACTGTGTATCCGTACCCATCCCCTGCTTGCGGGTGTGGAGGTCGGAGGTTCCTCCCTCCGTTGCATGGCTTTCGCGGATGATATTATGGTTCTGCTTACGGATCCGGTCTCGCACCTCTCTCTCTTGTTGGAATTGTTTAGTCAATTTGGGGAGCTTTCGGGCCTTAAACTTAATGTGTCTAAATCTGAGGCGCTGCCTCTCCACTTACATATTTCTCACCTCTGGTCTGACTTCCCCTTGAAAGAGGCCTCTCTACAGGTGAAATATCTGGGTGTCTTAATACCTTCCTCTTTATCGCGCCTTTATGAGATTAATGTCAGGCCCATGCTTAGGCGGTCTATTGAGAGCCTCCGCCTGTGGGGTGCTCTGCCGGTTTCTATGGCGGGCCGCATCTTTTTATATAATATGATGGTGGTACCTCGGTGGCTATATCTGTTGCAGACTTTACCAATCTGGCTGCGCCGTGCGGACCTGGAGGAATTATATCGTGCCCTGAGGCTTTTTCTGTGGCGGGGGCAGAGACCTCGTCTGCCCTTGCGTGTCTTGATGTTACCGGAGGCGCAGGGGGGTTTCGGTCTGTTAGACCTTCGAGCATACAATTTGGCGTGTGGTATGAGATTAGTTCGAGATTGGTGTCTGGAGAGTTCCTCCTTTTTGACTTTTTCGGTGGAAAGGGATTTTCTGTCTCCGGTTTCGGGATTGTTTATGTTGCATGCACCCTCGGCCCAGTTAGACCCTTCTCAGCGAGGGCATGTGGTCTGGGCTTATATGAGACTTATCTGGAAAGTGCTTTGTAAACATCTGGGGGTTAATTATGGGGTCTCCCCTATATTACCCTTTGTGGGGAATCTGCAGTTTAGTCCGGGCAGTGATAATCGAGTTTTTCGGCTTTGGCATGCACGGGGGATCCGTAGGGTGGGGGATGTTCTTGATGATCGCGGGGTTCCTCTCTCTACTACTGGGTTGGCGCCCTTATATGGGTTAGATCGAGTGGATGCCTTTAGCTATATGCAACTTCGCCATTATGTGCTTAGTCTTGGAGGGACCTTTCTGCGAGCTTCGGTGGCGAAGAGCCTGGGACAGAGTCTGGCATTGTGGGAGGATCCGGCTCTGCGCCTACGTTATTATGTTACTGCGCTGCAGCTGCCGTTGTCGACTGAGCGGGCTGATTTGCTGGCTGGGGCATGGAGCGCTGACTTAGGTTGCACTATCGCGTCCTCATTAATTTCTCATTGTTTTGTTTTCTTGCGTACTCTTTCCTGTAATATGCTCCACAGGGAACAGGATTATAAATTCCTTCAGAGAATGTTTATCTCTCCTCAGAGGGCTTATCGTGCTGGCTTTGCGGAGCATGCGCGCTGTCCTAAATGCCCTGCGAGTCCAGCTACCCTGGGACATATGTTCTGGACTTGCCCTCTGATTCGGGCTTTTTGGAGGCGAGTGTTGGCTTTCCTGTCCTCCCTATCTCTCTCATTGCCTGCGTGTACCCCTGATATTGCTCTTTTTTATGCTGGAGAGGCTCTTTCAAGCTGTTCTGGTGGGCAGAGATTATTGGTGTTCAAGGCTCTCCTCCTGGCTAAGAAGGCCATTCTGGTATCCTGGCGGGTTTCACATTCACCCTCCTTTTCCCAGTGGCAATTGTCCCTTTATGATTTAGCGCTTGTGGAGCGTAGGATGGTGGGGACACGTGATGAGGGAAGGTGGACTAAATTTCAGGATGTATGGGAGGGGTATTGGTTGTCCCTTTCGCATAGGGAGAGGAGTCTGCTGCTGAATTGCTAATCTTTTGGGATGTCATGTTCCTCTGTGGGGGATAGTATGCTGCTTCCCCTGGCGCACTGTGTGATCTGAATTTTACCACGGTATCTTTTTTTCTTTATCTTTCTTCTTTTCTTTGTCTTTTTCTTCTCTTTTTCCTCTCTCTTCTTTAGATTGCTTGTCCACCATGCGGGTTTGGGATGGGGAAGGGGGGTTTGGGGGGGATGGGCTGTTTGGGGTCCTTGATGGGGGTTATTGTAAAACACTGTATTGGGCATGTGTGGACTTATGCTCACCTGCATTTGTGGGTTTTCCAGATGTGTCTTTCTTTTGATATTGCAGATGTGTATTTGTTTTGCATTGTAATGTGTTTTGTTGTCTTTGCCCAATAAAGAAATATTATATATAAAAAAAAAAGTAAGAAACTAGGCAATCTAATTCCTTGGGAATTTGAGGTCATACTAGTTTTCCCATTTTGAATTAAGCTTGGGAAACCATATACACTGTAGCATCTCTCCTGCTACTGGCGAGGGGGGGAGGGGTCGCTTACCAGTGGAGATGGCAGTAGGCATCTCTCCTGCTGCCAAGAGGTGTCAGGGGTTGTGCTGCTTGGCAGCAGGAGAAAGTTGTCATCTTTCCTGCTGCTGGAGATGGGGCTTGCTGGATGGGGGGGGTTTCACTTGATGACGATGGTGGAGGGGGAGTTGGGTGGATTTCTGCTTGACTTTGGCAGCTCGATTTGTTGTTTTTATGTTTGTTTTTTGCTTTTATTCTGCATATGTGCCCGTCATTATCACCAGCAATGGGCACATGCAAATTTAGCAAACCTTTGCTACTCTCCATCAACCTCATTTGCATGAGCTTTCTTTGGAGAATGACTTGCTTTTTAAAAATCAATACAATAATGGCTGCGACAGCGGCCCCTCTGTTTTTTATGTGAACTTGAGAATCTAGCCCTCAGTGTGCAATTAAACTCTGGAATTTATTGCCAGAGAATTCGGTAAAAACAGCTTAGCAAGGTTTAAAAATAAGAAAAGGTTTGGACAAGTTCCTACAAGAAAATTTCATATGCCATTTTAAATCCACTGTTTATTCCTGGGTTAAATAGCATAAAATCTGATTTACCTTGCATTTCTCAAGTAGGCTTTGAAATCTAAGACTTATTCTGTATATTGTTTAGATTTTTTAATTTGTAATGTGACAAGAAATATAACATACAAATAAATGATCTTTTCATTACTTTTTATTCTTTAAGTTATTCAGGGCTACATTCTGATTCAAATTTGTAATCAAGATTAATCATGTGATTAAAGGTATGTTTATTTTTGTTCCCACTGCAGCTCCTTGTGACTAGGCAATAGAGCAGGGATGTCAAAGTCCCTCCTCGAGGGCCGCAATCCAGTTGGATTTTCAGGATTTCCCTAATGAATAGGCATGAGATCTATTAGAATATAATGAAAGCAGTGCATACAAATATGTCTCATGCTTATTCTTTGGGGAAATCCTGAAAACTCGACTGGATTGCAGCCCTTGAGGAGGAACTTTGACACCCCTGCAATAGAGGGTTAAGTGATTTTACCCAGTCACAAGAAGCTGCAGTGGGAACAAAAACATATCTTTAATCACACGATTAATCACAATTAAAATTTAAATCAAAATGCAGCCCTAGTTTTTATTCTTTTGGGATCTTGCCAGGTACTCGAGATCTGGATTGGCCATTGTTGGAAATAGGATGCCAGACTTGATGTAAACAAATTATCCACAAATGAATCCAAAAAATCAGTACACTAAGTATATGTACCAGCTCTTTGGGTGCCTGTGCACCCTCAATATTTTTCTGTATAAGTCTGTAGACCTGAGACAGCAAGATTCATGCTGCAAAGCTACAGAAAGAAAGTACTTCTATATTGTAGCTTTTGCTCCTGCCTCCCCCTGCAGCCTGCCCAATAGATTGAAGGAGAGGATGGAATTACTTTAGTCTAGCATAGGGGTGTCAAAGTCCCTCCTCGAGGGCCGCAATCCAGTCGGGTTTTCAGGATTTCCCCAATGAATATGTATGTGATCTATTTGCATGCATTGCTTTCATTGTATGCTAATAGATCTCATGCATATTCATTGGGGCTATCCTGAAAACCCGTCTGGATTGCGGCCCTCGAGGAGGGACTTTGACACCCCTTGTCTAGCAGCTGCCAAAGGGGAAGTCAAGTGCAGCAGACTGACACTACCAACCTGAAGAATTCCCCAGGTATGCAGAATTACCTCTGTTCTGCACAGAATTTGGCATCAGCACTCCCTCTCTCCATCTGTGGCCCAAATCGCTGCTGGCAACATCTTTGGACAGCCTGCACAGGCTTTGCAGTCTTCCTTCCACCACGTTCCCGCTCTCAATAATGTCATATATATTGTAGACCTTTTCTGGCACTATACTTTGCACTGCCTAACCATAAGATTTATTTTATTTGGATTAATTTTTCAAACAACTGGACCCCATCCAAGTTTGGACTTTTCTCATGACACTACTTATATCAAAGTATCTTCCAAGTTTGCACTGGTAAAAACATTTTATAGAAATGAAATATGACAACTAATATTTTAAAATTGTTGCAAGAATTATAATCATGGAATCCAACTATGTAAAAAGCTACCTGAGTTTAACAGAAAAGTGACAATATAAGGCTATAAAATATATATATATATTTTTTTTAAATCTAAAGTTGACCACTTATCCCCTCCCCACATTTCTTTATTCAGAACATGACATTTGCCCTAAACAGCGAATAGAATTACAATGAATAATACATTAATTGTACTGTATATAAGAATAAGAGGCACAATAATGCCACTAGCTCTCAGTAGTATTTCTCTCTTGCTGCTAAGGGCCTGGAATTACCTACTGTCTAATACATTTTACATTAATGCTTAACATCAGGAAACCTAAACTCCCTACAGCTATGGGGTAATTTTAGGATCTATATACTTAATCTGTATAGCAGAATTACAAGAGTCATAATACACATACGGTTTAATAACTAATGTATACTGTTTTGATGACAAGTGTTATCAGAAAAAATTAAAATGTATATGACAAAATAATTTAAAATCAATCAACACCTCAGACACTTGCTTTAACCTGAACCTAGTAAACAATGCTATTTCAATTTGATTTGCTTCTAAATGCAAATACGTTGTTGAATAGATTTTAACCTGCAGTGGGTACCCTGCTGCTAAGTATAACAGCACAGCAGCTTTTGAATCTTTTTCAGTTATGCATGCAAAATATGGCATTTGAAAAAAGAAAAAATTTATAATATATAGATATACAATCTCTCCAAAAATTAGATAAAAATGTAAACTAGTATTTTTCTTCCATTTCAAAATACTAAGGGTTTGAGAAAAAGCAAGTTAAGGAAACCAAAATATGACTTTTAAACTCAGCTTTCTTCAAGTCCTAAAACTTAAAATGATAAACATCCAAAATTCAAATTAACTTCCAACAGGATAAAAACCAATGTGATATGAACCACTTAAATGCAGAATGGGATTTGATATACCACTTGGACAAGGTATATTATGTGGCGTATAATCAGGTACTCAAGCATTTTTCCCTCTCTGACCCAGTGGGCTCATAATCTATCTAATGTACATAGAAACATAGAATATGATGGCAGAAAAGGGCCATCGGCCCAATAAGTCTGCCCACTCAAGAACCCTCCCCCTTAAGCACTTCCTCGAATTGAACCCACATGTTTATCCCATCTTTTCTTAAAATCTAGCACATTGCTGGCCTCAACTACCTGAAATGGAAGATCATTCCAATGATCAACCACCCAGTAAAGAAATACTTCCTAATATCACTATGAAATCTCCCACCCTTGATTTTTAACGGATGCCCTCTTGTTACCGTAGGTCCTGTAAGGAAAAAGATGTCTTCTTCCACCTCAATACGGCCAGTAACATATTTGAACGTCTCTATCATGTCTCCCCTCTCTCTGCGTTCCTCAAAAGAGTATAACTGCAACTTACCTAGACGTTCTTCATAGGAGAGATCCTTGCGCCCTGAGACCATCCTAGTGGCCATTCGCTGAACTGACTCCATTCTCAGCTTATCCTTTTGATAATGTGGCCTCCAAAATTGAACACAATATTCCAGATGAGGTCTCACCATGGACCTGTACAACAGCATCACAACTTCAGGCTTTCGGCTGACAAAACTTCTTCTGATGCAACCCAGCATTTGCCTAGCCTTGGATGAAGCTTTCTCCACCTGATTGGCAGTCGTCATATCTTCACTAATGATTACTCCTAGGTCTCGTTCTGCCACAGTTCTTGTTAAGGTCTCACCATTTAGGGTGTAAGTTTTGCATGGGTTTCCACTGCCAAGGTGCATAATCTTACACTTTTTGGCATTAAAACTCAGTTGCCAAATTGTGGACCATTGTTCCAGTAAAAGTAGGTCCTGCGTCATAGCGTCGGGCACGGTGCCTTTGCCCACTACGTTGCACAGTTTAGTGTCATCTGCAAATAAAGTAGTTTTACCTTGAAGTCCCTGAGTCAGGTCCCGTACAAAGATATTAAATAGGATTGGACCCAAGACCGAGTCCTGTGGCACTCCACTGATCACTTCCGACATTTCGGAGGGAGTACCTCCCTTTGTAGTCTGCCGCTGAGCCAATCTTTAACCCATGCAGTCAATGTTTCTCCTAGTCCCAACGAATTCATCTTGTTCAATAACCTACGGTGTGGGACACTGAAGTCCAAATACACGATATCCAGGGACTCTTCCTTATCCAGCCTTTTCGTTACCCAAAGAAGCTGATTAGATTGGATTGGCAGGACCTTCCCTTTGTAAATCCATGCTGGTGGGGATCCCTCAGCCTCTCGTCATTCAGAATCGTATCTAACTTGAGTTTAATCAATGTTTCCATAATTTTACACACTATTGATGTGAGACTTACCGATCTGTAATTTGCAGTCTCTGATCTGCATCCCTTTTTGTGGCGCGGAATGACGTCAGCTGTTTTCCAGTCTAATGGGACTTTTCCCGTGCTTAAGGAAAGATTGAAAAGCGTAGTTAACTGCTCCGCCAGGACATCACTTAGTTCCCTGAGCACCCTGGGGTGCAGTTTATCTGGTCCCATGGCTTTGCTCAAATTGAGCCTTGATAGCTCTTGGTAGACACTGCTGGCGGTAAATTCAAAATTCTGGAACAGGTCTTCTGAGCTCTCCCTTGTCTGCAGCTGTGGACCAGATCCCAGCTCCTCGCAGGTAAAGATTGAGCAGAAGTATTAATTGAGTAGTTCGGCTTTATCAGAGTCCGATTCGCCAAAGTTACCGTCAGGTTTCCTTAGGCGCACTATCCCGTCTGTGTTCCTTTTTTTATCACTAACATACCTGAAAAAGGATTTATCCACTTTTTTAATATTCTTAGCTAAATTTTCTTCCATCCGGCATTTGGCATTTCTGACTGCTGTTTTAACAGTTCTAGATTTCACCAGATAGGCTTCTTTAGCTTCCAGTCGTTGTGATTGTTTGTAGGATACAAATGCTCTTTTCTTCTGGGACAGTGGGGGATTAAATGACTTCAAATATATTATATGTAGGACATAGAGAGACCAATCTAAATACTATCAATCATACCTCTCTGTATTCACTTCTAGTACTTCTAACCAGAGACCAGTGATAAGTATTCTTCCATCTAAACTTATCTCCAACAGTCTTTCAATCTCAAATCTTCACACTGTATATTTTATAAGAGGAGTGGCCTCAGATCCCCGTGCGCTGTCAGCCAGTTAACTAAACAGCCGCACTAGAAAGGGAAACAACCTCATTGGTCCTTCTCCCCCTCCTGCCTAGCATTTTTGTTAAGTCTGCAATCCAAAAAAATAAGGCGAACTTAGCTCAGGCAGGGTTGGTTATTCAAATGTATTCAAACACTGAAGTTCTTTCTTGAAGGTCCGCTCCTGCCAACGTAAAGCTAGCTGGCGTTTTGCTATGTAGCTGCGTCAGGGCGGTGGACTCTCGGCGATTCTAATCAGGCTCATCTCCGTATTGACATGTTTGGCGTACACCAAATTCAGCATTCCAGGAAAAAAACCTCATTCCAACTGTGAAGCATGGAAGTTGGAGATGCTTTGCTGCAACAGGACCTGGCCAGCTCACCATCATAGAATCCACCATGAATTCTACAGTGTATCAGAGGCTGCTTGAGGAACATGTGAGACCATCTGTAAGAAAATTAAAGCTGAAGCGGAACTGGACCATGCAACACGACAATGACCCAAAACATACCAGTAAATCCACCAAGGACTGGCTGAAAACTAAGAAATAGAGAGTCCTGGAGTGGCCGAATCAAAGCCCTGATCTTAATCCCATTGAGATGCTGTGGGATGATTTGAAATGGGCTGTACATGCAAGAAACCCCTCAAACATTTCACAGCTGAAAGAATTCTGCATTGAGGAGTGGGTCAAACTTTCGGCAGACTGATGTCAGAGACTGGTAGATGGCTACAAGAAGTGTCTCACTGCAGTTATTTCAGCCAAAGGGGGTAACACCAGCTATTAGGGTGTCCTAATTTATTCCTCAGTTAGAATACACATTTTTGTGGATATCTTTTGTTTCATTAGTAAATCAAGGAAGATTTTTGTCTGCAATTACATCACTTTCTTTTCTGGAGAAAAATTTTTTTTAAAAAAATGACCCCACCAATGTAAATGCTCTCAAAGACAGGGCAGAGGCCTATTTATTAGAGGAACAATATGATGAAGCTATTAAAGATTATGAAACCGCCCAAACAGTGAAAATGACCAGCAGATTTGAAAAGAGAAATTATACAAAATCTTAGGAGTGAAAAGAAATGCCAAAAAACAAGAAATCATAAAAGCTTACAGAAAATTAGCACAGCAGTGGCATTCAGATTATTTCAAGATGACGTGGAAAGGAAAAAGGCAGAGAAAAAAATTTATTGACATAGATTCTGCAAAAGAAGTCCTCACTGACCCAAAGATGAGGAAGCAATTTAATACAGTAGAAAATCCCTTGGGCCCAGAGAACCAGCAGAGTGGTGGAGGAAGCCATTTCCACAGAAACTGGAATCAGTGGCAAGGATTCAACCCCTTTGGCTGACGAGGACCATTTAATTTTAAATTCCACTTTAATTAGAGACCACGTTTTGCTGCTGCTCATATGCTATAGAACAAATTAAAAACTCATTACTGGCCAAAAAAAAAAGATTTGACATTGATGTGTGAACATTTCTTAAGAAAGAACTGAAGAATATTTCATGAGGTGTCCTAATTTTTTCACATGACTGTATCAGTGATAGGAAAAAGTACAAAAATTGCATTGTGAGAAAGGGAGGAATATGTAGAAGCTGATAAAGAAAAGGCTGAATTGCTTAACAAATATTTCTGTTTTGTGTTCATGGCTGAAGATCAGGAAGCGGGACCGCAGAAGACAAATGCAAATAGGGATGGAGGAGTGGTAGAACCCAATCAATTTTCATGAGGAGCTAGCTAAATTAAAGGTAGACAACGCAATGGGGCCAGATGGTGAACATCCAAGGGTGCTAAAGGAACATAGGGAAGTTCTGGTGGCTCTGCTGACTGACCTTTTCAATAAGTCTCTAGAGTCAGGAGTGGTACTGGAGGACTGGAGGACTGGAGAAGGGCGGATGTGGTCCCTCTACACAAAAGTGGAAGGAAGAAGTAGGGAATAACAGGATGGTAAGTCTGACTTCTGTGGTAAGTAAATTAATGGAAACGCTTTTAAAACAAAGAATGGTGGAGCTTCTGGAATCCAGTGGATTACAGGATCAGAGACAACATGGATTCACTAGAGGTAGGTCTTGTCAGACAAATCCGATCAATTTCTTTGATTGGATGACAAGAGAATTGGATAGAGGGAGTAAGAACATAAGCAATGCCTCTGCTGGGTCAGACCTGAGGTCCATCGTGCCCAGCAGCCCGCTCACGTGGTGACCCAACAGGTCCAGGACCTGTGCAGTGATCCTCTATTTATACCCTTCTATCCCCCTTTCCAGCAGGAAATTGTCCAATCCTTTCTTAAACCCCAATACCGTATTCTGACCTATTACATCCTCTGGAAGCGCATTCCAGGTGTCCACCACACGCTGGGTAAAGAAGAACTTCCTAGCATTTGTTTTGAATCTGTCCCCTTTCAGTTTTTCCGAATGCCCTCTTGTTCTTATATTTTTTGAAAGTTTGAAGAATCTGTCCCTCTCTACTCTCTCTATGCCCCTCATGATCTTATAAGTCTCTATCATATCCCCTCTGTCTCCTCTTCTCCAGGAAAGAGAGACCCAGTTTCTCCAATCTCTCAGCATATGAAAGGTTTTCCATCCCTTTTATCAGACGTGTTGCTCTCCTCTGAATCCTCTCGAGTAACGCCATATCCTTCTTAAGGTACGGCGACCAATATTGGACGCAGTACTCCAGATGCGGACGCACCATCGCTCGATACAACGGCAGGATAACTTCTTTCGTCCTGGTTGTAATACCCTTCTTGATTATACCTAACATTCTATTCGCTCTCTTAGCAGCTGCTGTGCACTGTGCCGTTGGCTTCATTGTTATGTCCACCATTACCCCCAAGTCCCTTTCTTGGGTACTCTTGTTCACTAACATCCCTCCCATTGTATAGTTGTACCTCGGGTTTCTGCTTCCCAGATGCAATACTTTACATTTCTCAACGTTGAACTTCATCTGCCATCTCATCGCCCATTCCCCTAGTTTGTTCAAGTCCCTTTGCAATTCTTCGCAGTCCTCTTTAGTCCAAGCTCCACTAAATAGTTTGGTGTCGTCCGCAAATTTTATTATCTCACACTTCGTCACTGTTTCTAGATCATTTATGAATATATTAAATAGCAGCGGCCCGAGCACCGAGCCCTGCAGAACACCACTTGTGACCCTCCTCCAGTCCGAGTAGTGGCCCTTCTCCTGTACCCTCTGTTTCCTACCCGCCAACCAGTTTCTGATCCATCTATGTACGTCTCCGTCCACCCCATGGTTCTTCAGTTTCCGGAGTAGACGCTCATGAGGCACCTTGTCAAAGACTTTTTGGAAATCCAGGTATATGATGTCTAAGGGGTCTCCTCTGTCCATCTGTTTGTTAATTCCTTCGAAGAAGTGCAATAAGTTCGTTAGGCACGATCTCCCCCTGCAGAAACCATGTTGGCTTGTTTTCAGAAGTTAGTTTCTTTCCAAATGTTCATCGATGTTTTCTTTTATCAGTGCTTCCGCCATTTTCCCTGGAACCGGTGAGACTCACAGGTCTGTAGTTTCCCGGGTCACCTCTTGATCCCTTTTTAAAGATGGGCGTGACGTTGGCTATCTTCCAATCCTCCGGAATCACTCCTGTTTTCAGGGATAGGTTGCAAATTTGCTGCAGTAGTTCTGCTATCTCCTCCTTTAATTCTTTCAGAACCCTTGGATGGATTCCGTCCGGACCCGGGGATTTGTCAGTTTTTAGTTTTTCTATCTGCCTGCGCACATCTTCAAGGCTCACTTCCATGGATGTTAATTTTTCTGCTTGATTTCCATTGAAGAATTGCTCAGGTTCCGGTATGTTGGTTGTGTCTTCGTTCGTAAATACAGACGAAAAGAACATGTTAAGTCTTTCCGCGACTTCTTTCTCCTCCTTCACTATTCCCTTCGTGTCTCCGTCGTCCAGCGGTCCCACTTCCTCCCTAGCCGGCTGTTTCCCTTTAACATATCTGAAGAACGGTTTGAAATTTTGTGCCTCCCTGGCTAGCCTCTCTTCATACTCTCTTTTGGCTTTTTAAACCACACGGTGACATTCTTTTTGATACTTCCTGTGCTCTTTCCAGTTCTCCTCAGTTATGTCCTTTTTCCATTTCCTGAATGAATTTTTCTTATTGCCTATCGCTTCCTTCACTATTTTAGTGATCCATACCGAATTTTTTGTTAGACTCTTTTTGCACCCCTTTCTGAATCTGGGGATGTACAGATTTTGCGCCTCGCTCACCGTGTCCTTGAAAAAAGACCAGGCATGTGGTGTATTTAGATTTTAGCAAAGCCTTTGACAGTGTTCCACACAGATGGCTAATAAATAAACTGATTGCTCTTGGAATGGGCCCCAAAGTGACGGGCTGGATCAGAACTGGTTGAGTGGAAAACAGAGGGTACTGGTCAATGGAGATCACTCTGAGGAAAGGGATGTTACCAGTGGTGTGCCTCAAGGTTCTGTTCTTGGGCCTGTTCTTTTTAACATTTTTATAAGTGATATTGCTGAAGGGCTGTTAGGTAAGATTTGCCTTTTGCAGATGATGCCAAAATCTGCAATAGACACATTGGATGGTGTGAATGACATGAACTAAACTAAACTTTAAGCTTATATACCGCATCTTCTCTATAACAGTAGAGCTCGGCATGGTTTACAAGAAATTAGAAAGGAGAACAGATATAATATGGATTTGGAGTAGTATGGAAAGGAGCGGAATTTACAACTTTGAAAATAGCCAAGTTTTCAGATGTTTTCGAAATGGTTGGAAAGAGCCCAGATCGTGCAGTTGAATAGGAAAATCATTCGACAGCTCAGTAATTTTGAAAAGTAGAGACTTCCATAATTTGCCAATGTAGGTAATGCCTACATGAAGCTTGAAGAATGGTCTGAAATTAGGCAGCTACAATTTAATGCTAAGAAATGCAAACCCTAAAGTAACGGTACAGTTTCAGGGGTAAAGAACTTTTGTGCACGACAGAAGAGTGGGACTTGGGTGTGATTGTATGTGATGATCTTAAGGTGGCCAAACAGGTTGAAAAGGTGACAGTGAAAGCAAGAAGATGCTAGGGTACATAGGGAGAGGCATGGCCAATAGGAAAAAGAAGGTATTGATGCCCCTGTATAAGACTCTGTGTACAATTCTGGAGAATGCACCTTCAAAGATATAAAAAGGGTGGAGTCGGTCCAGAGGAAGGCTACTAAAATGGTGCGTGGTCTTCGTCATAAGGAGACAGACGTAAAGATCTCAATATGTATACTTTGGAGGATGCACACTCAAGGAAGGCTTGCTGTCTACCTGGAGCCAAAATACGGGACGTCACCACCAGCCTGGGTAAACTACTTACACCTCATGACCATTTTCCTATGATTCTTATCCATATAGGTACGAATGATACTGCCAGGAACACCCCGGAGACCATCACCAGAGACTTCGGAGCCTTGGGTGAGAGGCTGAAGCAGACGAGTGGGCAGGTAGTCTTCTCATCAATCCTCCCAGTTAGAGGCAAGGGAAGAGCCAGAGATGAATGCATCCTGAGAACGAACGAATGGCTATAAGGATGGTGTTGAGATATGAACTTCGGATTCCTGGATCATAGAGAGGCGCTGCAGGGACTACAGGGACCAGACGGACTCCATTTGACCAGCAGAGGTAAGAACATCTTCGGACACCGACTAGCCCGCCTGCTTCACAGGGCTTTAAACTAGGTAAGCTGGGGGAGGGGACCTACTCATATACTGGTGTGGAAAGGAACTATCCTGATGGGACGAGTCGACACTCTGTTTCCGAGGTAAGGACCCAATTTGAAAACAGTTCTCTAGGGGCCACACACACTCAGTCAGGAATAGCCTTACAGGGGCACAGCAAACACAAAGTGTGGAGGGCCATGTATGTTAATGCACACAGTTTAGGCAATAAAATTCTAGAACTGGAAACTGAAATAAGAGATGCCAACCTGGACGTGGTGGCAATATCCGAGACTTGGTTCACGGACGCACATGGGTGGGATATGGCAATACCGGGGTACAATCTACTTCGTCAGGACAGAGAGGGCAGGTTAGGTGGAGGGGTAGCACTATACATTAAAGAGGACATCAAAACCACCAGGATCACTGATGTCAAGTATACCGGGGAGTCCCTCTGGGTAAACCTGGCAAGAGGTGGCAAAAAATGCCTGTATCTTGGTGTGGTATACAGACCTCCAAGACAACCGGAAGACATGGACGCAGAATTAATTGAAGATATAGAGAATATAACTCTACGGGGCGACACTATACTGATAGGGGACTTCAACATGCCTGATGCAGGATGGACCACATTTTCAGCAACAACCAGCAGCAGCAGGAGGCTTTTGACCACCATAAAAGGAGTACATCTCAGACAAATGGTAACGGAGCCCACTAGGGCCCAGGCGATCCTAGACCTAGTACTCACCAACGGGGAAAGCGTCTCAGAGGTCTCGGTAGGAGATACGCTAGCCTCCAGCGACCACAACATGGTATGGTTCAACCTTGAGAAAGGATCCCCTAAATCAATTACAAAAACAAAGGTGCTCAAATTCCGGGGCACTGACTTCACACGCATGGGAGATTTCGTTCATCAGACGCTGCAGGACCAAGCAGAGACTGGCAATGTGGAAACTATGTGGTCGTACCTGAAATCATCCATACACGAAGCAACTAATCGCTACATAAAATCAGTAGATAAACGGCAAAGAAACAACAAACCCCAATGGTTCACTGAAGAGATCTTGCACCTCATTAAGGAGAAGAAAAAAGCATTTCTTTCCTACTAACGTATGCAGAGAAGAGAAACTAAAGTAGAATATAAGACCAGATCTGCAGCGGTCAAAACAGCAGTTAGGGAGGCCAAACTTCGTGTGGAAGAAACTCTGGCAAAAAACATTAATAAAGGGGACAAATCCTTCTTTAGGTATATCAGTGATAGGAAAAGGAACACAGACGGTATAGTACGCCTTAGACAACCAGACGGAAACTACGCGGTGGCGGATTCAGAAAAAGCAGAACTACTAAATGAATATTTCTGCTCAGTCTTCACCTGCGAAGCACCGGGACACGGACCACAGTTGAAGGTAAAACAAGACGTGGATGACCCATTTCAGAATTTTGAGTTCACACCTGGGGACGTCTACAACGAACTGGCAAGGTTAAAGGTAAACAAGGCCATGGGACCGGACAATTTACACCCAAGAGTGCTCAGAGAATTGAGAGATGTTCTGGCGGAACCAATGGCAGTGCTCTTCAATCTCTCACTAAGTACGGGGAAAGTTCCGTTGGACTGGAAGACGGCCAACGTCGTTCCTCTACATAAAAAGGGTTGTAAGGCTGAGGCTGTGAACTATAGACCGGTAAGCCTCACCTCAATAGTGTGTAAACTCATGGAAACACTAATTAAGTATAAATTAGATACGATCCTGAACGAGGGAAATCTCCGGGATCCCAGTCAACATGGATTCACCAAGGGTTGGTCATGCCAGTCCAATCTTATCAGCTTCTTTGACTGGGTAACAAGAAGACTGGACTCAGGAGAGTCCTTGGACGTCGTGTACCTGGACTTCAGCAAAGCGTTTGACAGCGTCCCTCACCGCAGGCTGCTGAACAAGATGAAATCGATGGGATTAGGAGAGACTCTAACTGCATGGGTTAAAGATTGGCTTAGTGGCAGACTTCAGAGGGTGGTGGTTAATGGTACCCTCTCTAAAATGTCGGGGGTGACTAGCGGAGTGCCACAGGGTTCAGTCCTGGGCCCACTCCTCTTCAACATATTCATTGGAGATCTGACTCAAGGGCTTCAAGGCAAGGTAACCTTATTCGCTGATGACGCCAAACTATGCAACATAGTAAACGGCTATAATCTACAGGATGCTATGGAGCAAGACCTGCGTACTTTAGAAAGTTGGTCCTCGATCTGGCAGCTGGGCTTCAACGCCAAGAAATGTAAGGTCATGCATCTCGGTAACGGAAATCCTTGCAGAACTTACACCCTGAATGGAGAAACTAACCAGGACTACGGCAGAACGAGACTTAGGAGTAATCATCAGTGCTGACATGAAAGCAGCCACTCAAGTGGAGAAGGCTTCATCTAAAGCACGGCAGATGATAGGTTGTATCAAGAGAAGCTTCGTCAACAGGAAGCCTGAAGTCATGATGCCATTGTACAGAGCCATGGTGAGACCTCATCTGGAATACTGTGTGCAATTTTGGAGGCCACATTACCGTAAAGATGTGCTCAGAGTTGAATCGGTTCAGCGGATGGCCACCAGGATGGTCTCAGGGCTAAAGGGTCTCCCGTACGAAGAAAGACTGAGCAAATTGCAGCTCTACACTCTCGAAGAGCATAGGGAGAGGGGAGACATGATTGAGACTTTTAAGTACATCACGAGACGGGTCGAGGTGGAAGATGATATCTTTCTTCTGAAGGGACCCTCGAGGGTCATGCCAAGGGATAGGGTCACTAGGGTATAGACTTGAAAGAGCGGGTCAGTAGAGTGGCAGTATAATTACAATTATACTTAAGGGGGTCATTAGACTTAATAGGGAGGGTCAATAGTGTGGGCAGACTTGATGGGCTGTAGCCCTTATCTGCCGTCATCTTTCTATGTTTCTATGTTTCTATGAAAGGCTTGAGAGAGAAGATATAAGACATTTAAATACCTACATAGCATAAATGTGTATGATACGAGTCTCTTTCATTTGAAAAGAAGCTCTGGAATGAGAGGGTATAGGATGAAGTTAAGATGTGATAGGCTCAGGAGTAATCTACGGAAACACTTTTTTTACAGAAAGGGCGGTAGATGTGTGGAACAGTCTCCCAGAAGAAGTGGTGACAAAAACAGTCTAAATTCAAGAAAGCATGGGATTGGCACGTGGGACCTCAGAGAGAGGAAAACAATAATGGTTACTGTGGATGAGCAGACTGGTTAAGCCATTTGGCCTTTATCTGCCATCATGTTTCTATGTTTCAGAGGCTCATAAACAGCCTGACTGAGGCCCCGCAAAATCACATTAAGATCCCATGATGGGAAAGGAGGTTTTACTGGAAGCCCAATATGAAGCGTACCCTTCAGGAATCTGGTTATGTTCGGATGAGACACCAATGTAGCTCTGCTGTCTTAAGCTCTGAAACGAGAGCCCTGCTACTTAAAATCTAAGGGAAACATAGAAACATGACGGCAGATAAAGGCCAAATGACCCATCTAGTTTGCCCATCCGCAGTAACTATTATCTCCTTCTCTCTCCGAGAGACCCCACGTGTCTATCCCAGGCCCTTTTGAATTCAGACAATCTTTGTTTCCACCACCTGTTCCACACATCTACTACCCATTCTGTAAAAAAGTATTTCCTCAGATTACTCCTGAGCCTATCACCTCTTAACTTCATCCTATGCCTACGCATTGTAGAGTTTCCTTTCAAATGAAAGAGACTCAACTTGTGCACATTTATTACAAAGGTATTTAAACTTCTCTATCATATCTCCCCTCTCCCGCCTTTCCTCCAAAATATACAGATTGAGATATTTAAGTCTGTCCCCATATGCCTTATCACAAAGACCACACACCATTTTAGTAGCCTTCCTCTGGATCGACTCCATCCTTTAAATATCTTTTTGAAGGTGCGTCCTCCAGAACTGTACATAATATTCTAAATGAGGTCTCACCAGAGTCTTATACAGAGGCATCAATACCTCCTTTTTCCTAAAGGCCATACCTCTCCCTATGCAACCTAGCATCCTTCTAGCTTTCACCGTTACCTTTTCAACCTGTTTGGCCACCTTAAGATCATCACATACAATCACACTCAAGTCCCGCTCTTCTGTCATGCACATAAGTTCTTCACCCCTTAAACTGTTAACGTTCCCTCAGGTTTTTGCAGTCCAAATGCATGACCTTGCATTTCTTAGCATTAAATTTTAGTTGCCAAATTTCAGATCATTCTTCAAGCTTCGCCAGGTCTTTCTTCATGTTATTCACACCACCTGTCTACTCTATTGCAGACTTTGGTATCATCCGCAAAGAGGCAAATCTTATCTGACAATCTTTCAGCAATATCATTTATAAAAATGTTAAAAAGAGCAGGTCCAAAAACAGATCCTTGAGGTACACCACTAATAACATCCCTTTCCTCACAGCGATCTCCATTGATCACTACGCTCTGTCACCTTCCACTCAACCAGTTCCTGACCCAGCCTGTCACTTTGGGACCCATCCCAAGGGCACTCAGATTATTTATTAGACGTCTGTGTGGAACACTGTCAAAGGCTTTGCTAAAATCTAAATATACCACATCTAGCCCACATCCTCTATCCAATTCTCTGGTCACCCAGTCAAAGCAATTGATCAGATTTGTCTGACAAGACCTACCTCTAGTGAATCCATGTTACCTCCGGTTCTGTAATCCACAGGATTCCAGAAACTTGACCATTCTCTGTTTTAAAAGTGTTTCCATTAATTTGCTTACCACAGAAGTCAGACTTACCGGCCTGTAATTCCCTACTTCTTCCTTACTTCCACTTTTGTAGAAAGGGACCACATCCGTCCTTCTCCAATTCTCCGGTACCACTCCCGACTCTAGAGACTCATTGAAAAGGTCAGTCAGAAGAGCTACCAGGACTTCCCTAAGTTCCTTCAGCTTCCTCGGATGTACACCATCCGGCCCCATCGCTTTGTCTACTTTTTTTAAAACTAGCTCCCCATGAACACAACCCTCTGAAAATTGATCAGGGTCTATTATTCCTCCATCCCTATTCACCATAAGCCTCTTGTGAAGGCCGGCTTGGAGGAAAGCGAACACCACAGAGACTGGAACCGAAAACTGTTCCGCATTTTTCTGGGTGCACCAATGTTAGGAAGTCTCCCAAGCGTTAGCATAGGCTGAGACCACTGTCGTCTTCTTAGATTTAAGAAGGGTGGCAAAGGCCACTTCTAACTACCCCTTGTGCACTAACGCTTCATGTTCAATAGCCATGCCACAAGAGCAAAGTGATCCAGATCTTCAATGACCAATGGACCCTGAGAAAGAAGGTCCGGTTTCTCCTGTAGGCATAGACCATGATCCGCCCAAAGACTTACCACGGTCTGCGCAGCCAGTCTGGAGCCACTAAAATGACCTTTCCCCAATGGCTTATAATCCTTTAGAGGATTTGGCCTATCATGGGCCACGGAGGAAACACATATAACAGCACGACTGGACCAGAGCATCCAGACCCGTGCTTTTGGGTTCGTACCTTCGACTGAATAACCTGTCCACGTTCTTGTTTTCTGTTGTTGCCATAAGGTCAAACACCAGCCAACCCCAGCGATAAACAATGCCTTTGAAGGCTGATGCTGATATTATCCATTCCCCCGGATCCAGGGTCTGTCTGCTAAGAAAATTTGCTTGGACATTGTCCACTCCCACTATGTGCACTAGTTGAACAACAAGTGGGCTTCTTGGTACTTCCCTGGTGATTTACATAGGCCACCGCTGTAGCATTGCCTGAGAAGACTCAGACCGCCTGGCCTTCCAGAGTCTTCTGCAGTTTCTGTAAGGCTAGCCAAACGGCCTATAGTTCCAGGCTCTTGATCGATCACTTTCTCTGGGTTGCCAACATCCCTGAATCAGCCAATGATTGCAGTGAGCTCCCCAGCCAAAGAGACTGGCACCTGTCATTACAACTACCCAGGAAGCTATGCAGAGAGGCATGCCCTAGGTTAGAGACTGAGAACAGAGCCACCAGTCCACACTGGCCCAAGCCTCTGTCATCCAAGGTAGGAACTTTTGCAGAGGGTCTTGTATTGATAGACAAAAGGGTTAGCAATGCACATTGGAGAGGATGCACGTGAGCTTTCTCCCAGAGGACTACATCTTTTGTGGCTGCCATGGAACCTAGCTCTTGGAGATTAGTGCCACACTGACGGAGGCTGGCTGGCTAGCAAGCTCATTATTTTAGAGCACAGCTTCCATCTGTGTGCCTCTGAAAGATAAACACAGCCACCCACTGTGTTGAACAAGATTCCCAGGTATTCAAGAGTCATCATAGACTGCAAAGCAGCTGACTGTGCCCTGGTATCCCCCAACAGGGAGGGCATGCCCAGAGACAACAATGTTTTAGTAAGAGATTCATTACTGTCCAAATCCCCCACTGAAAGGTCTCCTAGACCCAGGCAAGATGCAGTCAGTGAGTTATATGTACCCTGGGAGCCTCTGCCTCCTCATGAGCTCCTAAGCGATGCCAGACTTCTCGTTGGAAGGATGGCACTCCTAAAAGGCTTTCTAAACCAAATAAATAAATTCTGAGGAAAAAGCTGTACTAGGCAGTGTTAATTCTCTAGTGGATGATTCCAGTTTGCATCTCTTGGACTCCACATCCCTCCACAGTATGACCACTGTTCTAGGGACAAGAAAGAAAAATGACCCGAACCAACAGGTTCCACAGGCCTAGAGTCCTAAGCTGGCCACTCCTGCCTCCCCTCCTTCATGTGCTGCGCAGCAGGTGGCACAAGGATACTCTTTGGGCATGCAACTTACAGAATCCTGGCTTTAATTACATTACATAGATTCTTATATACCGCAGTTACCTTGCGGTTCAGTGCAGTTAACAGCTAAGAGATACTAACTATATGTAGTATAATCATAATAAATTAAACAAGTGTGTTTTCAATGATTTTCTAAAGACTAGGTAAGAGGTTGAGATTGATATATAAGCACTAACTTGTTTGTCCCATATAGCTTCCAAATAAGCCAACGTTTTACTAAGAAATCATTTGTAAACACATCTCTTTACATATGGAAAATCAATTAGGGACAAAGGAGCCTGAGGACTCCATCCCTGACAGATTTGAGGCAAAACGAAGTGTTTTGAAGCTTCTGGAGAACTTTGGAAAAAACTGGGAAAAATCCAAGATGTTCACCACCAGCATTTAGGTGCCAAAAAACACTTTAAAAAACCGCCAAAACCAAAAATAAAAAACAGTGATTTTAGGCGTGAGGGAACACATGGGAACATACAGAAACCTCGAAAAATCATATTTACAACTAGAGAATGACACGGGGACAAATTTTTCCCCGTCCCTGCGGGAACTCATTTTCCCATCCCGTCCGTATTCCTGTAAGCTCTGTCCTCATCTGCAGAAGCCTCATAAGTGTTCGAGGCTTGTGCGGTTAATGCAGAGCTTACAGGAATGAGGCAGGGACAGGGAGAGCGACAAACCTCAAGGGGATGGGACAGAGAAATTGAGTTCCTGCGGGGACAAATTTGTCCCCGTGTCATTCTCTATATATTGCCTCAGCATCAAAGGTAGCTGGACTAGGGAGAAGAAATCAATGCCTCAAAGAAAATGTCCTTTCAGCACTGAATCTTCGGGCTGCCAGTCTGACCAGTGTCTGACTGAGCCTCCACTCGAGGACCGCAGACATGCAAAAAACAAAGGGGAAGTCGAAACACAGCCAGTATCTTGCGAGACACTACTAAGTCTCCTACAGATGCCTAACAACCTGCACTCAAACCCCTGCAAGCAGTAAGTGAGCAAGCTCGAGCTCCAAAAATGCTTCTGCAGGGTAGCTAACGGGTACTATAAAGGAACGGTCTGTCAGCTGCAGACCACAATCTGTTTTTCCTCCATGAACAGGGGAGCTCTTAGAAACCGGAAACTGAAGAAAACACATGAAAAAAAAAAATTTAAAAAAGAAATGAGCAGAATAGAAACACTTTCAGACTTGCGTTTAGAAGAAAAAACTGTAGGGGGCAGTAAAGCCCCTCTGTGAAGTAGGAGGGTTCAGAAAAAATCCAGAGTGGATTCCTTCTGCAAGGCTCGCAGCTACAGGGAACTTACCCGCTTGTCCAGAATGACACACCTATTGCATTAGAAATGAAGTTAATATCTAGTGTCAATATGAAGCCTGTGTGTACTCAGGATCAGAAATTAAAAAAAACAAAAACATAACATATCACAAAATCTTCATTTAATCATAGAATATAGTAAGAAGTCAGTTAGTTCTAATTACAATTTTCTTTCTCAAAGGGAAATATAGCAATGTAAGAGATTCAGTTTAATGCCACTATCCCAAAAAGTTTTTAATTTTTCTACCAATTCTGAATTTGATGAATATAAATAAAATGTGATAAATATAAATAAGACTAGCATATGGCACTGCTGCTCTTAAAATAAATCATAATAAAACCCTAAGTGTGCATGCGCACTTCTAATGCCGTGACCCCTGCGTGATCCGTAGCAGAGATATGGTGGTACAGCGAATGGCGTGTGCGGACTTTCGGTGCTGCCCTGAACTTCCTCCACCTGGAGCATGTGGCGGTTTGTGTGCCGCGGTTTCCCTGTGTCAGACCCTGCCAAGACGAAGAGAAATGCTGCACAGGAAAGTAGAAGATGAGGGAATGCTGCTGATGCTGCACAGGATAGGGTGGGAAGGAAATGCTGCTGCTACTGCTGCACAGGGAAGTGGAGGGGGAGAGAGAAAGGGGGCCAGGGAGCAAACTTGCTATGTTTTGGGGGGAGGGGTGTGTTGGGGGGCAGGCAGCAATCTTTGTTTACTCTGGGGGAGGGGGGAGACATAAGGGGGCCACGGAGAGAGACAGAAAGAAAGGCAGGCAGGGGGCCACGGAGAGAGAGAGAGAGAGAGAAACAGACAGGCAGGTAGCGCACGAGAACGAAAGACAGACACACAGAAAGACAGCGGGCAGAGAGAGAGACAGAGAGAAAGCAAGAAAGAAAAACAGACAGACAGGGGGCCAAGGAGAGACAAAGGAAAAAATAGACAGACAGACAGCGGCCAAGGAGAGAGAGAGAGAAAGAAAGGGGGCAGGGAGAGAGAAAGACAGACATACAGAAAGAAAAATTAAAGAAATAAAGAAATGCAGGGAAGGTGTGCTGCTGGACAGGGGAGAGGTAAAAGTAAGGGAGAAGGGCTACTAGCACCCGTTAATGTAACGGGCTTAAAAACTAGTATTCTATACTAATATAGAGGACTACAATTTACACTTGCTCTGCTCAGAAATAAAGGTCAACATAAGCTATAGATATAAATGTTAAATGTGTCCTATAAAAAGGGGGACTTTCAATAGTTATATACTTTTCATGATCGAAATGCAAAATAAACCACATTGGCCTTTATTTCTACATATAATAAAAACATTTCACTTACTTTGCTTGAAAGCGTGGTAGACATTCAGCAGCGTCAAATGATCGCCATCTATGTGGGCAAATCTCATCTTGGCCTCATCTGCAGCTTTCTTGGCCTCCGTAGGTCGAACAAAACACTGTGGGACTAAACAAGGTTGGTATGGGCCCCAACACAGATGCCCATATCGATGAGTCACGTATTCACAGACAGAGGAACAAGGCCTAGCTAGGTCAGTTCACAGAGCATAGGGCAGGGCAGGATGGGACTTTTCATGGCCTCCAACTGCATCTTGGACTGTTTACTATCTTTCTGTGGTACATCAACACCTAACCACATCTGTAAGACAAGAGGGTTTCAAAGCTACAGAGTACCAGGTTATTGTAGCCAGAAAACTAAAAATAATCACCAAAACCGCTGCACTGACAGCTTAAGGGCAGCAGATTATATTATAGGGCTCAAGAGACCTTGATTCAAGACTCAGTGCTAGTAGCTCTATCCAGAAACAGAATTGGTGACAGCAAGTAGGCAAAGGGAATTAACTAAACACTTGCTTTGTAGAGATTCTATAGAATTAGTTAAGTTTTCCAAATTATACATCAAAACTGATAAGTTGTAATATTTTTTGATCTTATGCTTCATAAAGCCTTCAATGGCACTAATCTTCTGTCACCACCAGCAGTTATTGATACGAGCACTGCAGCAGAGTGGAAGATTGTGGCGGTGGAGGTAGGGGTGAAATTTAACAAATCTCCTCTTTGGGGTTAAGTAAAAACATTTAAAAATCTCTTGGGAAAAATAAAATGCATTACCACCCAATTATGGATATTTGACATTGGTTTAATCCTTTTACTGAACATACAGCGATTTGAAAATTCCCCCGTCCCTTTAATTTTGAATATATGTCACAATGAATGGTTTCTGACTTTTAAACAAGATACAAAAGAGAAAATGAACATGAACAAACATAATAGTTTCTAAATTATATCTTAGGGACCACAGTTACACAACACATCAACCCTGTGAAAAAGTAGCTGCCCTCTAAACTTAAACGGGTTGCTGCCCTCTAAATTTAAACTGGTTGCATACTTTTAGCAACTATAATTGTAACCAAAATGCTTCCTATAACTCAATATCAATCCTTCACATTGCTGTTGATGAATTTTAAACCACTCTTTACAGAACTGCTTTAATTCATACACATTCATAGGTTTTCATGGAAAAACTGTTCATTTCAGGTCCTACTCACAGAATTTATAATGGGTTCAAGTTAGGACTTTGACCAAGCTAATACAAAACTTTCACTTTTGTGGGTTTTTCCTTCTCAGCTTTACATGTAAACTTTTTTCAATTTTGGATCAGTATATTGTTACATAACCCAATTACGCTTCAGCTCATAGATGACCAGACATTTACCTTAAAGAATTTTTTGGTACAGTGCAGAATTTATGTTTCCTTCAATAATGAAACATTTTCTAGATCCTGAGACAGTAAAGCATCCCTAAATCTTTACAATGGAATACTGTATTTGCTTTATGTCAGATATCACAGGATCTAGAGTTCCACTTTTGACTTGTCTGTCCATAGACCATTCTCCAAAAAGGCTTGGGAATCATCCAGGTGTGATTTTGCAAAAGTGAGATGAACACTGATGTTACTCTGCTTGCCCTGGATTGGTGGCATGGAACGCAGCTACTATTTTGGGGTTTTGCCAGGTACTTGTGACTCAGATTGGCTTCAGTGAAGACGAGATACTGGGCTAGAGGGACCACTGGTCTGACCCAGTAAGGCTATTTTTATGTTCTTACTCTTAGATAGCAGCAGTTTCCAGCTTGCTACTCTCCAATAAATCCCATTTTTGTCCTATCTTTCTTACTGTGAAGTCATGAACCTTGAACTTGGTTGAGGCTTGAGGCGCCTACAGTTCTTTGTTTTTTTTTTTTTTTTTTTTTTTTTATATTATTTATTTATAGAATTTTTTACAAAATTTCCAAGCATATACATCTTGTACAGTAAAGTGAGATCACACAACATATTAAATTAACATTCCAAAATTAATATTACTACAAGGAACTTCTAATCTAGCTGATCTCACACTAGTCCTCAATATTATTAGATCCATAATTAAGAGTAGAACAAATATAATTCAAATTAGTTAAATAAGAAAAAAAATCCTTTTCTGACTAAAGTGCAGGGAATTAACCTTAAATAGACGTTATGTTGTTATTATTCCTTTTTCTAGACGTTTCACTGAGATAAAGCTAATCAGCTGAGATGGCTCTGTAAATATATACTTAAATGATGAATATCTAACTACACATTTACATGGATATCTCAAAAAGAAAATACCCCCTATTTGAGTCACTCCAGGCTTAAGAATTAAAAATTCTTTCCTTCTTTTCTGAGTCTCTCTAGAGACATCAGGAAAAATCTGAATATGCTGCCCCAGGAAGTCTTTGGATCTGTTTTTGAAGAAAACAGTTCTTTGAATGGTCTTCTGGGACGAGTTGTCTCTACGTCCTTGGAGTCCTTTTGGCAGACCAGCCACTGCTGGAAAAAATTCACCACTGTCCTAATTCTCCATTTAGAAATAATGACTCACTGTGGTTCAGTGGAGTCCCACAGCTTTGGAAATAGCTTTGCAATCATTTCCAGACTGATATATTTCAGCAAAATTTTTTACCATTTCTTCTGGAATTTCCTTCAGCAGTAGCATAGCTTTCTTGTAGAAACACTGCACTTACTACTTTTATTATCAATTAAATTTTGTTAATTGGTTGATTAACTGAGGAGGCAGTTACTTTTTTACATAGGTAATATGGGTGCTGCACAAGTGTGTCCCTTAAATCAATGAAGTAATTATTTGAACATTGTGTGTTATGCTTCCTCAGGTTCTGTTGGTCTAATTTGCTTTCAGATCAGAAAACCATTCAGTGTGACGACATATATACACTATGAGAAATTGGGGGGTGGGGAATACATTCACATCACTGTTTTTACTAGCACTTAGTGACAGGCTGTATATTAAAAACCATGCAAGAAGTCATCACTCTTCTGGTCTAACTCAAAATATTAATAAGAACGCAGTCCTCTGTTATTAGTGGAAATAAGCTTTTAGAACAATATATGCTGAGATTTTTTTAAACAGTTAACTTGTGTTTCTTTCTGAACAGGTTTTATTTTTGTACACTTACAGTGTTGTGTGGAAGTCTTCTCACCCATCTATGTTATTCAAATTCTGTCCAAAACAGAATTCAAAGCACATTGAAACAAGCATTTGTTTCACTGACCTACACAGCATACTCTACTCAACATGAAAAATTATACAAATATTCAAAAATTAAGATGAAACTAAAAGTTTTAATTGAAATAGTGTAGAAAACCCAAACTAGTTTTGATGTCAAAACTGAGGCACATAGCTGAGCTGATTCAAATATTCCTGGATGAAAATCAAGTCGTTCTTGTTGTATGAAGTGAATTTGACACAAAGATTTGAACATTCCGAACTAAACAGCTGAGAGAACTCGTGAATAAAGTCATTCAAATAATATAGGCTGGGGAAAGGCTTTAAGAAACAAGTGTCTGAATACCCTGTCAAGTTGTGAAGTGGAAATAGTTTGCACCTTGATACCTTCCAAAGGCGGTAGTTATGACTTAAGAGAAGCTGCTGAAGAAGTTCACAGTAGGATCTAAGATTACTTTAAAGAACTACAGAATTCTCTGGCGGTGACTGTAGAGAATGACTAGTTGATAACTTCAAGATAATTCTTTGATACAGGTTATTTTGTGGAGTAATCAAGAAAAAAAAAAAAGCTATATGGCTTTTCTTCTGTACTGCACTTGCAAAGAAAACACTTAGGGGGCACTGCATGCACTTTGGAGAAGATTCTGGGCTTTGATTAGATTGAGAAGGAACTTTTCAGTTTCAATACTACATGATGTGCACACATAAAACACAGCACACTGCCCTAACACTAGTGCTAAAATAAACACAGTGGTAACAGTATTATGTTGTAAGGATTCTTTAGAGCAGTAGGGAGGAGGTGGCTTGTCAAGAACTAGAAAATAATGGATGATACAGATTCTGGAGGAAAACATGTTTATCACTTAGAATTTTGAATAAGCGATTAATCAAATCTATAATAATAAACTTCCAGTCTGCCACAGACCTGGGACTAGGGTGTATCTTTCAATAGGCCAATAATTCTATGCAAAAAAGCAAGAGCAACAATTGAATAACTCAGCAGGGAGAAAGTGAATGCCCTAAAGCAGGGGTGTCCAACCTTTTGGCTTCCCTGGGCCGCATAGGCCGAAAAAAATGTTTCTGGGGCCGCACAAATGCGCAAACACTGCAGCAAGACAGAGGAGGGAGCCGACAAGACAGTAAACACCCGGGGGCAGCAGAGAAAAACACTGCATCGCCCTCGACCGTGGTCGCACAAAATACTTTTTAGGGGCCACAGGTTGTACACCCCTGCCCTAAAGTAATCCAATCACTTCTATGGCAAGACTTGAAGACTGCAGTATTCAGACCACTCTCAACTGAATGAGTTTGAGCTATTCTGCCAAGAATGGGCAAAAACTGAACTTTCCTGCTTTACAAAATTGGTAGACACAACCTAAATGACTCATCACTGCTATTATTGTACCAGGTACTGAATGAAAAGATGTAAAGACTTTTTGGTTCTCATTCTTTACTAGGTTTGAAATATTTTTATAACTTAGTGCACCTTAGAACTACAGAGGATGTTATATATATCAGTGAATCAAATTCCTATATTAGTGCATTTTGCCTATTGTCTAGTATTTTTAGACAGCAGAACGTGAAAAACAAATAAGGGTGAGAGACACAAGGCACTGTAAGTTCAGGGACACTGGTATTAGAGAAGCTGCCCATAAATGTCTATTTTAATTTATGCCAACAGTACTTTCCAACTGAATATCTGTTGGCTTATTGTGTGTCATACAGGTATAAAATAAATTAGCACTGTAACATAATAGTACACTCCCAGTTAAAACAAAAAATCATAGCAGTGATCCACAGGGAAAATGTTTCACAAGAAAATGAAGTCACAGGAACCAGAGCAAAATTACTCAAAATGTGCAGATAATTTTGATTATGAAACCATTTTTAATGTGCATTCTTTATAATTAAGTCATTTCCAAAAAGAGTTTGAAGAGAATAATTTTAAAATTCAAATAGGTGAAAAGTCACTGGAAAGTTAGCAATAATGCTGAGGTCTAGAATTCCACAGAACTCACAGCTACAAAATTAGTAAAAAAATACTGAGGAAAATTAATACCACATACCAGAAAAGAGCCCTTTGGTGTGAATAATCCAAATAGATCTTACACAGTTATTTTTTTGTATGGGTTTTTTTTTTTGTTTTTACACAAGATAGGTTTAAGAACAGTTCTTAAACCTGTCCTGGGGGACCCCCAAGTCAGTCAGGTTTTCAAGATATCCCTAATAAATATGCATGAGGCAGATTTGCGTATAATAGAGGTGATGGTATGCAAATCTAATCATACCTATTCATTAGGGATATCTTGAAACTCAACTGGCTGGGGGTTCCTCAGGACAGGTATAAGAACCACTGGCTTATATCATATGC
Source organism: Geotrypetes seraphini (assembly GCF_902459505.1). Lineage (NCBI taxonomy): Eukaryota > Metazoa > Chordata > Amphibia > Gymnophiona > Dermophiidae > Geotrypetes > Geotrypetes seraphini. Next base: position 238,529,734 of record NC_047084.1, on the reverse strand, counting down.
AAGAGAAAAACTAATCTTCCTCAAATATATGTTAAAACAAATACTGATGTGCAATAGATTTTGGAAGCAAATCTCCTCCACCATTGTGAATTGCACCTCACCCAAAAAAACAAATTGTACAACATAATCCATGTTTGGGCTGTACATTGCATTTTTGGAGCAGAAAAGTGAATGCTTCTTGAGTTATAATTTAAACACTTGTAGTTACAGTTATACATGCTCAGATGGGTTAGACCAGGGATGGGCAAACTTTTTGACTCGTGGGCCACAATGGGTTCTTAAATTTGACAGAGGGGCCAGAAATCCCTCCATCCCTCTGTGCAGCAGAACCTTTGCCCAGCTTCCATCCTTCCTTTCCTCTGTCCCATACCTTGTGCAGCAGAACCCTTGAGCACCCGCCCCCGCCACATAGCTGCTGACCCTCCATCCTTCCCTCCCATTCGAACCCCGCCGACCGTGAGCCCTCATACCTCCCTCCAGAGCAGCGTCCGGCAGGCAGCACTCTAAACAGGCTGCTTCGTGGCCTTCTCTTGTCGGGGCCTTTTGTGTGCCGCATTACTGATGACATCATCAGTGATGTGGCACAGGGAATTCCCCAACAACAGAAGGCCGTGAAGCAGCCTGTGTAGAGTGCTGCCAGCCCGAAGTTGCTCTGAAGGGAGGTATGTAGGGCTCGTGGTTGGCAGGGTTCAAATGGTCGGCGGGCCGGATTAAAAAACTAAATGGGCCGGATATGGCCCATGGGCCATAGTTTGCCCATGACTGGCAAGCCTATGATGCACTTTGAGAAGACTACCATTTCATATATGAATACTTAAATATATTTTTGCATAACAGATGTTTTAGGCAAGATGAACTTCTCTTTTGCATATAAGGTATTTCTTTAACTATGCAAAATGTATACAGTTTATTCACAGAGAATGGTTCTTTTTTGGAATATGTTACTCACAGCAACATTTTAAGGAGGGGAGGAGAAAAATTACAAATCCTTCTCCCTCTCCTTAAAAAAAAGCAATTTGTTCAAATAAGAGGAAATACCTGACCTTCATAACAAATACACAGCTCTAGCAATCAGCACTAGCTATCCTATAATTTCTTTGCCTAAAAAATGAGCTGTTTGTTAAATTCAAGACTGTAAGCCAGTGTCCCTGCATATGTATAATGTTTCTGATGCTATCCCTGCAAAGAAAACACCAAGAATGGAAAGCCACCAAAAATGTCCAATTAGTATATATAAACACCTACAATATGGGTAGTGCAGATATATTTAAAAAAAAACCCCACCACCACAGAAAAGACAGACACCCACCTACCACCACCTCCACAAAGCAGGCTCACATAATAAAATGGAATTGTCTGCCCTGCCCATCTGCTCTGAGTCTGAACAATTTAAATTAGAACTCTGCAAACAGTGTGGCTAATACATAGTTCAAGAAGGGATCATACCAATAAAAAGCCACAAGAATAAATGGAAGCAGCAGCTTTTGTATTTTGACAAAAATATATTTTTTAGAATTCTACAGTAACCATTTCAAATAGATGTAAAATGGTTATTTTTTTTTTCCTATGACATACTGTCATTGCTAAAATATTCGAATTCTACTAGCCTGATATTATTACAGCTGCCCAAACCTTATAACTACCATTTTGAATATCACCATAATTGTCTACTCTAACTGAAATGTTCAATGTACGTTTCAAAAAAAAAAAAAAAAAAGGTTTCTTTTTAAGAAGGATTCTGCGATAGAATAAACTGCATGTAAGCCTCAACAAGGGTAACTAAAATGTGCAGGAAATCAGCTTCCACATGTCTTGTTTCACGTGTTCTGCTTCTGAGAATGAACTACCCTGTACTTATCTCTGTTTAAGCAGATAGTTTCTTCTAACCTCTTTTTATATACAGCAAACTTCAAGCAAACGGCACTCACCATATGCTATGCAACATTTCTATAATGTTTCACTTGGGATTTTATAAAGAACGCTTCCTTTTTTCCCCCACCCAAACTAAGGGAAAAATGATCAGATGTGAAATGAATTGCCTCAGACACAGATCAGATTGGTCCACATTTGCTATCTTAAGTGGCTTCTCAATTATATTTAAACAAAACTCCCATGCCAATACAGACCATAAGTGTTAAATCAGCACATAGGGCTTCAATGATGTGATCACGTCACCATGACAAAGGATCACAAAAAGTTGAACACTTACAAAAATACAAATTTATTAAGTTTACCACCGAGTAGTATTTTGATGTGGAACAAACATCTGAAAACTTAAGTGCTCAGCTTCTTATTTTGAAATAAATAGCAATATGCATAGCAAAAGTCAACCAGACAACTATACTGAGTGCTCTTTCATAGATGGCTGTCAGCTACAAGATAACTGTAGGACAGCTAATTAAATTATTTTAACCATAATAACTTAAAGTAAATAAGATTAGTAGTACTTTTGCAAATTTTTAAAAGCTTTACACTGCACAGGACTACAGCTTTGGTTAAAACTATGACAAATATGTTTAACAGAATCTGATTTTAAATGCAAAAAAAAAAAAAAAGATTAAAAAAATAATACAACTAACCTTTGCTTTACTCCTTCACACAACAGATTCCAAAAATGTCCCACTTGATCAGGAACATTTTAAATTAAAATGTATGCTCCAGACATTACATTATACATATATGACTATAAAGGATGATTTCAATGCCTATTAAAGTATTATCAACTGTAAAGAAAATTCAATTTGGCATTCCTGAACTGTAAAGAAAATTCAATTTGGCATACCTGAACTGTAAAGAAAATTCAATTTGGTATACCCGAAAAAAATACAAGTGAACTTAACTCCAAGCTCTTCAAACCAGCGCTACCCTACTGTCCAGTGTTAACCATGTGTGTATTGCCCCTATCCAACTGTATTCTGTATATAGCAAGGCAGACATTGTAAGCACCACTCAAAAAGATTAACCCATTTCATGTAATTATACACTTTGCTCAAGTGTATTGTCTTTACAAAAACTTCATTTTTAATTGGCCTTCCTTTACTTGGAAACCTGGGATTTGTTTCAACATCTCTCCCTGCATTACCTGACAGCATGGCAGTAATAGATAGGATCTCATTAGAACAGTTGTAGTCACAACTTGCTATAACCATCTTGGCTAGCTGTGGATCTAATGGAAATTCTGCCATCATAGATCCCAGTTCTGTCAAGTCACCATCATCATTTAGAGCAGCCAGATAATTCAAAAGTTCAAGGGCTCTCATTAGAGTCTCTGGAGCTATTGAGAAAAAAGGAAATTAATTTACAGAAAGTAAAAATATGATCAAACTTCTAATGTACAGTGGTCTAGGCTCAAAATACAAGCTGCTAGCATGCAGAGTTCTTCAGCCAGTGAACACCAATTATTTTACACTAAAAATTTTGAACAGCAATTCTTACAACAAAACTACAGTTGTGCAGCAGTGAGTCAAAATACCATAGCAAATTCAAAATATCAGAACATGATTAATATTCTTTCTGCAGGTTCACTCACACAACAAGATCATCTAGCAAAACAATATAAGTAAACCCTTGGTTTGCGAGCATAATTCGTTCCAGAAGCATGCTTGTAATCCAAAACACTCTTATATCAAAGCTAATTTCCCCATAAGAAATCATGGAAACTCAGACGATTCATTCCACAACCCAAAAACTTTAATACAAAATACTATATGTACTCGTATTGCAAGACTTTACTTGTTTAGAACAGTCACTACACTCTTGCAGCATCAGAGAGAGAAGAACCATCAGCTCAGTTGTGATGTGACGCGTGTTTAGAATAGTCATTACATTCTTGCAGCATCAGAGAGAGAGAAAAACCATCGACTCGGTTGTGATGTGTGTATACTGTATGTACTCATATTGCAAGACATTGCTTGTATATCAAGTCAAAATGTAATCAAATGTTTTGCTTCTTGCAAAACATTTGCAAACCAAGTTACTTGCAATCCAAGGTTTTATTGTACTGGGAATACAAGCACCATTAACAGGTAAACCTTAAATTCCTTAGCATATTAACCAATAATTTGACCCTACTGTATCTTTGAACAAAAGGGCACTCTTGCTTGAATGATTGGGCTACTGTCAAAGAAAAGATGCTGTGGCATGACACAATGTTATATATGAGAGAAGAAAAAAAGGTGTGTGTCGCTTTACTTAAAAAAGAGAAATTAGTTCTTACCTGAGAATTTATTTTCCTTCAGTCTCTCCAGACCAGGATTGCCCAAAAGGTCGATCGCGATCGACCAGTAGATCGAAGGCAATGCGAGTCGATCACAGAGCCCATCCCAGGCTCCGTGATAGACTCACGTTGCCTTCCGTTCTACCTGCTTCCCGACCTTGTAAAAAGGGTGCTGAAGCGCTGGGCTGACCAACGTTCCTCACTCGACATCAAATCTGACATCGGAGAGGAAGTTCCAGGCCAGCCAATCTCTGCCTGGCTGGACCGGAACTTCCTCTCTGACGTTAGAATTGACGTCAGGTGGGGAAGGTTGGTCGGCCCAGTGCTTCAGTGTCCTCTTTACGGCGGCGGCCTGTTCCCCGATGGCGGTGGCGGCGGCTTGGGGGAGGGCAGGGAGACAGAAAGGGCATGGAGAGAGAAAGACAGGGAGACACAGAAAGGGCATGGAGAAAGACAGACATACAGAAATAAAGGGGGAGGCAGGGAGACAGAAAGAAAGACGGAGAGAAAGAAAGAAAGAAAGGGGAGGAAGGCAGGGAGAGAGGAAGAAAAAGTTGGGGGAGAGAATGAGGTCTGGAGGAGAGGAAGCATACAGGAGGCTGAAAGAAGGGAAGAAATATTGGATACACAGTCAGAAGAAGAAGGTGCAACCAGAGACTCATGAAATCACCAGACAACAAAGGTAGGAAAAATGATTTTATTTTCAATTTAGTGATCAAAATGTGTCCATTTTGAGAATTTTTATCTGCAGTCTATATTTTGCACTATGACCCCCTTTTACTAAACCGCAATAGCGGTTTTTAGCACAGGGAGCCTATGAGCATTGAGAGCAGCGCAGGGCATTCAGCGCAGCTCCCTGCGCTAAAAAACAAGGAACAACAAACAGTGAGCAATAGAATCTTTAATCCAATGGGCGATGGTTGCCTTAGAAGCTGCCTTGCCTTTTCTATGGCCTGCAACCACCACAAAAAAGTGATCTGACTTGTGAAATCAGCCATCCATTGCAAACAACAGAGAACTGTATATCTAGCCGAAAAATAGCATCTCCTGAGTCTCACCTGCTGGCAGAGAAATATCTTAATTTATATAAAAGGAGAAACCATCTTTGGCAGGAAGGAAGGGACCAGATGCAACACCACACACTCCACAAGGAACAGTAAAAAAGGCTCCCGACAAGATAGAGCAGTGTTCTCCCCAGCGCGTTTTAGCTGGGCGCTACGCTCGGCTAATTTAAGTGAGCGCCCGTTTGTCATCTCGGCATTGTATCTCTGCCCGGACTGATTGTAGCGACATCGGCCCGTGCACTTGTCAATGTGAGCCTCACTCCTTTATCCCGAGCAGAGAGTAAGTGCGGCTGTACTGGGAAGAGGAGGGGGTACTTCAACTACTTTCAACCTTGCGGGATTTCCGCAAACCTTTTCAGCGCACTTCTCTACTTCCAATTCGTCGCTGAGATCACCCGCAACACGCCCCGCTGCATTTCTTGTCCGGTGACCCGCCCTCCTTTGACGTTAGTTCCTTAGCGGGAGAGAAATTGTGGCATGGGTGAAGGGCTGCCAGAGAAGGGAAGTTGCGGGATTAGTGTTGCATAACCTTAAATATGAGTTTGATGAAGGAGGGAAGGTTTGAGGGAAAGGTGCCGGATCGAGGAAAGGGGGAGACATGCTAATAGCTAGCAGACATGGGCAAACTATAACCTGTGAGCCAAATCCGGCCCATGGCTGCAGGAAGGGACTAGCCAGTGTCGGCGCTCGTCAGCCAGTGAGTGAGGCCCACAGAGACTGTGGGAATGAGAGTAAGAAAGCGTGAGCGAGCGAAGTTAGTCTTCCATGGCTCTGTCTGTCGGACCCTCTGACATCATGGGGCAGAGGGAGTGAGCGAGCGAGTGGTGCACAGCGCCCCTGTGCGGCTTTGACGAGTGGATCTGGATCAGGCCTCTCCAACTTCTTCATCATGACTCCTGATAACTGTGATTTCCTCTCTCCTGAGGCTGCTGGGGTGGATGTGAACGTGCTTCCTTTGCCGCCTCAATCGTCTGTGTCTTTGGCCTGCCTCTTCTTCGGGGCCCGGCTCTTGGCTGTTCGGGTCTTGACCTTCTCCTCCAAGCATCCGTTTCTCTGGTCTGCTTTCTGCTTTGGCTCATTGGGGAAGGTCCTGCTTTCAGCTTCTTCTTGTCACAGCCATCATAGGAAGATCTGGTCAGGATTAATGACAGGCCAGCTTGCCAGTGACAACACTATTAATGACAGAGGCCAGCTTACTGTTCTATTTTTATTGAGTTTGTTTTAATTTTTCTTTTATCTTTTATTTATTCTGTTTGATTATAATTCATATATTCATCTTGTTACTTACTATTTAATTTTTGTAATTATCTCTAACTTTCCTATCTCTAATGGAGTTCCTTTCCTAATTTATCTGTATTTTATTGTAAACCACTTAGAGCTGTAATATGCTTAAGTGGTGTATTAAATGTTAATAAAACATAAACATGGGCTGCACACTGAGCGCCGAGGACAAGGCGGCCGATGTGAGGAGCAAGATCAACCAGAGCCTGCATGAGGATGGCGAGAAGGCAACCTGCGAGGTCAAGCTCCTACTGCTGGGTAAGAGACGTACGTCTGCCCTGGCGCTCTCAAAGACTTCTCCCTCCCTCCCCTCCTTCATGAGGGTGATGCCAACGCTCTCCTCTGCTGCCAACGGTGACACAGGAAATGCGGCTCTTTGTGCAGCCGAGCCTTCCTCTACATGCCCTGTCGCTTGGTCGCTGCAGTGCCAGAAAGTTTGCCAGAGCCCCTGACTTGCCCCTTCCTTCCGGCTGACCCTGGCTGGGTTTAAAAAAATAGGATTGGACAAACTCCTTGAGGAACAGTCCACAAACTATTGTAAAATAGAATGGAATCTTGCCCTCCCCCTTGTCACCCCGCACCCCCCCCTCCAGTTGCCCTGGCCCCTCTGTCAAATTTAAGAACCCATTGTGGCCCACAAGTCAAAAAGTTTGCCCACCCCTAAGCTAGATGACGAGAGAAGAAGAGTTGGCAAGGTTCTCGGGGAGAATCCAGTTTAAATGTGCTTGTGTTATTTTCAAAATTCTTTATAGCATTTTCACTCCTCTAGTTCTGCTATCCTGGAATCTTTATAGATTCTCTTTCACAAGGGGTTACCAACAACTCAAATTATCCTGTCCTTCTAGCAAAGGTATCAAAGGAACCAAGATCTTTGGTCATTCTTTGACCTTCAAATTTCCTCAACTTTGTAACAATCTTCCACTCTTTTTAAGAAGTTCTGTCTCTCTTCCTTTTTTTCGTAAGTCTTTGAAAACTATTCTGTTCGCTAAGCACTTTGGTAATTAATTTCCTCATTTTTTTTTTCTTTCTCTTCAGTCCTTATTGGCCTAAACTAACTACTGTAAACCAAGACGAGCTTTTCTGGATTGAAGTCTCGTTATATAAAGCCAAGCATTAGATTAGATTAGAAGGGAGTCGGGTCCCCAAATGAGTATGACTTGGTATCTTTGATAAAATATCTTGTATTGTTAATCTGAATTTCTCATTTGAAACAGAGAATATGAAGACAGGTTATTCACCCTCTCCAAGGTAGGGAGAACGAGAGGGCTCTCTCTAAAGTTAAAAGGGGATAGTTCCGTACAAACGTAAGGAAGTTCTTCTTCACCCAGAGAGAGGTGGAAAACTGGAACGCTCTTATGGAGAATGTTATAGGGGAAAACACCCTCCAGGGATTCAAGACAAAGTTAGACAAGTTCCTGCTGAACCGGAACGTACACAGATAGGGCTGGTCTCAGTTAGGGCACTGGTCTTTGACCTAAGGGCCTCCGCGGGAGCAGACTGCTGGGCACGATGGACCACTGGTCTGACCCAGCAGCGGCAATTCTTATGTGCTTGTGGCATACCTTCTTGAATATTTCTTTCTTTTGCTTTTTTTTGGGGGGGGAGGAGGACTGAATTGCTCACAGCATTATAGTTTGTTTTTTTATCTTGGTCTCATCTTCTGTTACTAGGAAGGTGCCTAGCCTATATGAATAGAGAAAGTGAACTTAGTCCAGTTCTCTGGCTTGTAACAAGGACATAGTGAGAGAAAATATTACATTGTCAAAGAGAGTGAGAGAAACAGAAAGACCTGGAAAAAAGGTGGGATGACTCAAAATGTTAGCAGAAGGAAGACAGAGGGAGAAATCTGAAACAAAGGGGAGGCAGAAGAGAGGGGGGCAGATGTTGAACTTAGGGATGTATAGAGGGAAGAAAGAGACTGCAGAGAGGTGGAAAGATTCTGGACCAAGGAGGGAGGGAGGAAGGAGAGAAAGACCTGGAAGAAAGGAGAACAAATGCTGGACATTGGGGGGGAGGGGGGGTTATAAGCAGAAGAAAGACAGAGGCCTGAACCAAAGGGGCAGACTGGATGGGCTATTTGGTCTTTATTTGCCATCATGTTTCTATGACATGAGGCAGATGCTGGACTATGGGAGGTGCAGACAGAAGAGAGAGAAAGGGGGGGAAGGGGGAGACCCTGAGGAAGAATAGAGAGATGCAAAATCATAACAGAGGAGGAAGAGAAAGAGAGACATGTTGCCAATAGGGGTGGAGGAGAGAGGAAGAAAAGTTGGACTCATGGAGGGACAGAGAGATACTGGTTGGGGAAGAAAATGAAGTCCGGAGTAGAGGAAGCGTGTAGGAAGCAGAAAGAAAGAAATATTAGATGCACAGTCAGAGAATCATGAAATCACCAGAGAAAGGTAGGAAAAATGATTTTATTTTCAATTTAGTGATCAAAATATGTCAGTTTTGAGAATTTATATCTGCTGTCTATATTTTGCACTATATTTGTCTATTTTTCTATAGTTGTTACTGAGGTGACATTGAATATTTTAAAGCCATCTGCCCTGACCTCTTTGAAAAATAAAATATAAATGATACCGTAATTAACATTTTCTCTGAATACAGTGTGCTTTGTGCTTTTTTTAATTTTGTGGTTACCATTATGAATTAATAAGATTATATTGAGTATACATGAAAAATAAATGGAAGAAATTGCATTACAATTAGTACTATTATAATGGGGGTGGGGTCAGGGGCGGGGCTTAGGCTGGGGTACTCGGTTGGTATTTGTTAGACTTAGGGGGTACTTGGCTTGAAGAAGTTGAGAGACATTGGTCTAGATGACTATGGAGTTCACTCAGTAAGCCACAGTAGTGATTCTCCCATGGCAAATGCACCAAAGTCCATTCAATTCCTATAGGCATCAGTGCATTTGCTGTGGCAGAATTGCTGTCTTAAAATCTAGATTGCCGGGGATGCAAAGCATTAACTGATTCAATGTGAGTTTGAAGTTGGTTGAATACCACTCTCTCAAGTACGGTAGTTTTGAAAGAAATAGAAGGTTTGATATTGGCAGTAGTTATTTGGAATAAGAGGATCTGCATTAATTTTTTTCAAGGGTGGCTTAAATGCTTCTGGAACACTGCCGAATGGCCTCTTTTAGAAAGCTGCGCTTGTGGCCCCGAAGCCCATAGAGATTTAAAGGGCTTTGGGGGTGTTGCCGTGCGGCTTTGTAAAAGAGGCCTTAAGTGCCAAATCTTAAAAAAGAAAGTCATATTGAGCATCCTATATAATAAAACTCTAAGCACACATGCGCACTTAGGGTTTCGTGTTCCCTGCCACTGTGGTTTGTGATCCGTGACCGGATTCTATTTTAGAACGCAGCGGCAGGGAACACTCTGGAGCTTCCCCCCTCACTCACTGCGAAAGAAACCGCTGTCGCCACCACCGTTCCTTCTGCTCCCCTCTTTGGAGTGTGCAGTGCAGGCCAACGGGGTTCCTGGGCAGCTGAACGCAGAGTCTCCGGGTGGCCGCAGCCTCAGCAAACGCCAGTCTTCCTCCCAGCTCAGGACCAGAGCCTTCCGCCCCCAGCGAGAGGTTGAGTATTGTCGTCTTCGCCCCCCCAACCCACTCCCCGACGAACCTGATCCCCCGTTGAGCCTTCCATCCGACCCTCCAACCGCGGTCTGGCTGGCTCCCTTAGTCCCTTGCCGCCGCCCCCTTCCCTTCCCACGGTCCCGACAAACCTCTTGACTCTAACAGGGGCCACAGCACTCTAAACACACTGCTTCGCGGCCTTCTCCTACCCCGATTTGCTCTGCCGGTGATGCGGCAGAGGGAATCGCGGGCAATAGAAGGCCACAAAGCAGCGTGATTAGAGTGCTGCGGCCGCTGTTCGAGCCGGGAGGTTTCTGGTCGTCTCGTGGTGGGAGGGTCGGATAGGAGGGTAAGTGGGGTCGGCTGCACTTCGGCGGTAGTGGCGGGGGAGGGGGGAGATGGAAACATGCTGCTTTCAAGCGTTCTACTGTACAGTGGGGAGGGAGGCAGGCAGGCTGGCTGGCTTTGGGGGTGGGGGGCACTGAGGGCACTAAAGACATAGGAAGGTGGCACTGGGGGCACTAAGGACATAGGAGGCACTGAGGGCACTAAGGACATAGGAGGAACTGAGGGCACTAAGGACATAGGAAGGAGGCACTGAAGGCAATAAGGACATAGGATGGGACACTAAGGACAGGAAGGAGGCACTGGGGGCATAGGATGGGACACTAAGGACATAGGAAGGTGGCACGGAGGGCACTAAGGACATAGGAAGGAGGCATTGAGGGCACTAAGGACATAGGAAGGAGGCACTGAGGGCACTAAAGACATAAGATGGGACACTAAGGACATAGGAAGGGGGTCACAGAGAGTCAGGCAGGCATGGCACAACAGAGAAATACAGGCAGGCAGGGGGCCAGGGAGACAGAGACAGAAAGAAAGACAGACAGGGGGCCAGGGAGAGATATAGACAGAAAGAATGACAGACAGCGTAAACGGAGAGAGAGAGACAAAGAAAAAAAAAAAAGATACAGACATCTACTCTAGCACCCGTTAATGTAACGGGCTTAAACACTAGTTGGAAAATAATTAACAACTACTAATAAAAATAGTGCACATTTAATTTTCCCGTCCCACCCGGCTACTTTTTTGTGCCACCCAGCTGGAAAAAATTTCTGGGGAGAACACTAGAGCATGCAACTAAAAAAAGCGACACATCAATGCCAAGGGAAATATCCTTCAAGGTAGTAGAGCAGAGAGACTCAAAGGGCTCCTTCACCAAAGCAGATACTAAATCCCATAGGAGGACTAATATCTCTAACATCCTCAATTCAATCTTCAGCTGTGCTCCACTACCTCCATGTACCAGAACGGCCCACTGCCTTGATCTACTCCTCTTCTCCAACTGCTCAATTGCCAACTTCTCCATCTCAATTCCTCCGCTCGCTGATAATCACCTCATAACCTTCCGACTAATCACCCTCCTCCCCAGACATGACAAATAAGAACATAAAAATAGCCTTACTGGGTCAGACCCATGGTCCATCAAGCCCAGTAGCCCGTTCTCACGGTGGCCAATCGAGGTCATTAGTACCTAGCCAAAACCCAAGGTGTAGCAATATTTCATGCTACCAATACAGGGCAAGCAGTAGCTTCCCCCATATCTTTCTCAATAACAGACTATGGACTTTTCCTCCAGGAACTTGTCCAAACCTTTCTTAAAACCAGCTATGCTGTCCGCTCTTACCACATCCTCTGACAATGTGTACCAGAGCTTAACTATTCTCTGAGTGAAAAATCGATCCACTTCTTCCCATTCTACTCCTCACCAATACTTTCAGGAATCTTCAGACTATTGATCCGTGCACTCTCTCCACCACTATGCTATGTAAATTTGTCAATGAAGCAGTCTCTTCCTATAATACTATTCTCTCCTCTGCAATGGATACCCTCACTCCTAAGCCATGTTCTATAAACAACACCAAACCCCAGCCCTGGCTGACCTCTAAGATCCACTATTTATGCACCTGTACCGGATCTACAGAACGTCACTGGCAGAAATCCCATTCTAATGTTGACTTCTTACACTTCAAATTCCTGCTGACCTCTTTCCAACCACCCTTTCACTTGCAAAATAAGACTACTTCACTCGCTTGATTCTCCTGGATCCAACCTTTGCCATCTCTCTGCTACGCTCAACTCTCTATTCAAAGTAACCTCACCTCCAACTCCTCCTTTCCCTTTCTCTCCAAACTATGGCCGAATGCTTCTATAACAAAGTTCACACATAAGAATATGCCTCCACTGTGTCAGACCAGCGGTCCGCTCCCGCGGTGGCCCATCAGGCCTATGACCTGTGAAGTGGTCCCTGACTATTCCTATAACCTACCTCTACTTCTATCTGTACCCCTCAATCCTCTTATCCTTTAGGAATCTATCTAAACCTTCCTTGAACCCCTGTACTGTGCTCTGGCTTATCACAACCTCCGGAAGCGCGTTCCATGTGTCCACCACCCTCTGGGTAAAAAAGAACTTCCTAGCGTTTGTTCTAAACCTGTCCCCTTTCAATTTCTCCGAGTGCCCCCTTGTACTTGTACTTCCCCACAGTCTGAAGAATCTGTCCCTGTCTACCTTCTCTATGCCCTTCAGGATTTTGAAGGTTTCTATCATGTCTCCTCTAAGTCTCCGCTTTTCCAGGGAGAATAGCCCCAGCATTTCCAACCTGTCAGCGTATGAAAAGTTTTCTATACCTTTTATCAGTTTAGTCGCTCTTCTCTGGACTCCCTCAAATACTGCCATGTCCTTCTTGAGGTACGGCAACCAGTACTGGACACAGTACTCCAGATGTGGGCGCACCATTGCACGATACAGCGGCAGGATGACTTACTTCGTCCTGGTCGTGATACCCTTTTTAATGATACCCAACATTCTGTTCACTTTCTTTGCGGCTGTCGCACACTGTGCTGATGCTTTCAATGTTGTGTCCACCATCACCCCCAGGTCTCTTTCAAGGTTGCTTACCCCTAGCAATGATCCCCTCATTTTGTAGTTGAACATCGGGTTCTTTCTCCCTACATGCATGACCTTGCATTTCTCTATGTTAAAGCTCATTTGCCACTTTTTTGTCCACTGTTCCAGCTTCGTTAGGTCCCTTTGCAGGTCTTCGCAGTCTTCCGCGGTTCTAACCCTGCTGCAGAGTTTGGTGTCATCCGCAAATTTAATAACCTCACATTTTGTTCCCGCCTTCAGGTCATTGTTAAATATATTGAACAGGAGCGGTACCAGCACCGACCCCTGTGTAACTCCGCTCGTGACCCATTGCCAGTCTGAGTAATGGCCCTTTACTCCAACCCTCTGTTTCCTGCCTGCCAGCCAGTGTTTGATCCATCGGTGGACATCCCCTTGCACCCCGTGGTTCCACAGCTTCTTAAGCAGCTGTTCGTGGGGTACCTTGTCGAAAGCTTTTTGGAAGTCAAGGTAAATGATGTCTATGGATTCCCCTTTATCCATCTGGCTGTTTATTCCCTCAAAGAAGTACAGTAAGTTCGTGAGGCACGACCTTCCCTTGCAGAAACCGTGCTGGCTCGCCTTCAGCTGTCCATTGTTTTCTATGTGTTCGCAGATGCTGTCCTTAACCAGTGCTTCCATCATCTTTCCCGGAACCGAGGTCAAGCTCACCAGCCTGTAGTTTCCCGGGTCACTCTTTGATCCCTTCTTAAAGATGGGCGTGACATTTGCTATTTTCCAGTCCTCCGGGATCTCCCCAGTTTTTAAGGATAGGTTACATATTTGGCGAAGTGTTTCCGCTATTTCGTTTCTCAGTTCTTTTAGTACCCTTGGGTGGATGCCGTCCAGACCTGGTGATTTGTCGCTCTTCAGTCTGTCTATCTGTCGGAGGACATCTTCTTGGCTTACCTCTAGTTGGACCAGCTTTTCATCCTGATCCCCACTTATGATCTCCTGGGGTTCTGGAATATTGGATGTGTCCTCTCTTGTGAAGACTGACGAGAAAAACTTGTTTAACCTGTCAGCTATCAATTTTTCCTCCTTTACCACTCCCTTCTTGTCTCCATCATCCAATGGTCCCACTTCCTCCCTGGCCGGTTGCTTCCCCTTCATGTACCTAAAGAATGGTTTGAAGTTTCTTGCTACCCCCGCCAGTCTCTCTTCATATTCTCTTTTTGCTTTCCTAACCACTCGGTGACATTCCTTTTGGTGTCTTTTGTGCTCCTTCTGGTTGTCCTTGGTTTGGTCCTTTTTCCATTTTCTGAACGATGTTTTCTTGTCCCTTATCGCCTTTTTCACTGCATTTGTTATCCACACCAGGTTTTTTTGTTCGATTCTTTTTGCACCCTTTCCTAAACCTGGGGACGTAGTTTCTGTGCTTTGTGCACCGTGTCCTTGAGTAGGGACCAGGCTTTTTCTACTGTCTCCATCTTCCCTGAGCTGCTGCTGAGTTTCTTTCCCACCATTTTCCTCATGGCCTCGTAATTCCCTTTTCTGAAATTGAGTGCTGTCGTTGTGGTTCTTTTCACCTTTGATGTTCCTATTGCTAGCTTGCACTGGATCATGTTGTGATCGCTGTTTCCTAGTGGCACTAGTACTATCACCTCCTTAGCCTTAAGTTCTCAATCGAATCACCTTTGCCTCTCCCTCCTCCTATCTGCTCTGCTGATCCTCTGTTGTCCCCTACCTCCTTTTCTCCAATTACTGAGGATGAAACTGCACATTTTCTTTTCCTCCAAACCTACTACCTGTTCCCTCTGATCCCATCCCCACCTGTCTACTGATCACTATCTCTCCTACTGTCATCCCCTCTATCTGCAATATCCTCAACCTATCACTCCCCACTGCAACTGTGCCCGACACCTTCAAATATGCCAGTTTTAACGCTTCTTTAAAAAATCCTCAGTAGACCCTACTTGCCCCAATTGTCCTGTATACCTTCTTCCCCTTCTTATCCAAGGTAGTTGAACGTGCTATTCATTGACTTTTGTCTCGAGCTATCCTCAACCCACTTCAATCAGGCTTTCACCTTCTTCATTCTATGGAAACTGCCCTTGCTAGAGTCTCCGATGACCTTTCCTCCTGGTCAAATCCAAAGGCCTCTACTCTGTCCTCATACTCCTTGATCTATCTGCAGCCATTGACACTGTAGATCATCACTTACTCATTGATACACTATCCTCATTTGGGTTTCAGGGCTGTTATCTCATGGTTTTCTTCCTATATTTCCCATCACAATTTTAGCTTAACTCTGGAGGATCCTCCTCTACCGCCATCAGTTGGGCATACCTCAGGGACCTCTATACTTCTTCCTTCAGTGCCCTAATCAGTAATACCTCTATACTGATGACTCACAAATCTACCTCTCAACACCTGAAATTTCTTTAGAAATCCAGGTCTGAGCATCAGCCTACCTGTCCAACATTGCTAACTGGATGTCTTGTCATCAACTAAAATTAAATATGTCCAAGACTGAACTGCTTATCTTTCCTCCTAAACTTGCCTATCCCTTTCCGTTCTCTAATTCAATGGATAATGTTCTCATCGCTCACAACCTCGGAGACATCTGACTAATCTTTCCTTCTTTTTGCTATATCCAACAGACTGCCAAAACATGTTTCTTTCTCTACATTGATAAAATCCAGTCTTTCCTTTCAGAGCACGCTGCAAAGACCCTCATCCATGCAGTTTGTCATCTCTTGCCTGGACTACAACATGCTTATTAAGGGTCTTCCGCTAAGCCTTCTCTCAACATGCTTCTTATGGGTCTTCCACTAAGTCTTCTCACTCTCCTTTAATCTGTTCAGAATTCTGCTGCACGCCTCATATTCCGCCAGTATCATTAAGCTCATGCTACCCCTCTCCTCAAGTTGCTTCACTAGCTGTTTGCTTCCATATACAGTTCAAACTCCTCTTACTGACCTACAAGTAAATTCATTCTGCAGCTCCTCGGTATCTCTCCTCTCTTGTCTTTCTCTATATGGCAACTCCATTCGTTGGATGAGTCTCTTTTGTTGGTACCCTTCTCCTCTACTGCCAACTCTGACTTTGTCCCTTCTACCTTGCGTCACCGTATGCGTGGAACAACCTGCCTGACTCAGTGTGTCGAGCCCCATCTCTGGTAGTCTTCAAGTCCTACCTTTTTGAAGCTGCATTTAGGTCCTATCCTGCCAACTTGTAAAGCACCCATATCTGTTGTCATTCTCTCTTACTACCCTATTCCCTCCACCTAAGTCTCTTGTAATTCCCACCTAAGTTTCATGTATAAATTCATCTTATGTCTTGTCATGTCATAATTAGATTTTAAGCACAGTAGTAGTTGTTGTAGTAGTAGTGACTACCAGTGCTTGTCCCCCTGCAGAAAGTGTGCTACATCTGGATGGAGCAAAAGAGAATGCCCCTGAATTTGCTCAAGAAAGATCTGCTACCTGAACCTTCAGAAGGTGGCACCCACCCATCCTTGAACAAAAGCAAAATGTTCGCAATGGAGGAAGAGGGGAAGCTCCCCTATCCCCACACCAATCCTTAAAGCACAACAGATCTACAAATATATGAGCAAAGTGGAATGCGTTCTAGTACTCAACAAGGTGGAAATGACAGAGATCAAATAACCCTTTCTTAACAGTGCCTGAAGAGCCGTGCCATAATCAAGCCACATCCAGCATTTCAACTGGACCCTGAAGTAGAGGAGGCAAGAGGAAACTAAAGGGGCTTCTTGATCAATAAGCAAATGAGATCTCCCATAGCCAATCTAGAGCAATGAGCACCTGATGCAGATATTGAACTGTCACCGCCTTCTGTCACACCTTACTACTTTCCAGATCAAAAATTTCAGATAACGGAAATCCAGAGGTACAAAAGGAACTTTCATCAGCTGGCTGAGAACCACATTGAGATCCCATGGTTTGATAGGGGGGCTTAGTAAATAACAAACCTCTCATGAATTGAACAACTATAGGTTGCACAGAGATAGACTTATCTCCCACAAAAGAATAGTAAACCTTAATTGCAGTGAGATGAACCCTTTCAGAGTTTGTTTTCAAATTAGTTTTTGTGTAGGGCAAGTAAAAGGATCCAGGGCCTTGCTCTCACACCAGATAGCAAACCTCCTCCATTTAAAAGAGTAGCACCTTATGAATATTATGAAGCAGTCATTATGAGAGGTGTTCAATAATTTATCTACCTCAGTAGGAAAGCAGAGTTTAAAAAAAAAAAAGTTTAAAAAAATCTTTTACTTTTTAATATAGGCCCTTGATAGCTCCATACACTTTTCCTGCAATGACTTTAACCCCTTTGAAAAGAATTCTTGTTTGTCCTTCAAACTATGATGTTACAGCGTTCTTGACATCTTCATCACTTGAAAACCACTGTCAAGGGAGAGATTTCTTCATAATTCAGAACAGGAAATAATTTGAAGGAGCCAAGTCAGGACTGTAGTGTGGATGGTTCAGCTGCTGAAACTCACATTCTCGGATGACAGCTAACAGGGCAAACCAAAAAACTACTCTGAGCACAGTAAAAGGCAAAAATTCCAAGAAATCTCTTTAAAATACTGCACACAAACTTGACATTCAGCCCGTCAGAAGCTGAGCCCCTTAGTACATCAACCACAGACCATTAAGGAGGGGGGCCTGAGGCCAGACTCCTAGGTGGAAGGGAAGCAAGAGTTACGGATGAACTATTGCTGAAAATACCACAATTTCTACTGATAAGAAAGCTGACTCACCAATGCAGGATAAGAGCCCAAATGGATACGAACCCATATGCCCAAATGGTTTGTCCAAATGTATCTTGCGGTCGTTGCAGCTAGCACAAAATTTTGCAGCTCGCCTTATTATTCAGGCATCTAAATTTGATCATATCACTCCGATACTTCATGAGAACATAAGATTTGCTGCTGGGTCAGACCAGTGGTCCATTGTGCCCAGCAGTCCGCTTCACTGGCTGCCAATTGACATGCGGGTTGAGTTTAAGGTTCTCTGCTTGATCTTCAAAGAGCTTCAGTTTGAATGTCCCATGAGTGTTCACTCCTTGTTACAGTAGTATCGTCCCTCTCGTGAGCTGCAGTCCTCTGACAAAAGTTGTTTGGAAGTTCCTTCACTAGCGGAGATGCGACTCATTTGTAATTGCAAGTCAATGTTTTAAGTCCAGGGTCCAATACTTTGGAATGCTCTCCCCTTATTTTTGTGCCAAACCAATATGCTTCTGCATTTCAGGAAAGGGTTGAAGACTGCAGTATGAACATTCTTTTGATTTTAGTTTTAAGGCTGTTTAAATTCTTCTGTTTTCCATTTTGTACACAGTGTGGTTTTGTGTTTGTGTTTAGTATATTGTGTGTTATTTGGTTACTCGCCTAGATTTGTAGATAGGCGAGCTATAAATAATTTTTTAAAAATAAATAAATATAATAAGACAAAACTCTCATGAAATTTCTTTAAACTGCTAAAGAGCAAAGGAGGTTTTGTTTTGTTTTTTTGGGTGGGGGTAGCAGGAGAAACCAAACACCATCAGGTGTCACCCAGCTTCAGTACCCGACAGATAGAAAATGAGCTAATATCTTCCAAGAGGTAATTCCCCTGCTCAGACACCCATTGGGAACTGGGGCAGGAGATGGTTGAGAATCACCACAGAAGAGATACACAGTCCATCACCATCCATTTAGTCAGCGAAAAATACTGAATATTCCAGGATGCACAATACCCTTTAACGGGAAATCACAGGAACTATTTTTCTCCATCTCCTTCTGCCGATAGAGGAACATAACACATTGATCGGTACTGGTCTGAGGGTAACGATAAGCAATCAAAATTATAAGCTGGGAAAAGTGAGGAAGATCTAGCAGAAACATTCTGATGTGACCCACATGCATGAATGAGTGAACCTGCTCATTTTATTTAGGCTACCTTTATCAAGAGAATCAAAATTACTCAAGCTGGTTTCACCTATAAACTTTCTGCACCTACACAGTATAATTACATAAGACAACAAAAAAATTTTTTTTCCCCGGAATTATCTGACAACACAGCACATTTTTCTACATCAGTTTTTCACCCTGATTTCATATCTGTTATTAGTTTTTTTTCAGTCATGTAAACTTTTTTAAAGTTATGATTAATGTTAGTTTATAGCATTTTAGCATATAAAGTTTAAAGAATTGCAGCATCAACTTAAAGAAACGTTACAGTATCTTCGATCCAAAGTCAAATAAGCACACAGCATAGTATAATTATACTGGACGACTGTGTCACTTAGCAACCAATATTTCTTCAAAAATGCTTAGAATATGATTTCTTTTTGTGAGTTGTGTCTGGATTGTCACAGCACACCATCCAGCAGTAGTTGGCCATCATACTCTCGTTCCATTAACTGAATGTCCTGGTGAAAACATTCTCCTTGTTCGTCATACGCCATACCAAGATCTTCCAGGAAAAAGTCAAGATGTGAGTGTAAAAAATATATTTTTAACGACATGTGACAGCCAAGTTTCTGATATGAGTTAAGGAAATTCTGAACTCCTCCCTTGTATGAAGGAGACTTATGGTTGCCCAGAAAGTTTTCCACTAAGCACTTGAATGCCTCCCAAGCTTCAAACTCAGCTGCTGAAAGTTATTGCTTAAAATCTTCATCCTGCAAAACAGATTTGATCTGTGGGCCTATAAATTTCCCTTCCTTCAGTTTTGCAGTGCAGATTTTTGGAAATTTCTTAACAAGATATTGAAAACCTGGTGAGTTTGCTTTACCCATGGCCTTTACCAGGTTCTTCATCAACCCCAGCTTGATATGAAGAGGTGGAAGAAATATTTTATGAGGATCCACCAATGGCATAAATTTCACACTGCTTGTCCCTGGTTACAGGTATCCTTCAACTTCCAGACACACTTGACATACTGTATCCCACAAGCACAGGAAACAGCAGTATTTAGTGAATCCTCCTTGCATTCCCATTCGCATGCCAATGACCTTCAGATCACCACAGATGTTCCACTGTTGTGTTTTATAACTGATTTTTCTAGTAAATTCTTCATATTCTCATAAGACTCCTTTAGATGAGCAGAATGGGCAATTGGTATACTTGGATTGGAATTTCCGTTGTGCAGCAACACTGTCTTCAAGCTTCTCTGTGAAGAATCAACAAAGACACCATTCATCTAGACCAGTGGTCTCAAACTCGCGGCCCGGGGATCACATGCGGCCCGCCAGGTCCTATTTTGAGGCCCTCGGTATATTTATCATAATCACAAAAGTAAAATAAAACCGTTTTGATCTTATGTCTCTTTACCTATAAATTACAATATTATTATTAAGACTTAGCCAAAAGAAAAGATTTATAAACTATAAAGAGTTTTATCTCATGCAAAATTGTCATTTCTTTAATAAGAAGAAATTAACTATTCTTTCTGCAGCCCTCCAAGTACCTACAAATCCAAAATGTGGCCCTGCAAAGGGTTTGAGTTTGAGACCACTGATCTAGACAATGCATTAATGACAAACTGCTGAAACATAGAAACATAGAACATGACGGCAAAAAAGGGCCATGGCCCATCTAGTCTGCCCGTTGATGTCATGACAAAAGCACAATGAGCCATTTACAGTGAATAATGTTATTAAGTTATGACTCCTTTTTCTGTAATGAGTTATATTAACATCTTTTGCAAGCAAGTGCTTTTGCTTAAGCCTTGAAGTAGAGAATGACATGGTGACTGTTACCCGCAGGTAACCCGCCGAAATGGGGATGTAAAAAAATTAAAAAAAAAAAAAAAAAAGGGTCACCGCAGATACGGGGAGAAGGCCCATTCGCCCAGTTCAACAGCCCCCTTCCTCCCAATCGCGGTCCGGGTAGCTCCCTCCCTTCCCTACTTTAATTTTCTCTTTAACAAGCAACTGCAGGCGAGCCTTTAAGTCATGTGCAGCAGCCGGAAAGTCCTCCTCTGACACAACTGGAAACAAGAAGTTGCGTCAGAGGACTTTCCGGCAGCCACATGCGACTTCAAGGCTCGCCTCTAGCTGCTTGTTAAAGAGAAAATTAAAGTAAGCAAGCAAAGGGAAGGGAAAGGGAAGGAGGGAGAGAGCTGCAGGACCACGGTGGGAGGGAGGGGGCTGCTGAAGCAGGTGAAGGGTGCTGAAAGGGGGGGGGGTAGCAGCTAACCCAACCTGTAGAACAGAAATATGTAATATTCCCAATTGGGATGTGTTTCCCATCAAATTAGGCTACTTTAAGACTTGCTGCAGGATTATTATAATATTTTATTTTGTTATGGGTGCAGTTTGGGGGTTACTTCCTTTGCAATGTGTATTGATTTTGGGAATCATTTACTATTCAATCGATGGAGAGGAACAGATGCATGTGCCGAATATATGTGGGGACGGGGACGGAGCTCGGAGTGACGGGACGAGGACGGAGCTCGCGGTGACGGGATGAGGACAGGGACGAGCTCACAAGGACAGGGCGGAGACGGGGACAAATTTTTTTCCCCATGTCATTCTCTACCTTAAAGCAAGAAGTTCTGCTTTTTCTTTTGAAAGATTTAGATCCTGAATACGATCATTGAGCTCAGCTTGTGTAAAGATCTCTGGTTCTAAATCTTCATCATTCACATAATCAGGATCAGAAAATTCTGGATTGTAACCAGCTGCACATCATCATCACATTCCTCATCATGTTCCACAGAAGCAAGTCCACCTTGAGGAGATACAGGGACAGGCAGTGAGTCATCATGAGAACAGGCCTAATAGCAGAATCCAGAGTAGGATATATAATTTTGTGCTTAGTTTTAGCCGAGAATCCACTTGTGTTCACAAGGCAAAAGTAGCAATGTTTAATATGGTCTTGCGGTTCCCTCCATATCATTGGGATTGCAAATGACATCGCTGCCTTTTGTCTATTGAGCCAGTCACGAAATCCGTTGGAACAACTGGTAAAGATGATATGTGGAGCCCAAGACTTATCGTGGTCACCCAGTCGACAGCCAAAGTACAATTTGTATACCTTCTTCAGATATACGGTAATTGGGCGACGTTACATTTAACCTATAAATGCATGATATATCGCCCAATTAACGTTTATAATTATAATGAGCCTCAATATAAAAATGGGCATGCTAGTGAAAAACTAAATACAGATTTGAAATCATCATGAAAAATACCACAAAACCCACTCAACATTAACTCTGATGAAAATCATGTGTTGACCTGTATTATTAGATGTTGATTTGATTCCAGTGAAGGCATTTCGTTTTCTAGGAATCCTTTTTGACAGTAAACTCTCTTTTGAACAGCAGATAGGTCAGGTATTAAAAAAAGGTTATTACAGACTTAGATGTATTCGTTCAGTCAATAGATTTTGATTCCATTCACACACTAATTCATGCCTTTTAAAATCAAGGTTAGATTACTGTAATGCAATATATTGTAGAATCAATGCAGCACTTTTACAGACATCACAAAATACAAAATTCAGCAGGTAGGCTTCTATTCAAGGCTAAAGTATATGATCATATTATCCTCTGTTGATAAGTTTACATTGGTTGCCTATACATTATAGATCTAAATTTTAAATCCTTTGTCTGACTTTTAAAGTTCTACATTATGCAGCTCCATCATACTTGGTTGCTGTAACCATTCTATATACTCCAACACGTACATTACGGTCGGTTGACTCTCAGAGACTGGTACTTCCTTCATATAAAATGGCTCATTATGAATCAACTTATAATTCTGCTTTTTTCTTTTTATATCCATCCTTATGGAACAACCTTGAAGAGGTTATTTTAAGTGAACTTTCATTTCCAAAATTTAAGTCTATGTTGAAAACTCATTTTTTTAATTTGGCATTTAATTTGATATAATTTTAGATTGTCAGTGGACATAAGACTGCATTCAAGAGATCACAACAAAAAGTGGTTTATTTTCTCTTCAATATTTAGATTAGGTCTTTCATATTAATAATGTGTTCTTTTCTTGTTTAACTAATTTTATTGTGCTGGGGCCGATCCTTTTCAATATGTTTGTGAATGACAGATGAAGGGTTAGGTTTGCCTTATTTGCAGACGATACCAAGATTTCTAACAGAGTAGACACCAAAGAGGGAATGAAACCATGAAAAAGGATCTGCAAAAGTTAGTGTACTGGTCTAATATCTGGCAACTAAAATTCAGTGCAAAGAAGTGCAGAATAATGCATTTGGGGGACTAGAAGGAACCGTATGTGCTGGGAGCTGAAAGGCTGATATGCACGGATGGGGAGAGGTACCTTGAGGTGATAGTGTCCGAAGATCTAAAGGCAAAGAAAGTGTGACAAAGCAGTGGCTGTTACCAGAAAGATTCTAAGCTGATTCTAAGAGAGAGGCGTAATCAGTGGAAGAAAGAAGGTGTTGATGCCTC
The DNA here is from genome assembly GCF_902459505.1 of Geotrypetes seraphini. Lineage (NCBI taxonomy): Eukaryota > Metazoa > Chordata > Amphibia > Gymnophiona > Dermophiidae > Geotrypetes > Geotrypetes seraphini. The sequence goes on along the minus strand of NC_047084.1, from coordinate 238,506,266 downwards.
TGTACAGGTCATTGGTGAGGCCCCACTTGGAGCATTGTGTTCAATTTTGGAGACTGCATCTGGCAAAGGACATAAGATGATGAAGCGGTCCAGAGAAAGGTGACAAAAATGGTAGGAGGTCTGTACCAAAAGACGTATGAGGAGAGACTGGAAGCTCTGAAGCAGTGGTATTCAACCCAGTCCTAAGGGACCCCCCTTTCCGAGACCAAACTTTCTGAAGCAAATTGTCCTGCTTGTTAGCAGGCATTAGCACTTGCTGCTGGTGCCTTGAGATGGGGGGTGATGGCAGGCTGGTGGAATATTCTGTGACCTGTAGCAATAGTCCGGAGGGACTAAAGGATCTCTCAGGCTCTCTCTTGATGACTAAGGGTTGGAGATGGAGCTCTTCCCTGATCGATGAGTAATCCTTTGTCATCTAGCTATTTAGGTTGGAAGAGATTTCCCACCTTATTTTTTCAATGTCTGAGGCCATGAGGCTTTCCTCAGTCTCACTAAATCCTCATAAGGCACCCCATTCTGAATGGTCTTTAGGGGGCCTTTTAAACACTTTCCCCTTCACAAGATGTTTTCTTGTATGATGGTGGTGGAGTGGGAGACTGCAAATAAGCCCTCTGGGGGTCCAAGGTGATTGACAGGCTCTATATTGGAGTGGTTTTGTTGTTTGACCAAGTGGATGCACTGGTCATGACTATGACCAAGAAGACTGCCATTCCTGTAGAAGGGGGTTTGGCTCTCAGAGACACACGAGGAAGCTGGAGCAACAACTAAGTTGGCTTCTTTCATTATGGTAAGCATTTAGGCTGTCATATACATGTGGATAATGGCGAGCCGGTTGATGTAGTATATCTAGACTTCCAAAAAGCTTTTGATAAAGTTCCTCATAAGAGGTTCCTGAGAAAATTAAAGTGTCGTGGGATAGGAGGAAATCTTCAATTGTGCATTAAGAATTGATTATCAGACAGAAAACAAAGGGTTGGGTTAAATGGCCATTTTTCTCAATAGAGAAGGGTAAATAGTGATGTGCTGCAGGGATCTGTACTTTGACCGGTGCAATTTAACTTATTTATAATTGATCTGGAAATTGGAATTACGAGTGAGGTGATTAAATTTGCAGATTACACTAAATTGTTCAAAGTTGTTAAAATGCATGGGATGAACACAGAGGATCCCTAATCAGAAAATAATGGGCATATATTAAAAAACTAAGGTCAGTACTGGGCAGACTTGCATGGTTTGTGTCCTATATATGGTCATTCAGTTGAGGATTGGCCGAGGATGGGCTTCGACAGCTGGGATGGTTTAGATGGGCTGGAGTGAGCTTTGATGGAGACTCCAGCAGATGGAACCTAAACACAGTACCAAGCAGAGCTCTGGGTTTCTGGCTCAGAAATATCTAAGAAAAAGGACAATTTAAATTAAATCATTAATTTATAAAGAATGTATAGTTGGGCAGACTGGATGGACAATTTGGGTCTTTATCTGCCATCATTTGCTATGTTTGTACACCACATTGACCTGTTTTAAATTGCAGAATATCAAATTTTAATAAACAAACATATAGAATACCTAAGCCAAAGATTCATACCTGGTGGGTCCATAAAATCAAAGTGCACCAAGTCATCTATACCAAGTTTCTTCAGCTGTAACACTACTGATCCCAAATTAGATCTCAGAATCTCCGGGTAAGTATTGTCCTGAATAAAAAATAACCAAAACAATGAAAAATGTAATCTTATTTCACCTTCACCATTTAGTTTTCAAACTGTTGATGATATTACAAAGCCAGTAAGAATAAGGAGCACTTCCTCATTAAGAAACCCTCACTAAACTAGAGCTAAACTAGAGCTGTCTAATTCTCTCTTACCTCTGGTTTGATGTCCTCATTCTTTCTTGATTTATGCTGTTACCATCTTTATTTCTCCCCAACCTGGACTATGCCATTTACCTTTCTTCCCAGGCTATACTTTCACTTACAGTTCAGATCACTTCCCCATCTCTTTATCCCTTTTTTGCAGCCCATTTTCTTCCACTGTGCTCAACCATAGTTTACACTCCTTCCTTTTCTTCTTCCCATCTGCCCCCACCCCCAAATTCCTGTCTTTCATCCACCTCCCTTTACACTGTACGCTGTCACGTTGATCTAGACTATTTTTCCCATGCTGGCTAGTTTTTTCCAGTTTCATAGAATCCCAGGACACAGGTGGGCTATGTAAATATCAAAAAACAAAAGGAATTGACCCCAAAATATCCACAAAGAAGAAAATCAAGAGAAAACCAAAAAAACTCTGTGGAGTGACGATGTTCCCAAATGGACTTTATTTGAAAGTATCAAAGTTCCAAAGGTACACTAAAATCATCCACATAAAATAATTCCATCCACATAAAAGTAAATCATCCACATAAGAGCCTTAAAGGACCTAGTCCGCTAGGGATACAGGGCCCAACATGGTCCGCGTTTCGACAAAAAGTCTTCTTCAGGGGTCCCTGGGGGTCCTATAAAGGTGAGTACGTGGGAAACAATTGTGTGTCTCACTTCCGGCTCACCACACAATTGTTTCCCACGTACTCACCTTTATAGGACCCCCCAGGGACCCCTGAAGAAGACTTTTTGTCAAAACGCAGACCGTGTTGGGTCCTGTATCCCTAGCGGACTAGGTCCTTTAAGGCACTTATGTGGATGATTTACTTTTATGTGGATGGAATTATTTTATGTGGATGACTTTAGTGTACCTTTGGAACTTTGATACTTTCAAATAAAGTCCATTTGGGAACATCGTCACTCCACAGAGTTTTTTTTGTTTTCTATGTAAATATCATGCAGGGCAAATAGGAAAATCTGAAGCAGAAAATGTTCTGGTGAATCTAGAGGAAGAATGAGCTAAGTCACCATCAGATGTTTGACTTAAGTATTCTAAGGCAGTGTAAGCCTGACATTTTTTATTAAATTTTGCAGGGAAGACCATATTAAATAAACTACACAGTCATTAAAATTTGGCTATCTTGGCCAATTCAAAACAAAAATCTCTCCAGCCATTCAGCAATAGATTTACTTGAATGTTTTGGGTCTTGCCTTGTAGCATGACTTACAGGAAGATTAGGTTCATACCTTGATAATAAATCATCTTTCTAGTAGAAAGGCATATGAGACTTGAACTAGTGGATTATTCACCACTAGTCACGAGGTACCATGTTTCTCCGAAAATAAGATCTATCCCAAAAATAAGCCCTAGCATGATTTTCAGGGTAGGTCTTAATATAAGCCCTGCCCCAAAAATAAGCCCTAGTCACCAGCAACAGCGCTTCCCGCCGCGCAGCCGAACCCCCGCTGACACTTCCATCTCTCTCTCCCATTAGAACGCCGCCGACCATGATACCAATATACTTTGCAAATGGCAGCGTTGGCAAAAATCTAATTAGGCTGCTTCACGGCCTTCTCCATCCCAGGCGTTCCATGTGCCGTGTTGCTGTTGACATCAGAAATGCGGCATAGGAACGCCCGGGAGGGAGAAGGCCACGAAGAAGCTTAGATTTTTGCCGACGTTGCCATTTGCAAGGTATATCAGTCTTGCAGTCGGCAGCATTCTAATTGGAAGGAGAGATGGGGGGGGAACAGAAAGATGCTGCACGGGGTGATGAGAGGAAGGGAGGGATTGAAGCTGTGCAAGGGTTCTGCTGCACAAGGAATGAGAGGAAGGGAGGGAAGGTACATGGGGATGGGTGAGAGGGGAGGAAAGATGCTGTACATGGAGGGGGGGAGAAAGAAAAGAGGAAGAATTGGGGTGGAGGAGAGGAAGGGAGAGATGATAATTCTACATGAAAAAAGAAGACCTACCCAGAAAATAAGACCTAGTGCGTTTTTTGGGTCCAAAATTAATATAAAAGAAAGTGTCTTATTTTCGGGGAAACATGGTATGTAGAAGGAATCGGCTACATTCTTTTCTCTCAGCTCCGCCTCACAGGGCTGTGTTGTAGCTCCTCCGTTCGTACTCAAGCAGTTGACATTTACTAGAAGAGAAGAAATACGGAGGTGGGATATGGGGAACTCTATGACCGAGCCCATTCTATTTTGCTCTGCAAGAATTAAAATGCAAAAAAAAAAAAAAAAGAGAACATAAGAATTGCCGCTGCTGGGTTAGACCAGTAGTCCATTGTGCCAAGAATTCTGCTCTCGCGGCGGCCCCTAGGTCAAAGACCAGTGCCCTAACTGAGACCAGCCCTACCTGTGTACGTTCGATTCAGCAGGAACTTGTCTAACTTTGTCTTGAATCCCCTATAACAGCCTCCGGAAGAACGTTACAGTATTCTACCACTCTCTGGGTGAAGAACTTCCTTACATTTGTACAGAATCTATCCCCTTTTAACTTTAGAGAGTGCCCTCTACCTTGGAGAGGGTGAACAACAACCTGTCTATCTACTAAGTCTATTCCCTTTATTATCTTGAATGTTTCGATCATGTCCCCTCTCAGCCTCCTCTTTTCAAGGGAGAAGAGGCCTAGTTTCTCTAACCTCTCACAGTACAGCAACTTCTCCAGCCCCTTAACCATTTTAGTCACTCTTCTCTGAACCCTTTCGAGTAGTACTTCATGAATGGCGAGCAGTGCTGGACACAGTATTCCAGGTGGGGGTGTACCATGGCCCGGTACAGTGGCATGATAACTAACCCCCAAGGTGGACCCTAGGATCCGGCAACTATGATTTGGGTTATTCTTCCCAAGGTACATCACACTGCATTTGTCCACATTAAATTTCATCTGCCACTTGGACGTCCAGTCTTCCAATTACCTAAGTCTGCCTGCAATTTTTCACAATCCGCTTGCATTTTAACAAATTTGAACAGTTTAGTTGTCATCTGAAAATTTAATCAAATCACTCGTCATTCCAATTTCCAAATCATTTATAAATAAGTTAAATAGCACCGGTCCCAGTACAGACCCCTGCGGCACTCCATCCCTTTTCCAATAATTTCTAGTATATTGTTTGTTTTCTTGGACGTCATCACACAAGGTTTCAACGTATTGTCCACGATGACACCCAAATCTTTTTCTTGAGCACTGACCCCCAAGGTGAACACTAGTATCTGGTAACTATGATTCGGATTATTCTTCCCAATGTGCATCACTTTCCATTTGTCCACATTAAATTTCATCTGCCATTTAGACGTCCAGTCTTCCAATTTCCTAAGGTCTTCCTGCAGTTTTTCAGTCTTCATGTATTTTAACAACTTTGAACAATTTAGTGTAATCTGCAAATTTAATCACCTCACTCGTAATTCCAATTTCCAGATCAATTATAAATAAGTTAAATTGCACCGGTCCAAGTACAGATCCCTGCAGCACATCACTATTTACCCTTCTCTATTGAGAAAAATGGCCATTTAACCCAACCCTTTGTTTTCTGTCTGATAATCAATTCTTAATGCACAATTGAAGATTTCCTCCTATCCCACGACACTTTAATTTTCTCAGGAGCCTCTTATGAGGAACTTTATCAAAAGCTTTTTGGAAGTCTAGATATACTACATCAACCGGCTCGCCATTATCCACATGTATATGACAGCCTAAATGCTTACCATAATGAAAGAAGCCAACTTAGTTGTTGCTCCACCTTCCTCGTGTGTCTCTGAGAGCCAAACCCCCTTCTACAGGAATGGCAGTCTTCTTGGTCATAGTCATGACCAGTGCATCCACTTGGTCAAACAACAAAACCACTCCAATCACCTGTCAATCACCTTGGACCCCCAGAGGGCTTATTTGCAGTCTCCCACTCCACCACCATCATACAAGAAAACATCTTGTGAAGGGGAAAGTGTTTACAAGGCCCCCTAAAGACCATTCAGAATGGGGTGCCTTATGAGGATTTAGTGAGACTGAGGAAAGTCTCATGGCCTCAGACATTGAAAAAATAAGGTGGGAAATCTCTTCCAACCTAAACAGCTAGATGACCAAGGATTACTCATCGATCAGGGAAGAGCTCCATCTCCAACCCTTAGTCATCAAGAGAGAGCCTGAGAGATCCTTTAGTCCCTCCGGACTATTGCTACAGGTCAAAGAATATTCCACCAGCCTGCCATCACCCCCTGTGCCTTTGCCTGCCCCAACCCCCATCTCAAGGCACCAGCATCAAGTGCTAATGCCTGCTAACAAGCAGGACAATTTGCTTCAGAAAGTTTGGTCTCGGAAAGGGGGGGGGAAGGTCCCTCAGGTCCTAGACAGGTGAAAGAGACACCAACCCCCACCTTCCCAGCCCTTAAGGGAGTTGAGATGGTTCCCGCTACAGAGAAACTGCTGTAATCCCAGTGGGTTTGCCAGGAATGGCAACCTATGAAGGCATCAGAGTGATCCCCTTCCCCAACCATAGGTGTTTTCCAAATCAGAAATGGCCTGCCATATAAAGCAGTGGTCCCCAACCCTGTCCTGGAGGACCACCAGGCCAATCAGGTTTACAGGCTAGCCCTAATGAATATGCATGAGAGAGATTTGCATATAATGGAAGTGATAGGCATGCAAATCTGCTTCATGCATATTCATTAGGGCTAGCCTGAAAACCCGATTGGCATGGTGGTCCTCCAGGACAGGGTTGGGGACCATTGGTATAAAGGACAGAGGGAGTCAGTATCTCTGTTCAGCCATTGGCTCCTGCAGTAGGGGTACCCCTCCAAAGGGTGAGAGAGGTCAAGAAGAAGGGGTGGGATTTGGACTTAGCCCCTTGGGAATTTAGATGAGTACCTTGCCAAGATATTGCCCATGGGTACCAGGGTTCAGTCTCTGAACCAGAAACCTGGGAGCAAGGCTGTTAGGCTTTACCAAACAGTGCAGTCTTAGCCTACATTGTTGGGAGCTAGGCAAAGAAAGCTCAGTTATTTACTGTAACAGGTGTTATCCAGAGACAGCAGGCAGATAGTCACACATATAGGTGATGTCATCCAGGGAGCCCCGATGCGGACATCTGCAAAAGCGCTTTTGCTTTAAGAACTTTAGAAAGTTTGCGACTGACCGCACCGCGTATGTGCGATTGCCTTCTCGCCCGATGTAGGGCACGCGTCTCCTCAGTTCAGATAGCCAGCTAAAAAGCCAACCAGGGGAGGTAGGTGGGTTGTGAGAATATCTGCCTACTGTCCCTGGATAACACCTGTTATGATACTGTGCTTTATCCCAGGACAAGCAGGCAGCATATTCTCATGTATGGGTGACCTCCAAGCTAACCAGAGTGGAATGGTGGGAGTGTTGGCGATTAGGAAAATAAATTTTGTAATACTGCTTGGCCAACGTGGCTATCCCATCTGGAATAGGATTCCAGACAGTAATGAGAAGTGAAGGTATGAACCGAGGACCAAGTAGCAGCTTTGCATATTTCCTCAACAGGAGTAGATCTAATGAAAGCTACTGAAGCTACCCTAGCTCTGATTTTGTGGGCTATGATTCGACCCTCCAGTTGCAGCGCAGCCTGAGATAACAAAAGATGCAAGCAGCCAACCAGTTGGAAATTGGCCTCTTGGAAACTGGATGCCTCAACTTGTTTGGGTCAAATGAGACAAAAAGTTGTGGAGAAGATCTATGTGATTTAGTTATTTGCAAATAGTAGGCTAATGCTCGTGTGCAGTCCAGAGTATGAAGAGCTGTTTCTCCAGGATGAGAATGAAGCTTGGGAAAAAAATACTGGGAGCACAATTGAGATGAAATTCCGTAACAACTTTGGGTAACAGTTTTGGATGAGTGCTGAGTATCACCTTATCATGATGGAATACTGTAAATGGTGGGTCCGCTACTAAGCTTGTAGCAGACATGAGAGAGATGAGGAAGACTACCTTCCAAGTGAGATATTTAAGATGAGCCACAGATATTGGTTCAAAAGGAGGTTTCATTAATTTAGCAAGTACTATATTGAGATCCTAAACCACTGGAGGTGGTTTGAAAGGTGGTTTGACATTGAAAAGTCCCTTCATAAATCTGGAAACCACAGGATGAGCAGAAAGAGGTTTTCCATCTAATGGTTGATGAAAAGCAGTAATTGTACTGAGATGGACTCTAACAGAGGTGGATTTGAGGCCAAATTGAGATAAATGAAACAGATAATCCAGAACTGAAGACAAGGCGGTATACTGAGGCTCCTCGTGATGATCGCACCAAGCAGAAAACCTAATCCATTTCTGATTGTAACATTGTCTTGTGGCGGGTTTTCTGGAAGCATCCAAAATGTCTGACAGATTGTGAAAACTGAATGGTTGAAGAAATGCCGAAAGGAACCAGGCTGTTAGATGTAGAGATTGCAGGTTGGGATGAAGAAGAGAACCGTGAATCTGTGTTAAGCAGAGACAGAAATATTGGTAGAAGAAGAGGTTCCCTGCTGCTGAGTTGCAGTAGAAAGGAGAACCAAGGATGACTGGGCCACCAAGGAGCTATCAGAATCATAGTGGTAGATTCCCTTTTGAGTTTGATAAGTATCTTGAGAATAAGTGGAAATGGAGGGAACAGAAATAGGAAGTTGTTTGTCCAATCCAGGAGAAAAGCATCTGCCTTCAGGCAATGAGGAGAGTAGAATCTGCAACAGAACTGGGGCAGTTTGTTGTTGTGGGGGGGAGACACAAAAAGGTTTATTTGAGGAGTTCCCCATTGAGAAAAAATTTGATGGAGAATCGGTGAATTGAGCATCCATTTGTGAGGTTGCAGGATGTGACTTAATTTGTCTGCCAGCAAATTTCTCTCTCCTTGAATACAGACAGTTCTCAGAATACTGTTGCGAGGGATTGCCCAATTCCAGATAATCTGAGCTTCCTGGCAAAGGAGAAGGGATCCTGTTCCTCCCTGCTTGTTCACATAGTAAACGGCTACTTGATTATTTGTATGAATGAGAGCATTAAAAATCGCTCCGAGTTCCAACAGATTTATGTGATTTCAACGATCTGTGGTGGACCAATGGCCTTGAGTATGGAGACCATTTAGGTGAGCCCCCCAAGCATAGATTGAGGAATCTGTTGTGAGAACCTTCTGGTGAGGGGACTTTTGGAACAGCAAACCTCTGGAACGATTGGAAGAGAGCATCCACCATTGAAGAGATTGCCGAAGAGAAGATGTCACTGTAAAGTATTGGGAGAGCGGATCGAGAGCCTGTGAATATTGAGAGGCCAGCATTCACTGAGGAATCCTTAGGTGAAGTCTGTCAAAAGGCATCATGTGAACTGTAGAGGCCACGTGACCCAGGAGAACCATCATGTGTCTCGCCAACAGTGAAGGGTGGACACTTGTTGGCAAAGTTGCACTAGAACATCTTGACGCTGCTGGGGAAGAAATGCTCTGAGTTGCACAGTATCTAGAAGAGCTCCAATAAACTGCATAGTCTAAGAGGGCTGCAGCTGAGATTTGGGAAAGTTGATTTTGAATCCCAAATTTTATAAGAACAGTATAGTCTGTTGAGTCGCTACTGTAACCCCTTGAGACTTAGGGTCTTTGATGAGCCAATCGTCCAGATATGGAAAAACTTGGAATCAGTGATTTCGTAAAGCTGCTACCACTACTATCAGGCAATTGGTGAAAACTCTGGGAGAGGGCACAAGTCCAAAAGGTAGAATCTTGAACTGGTAATGCTGATTTCCCACTTGAAATCTGAGAAACTTGAGAGGCTGGATGAATGGGAATATGAATGTAAGCCTCCTTGAGATCCAGAGAGCATAACCAATCGTTATGACCCAGAAGGGGATACAAGGACACCAGAGACAGCATCCAAAATTTCTCTTTGATGAGAAATTTGTTGAGAGCTCTGAGATCCAACATCGGTCAGAGACCTCCCGTCTTCTTCAGGACAAGGAAATATCGGGAATAAAATCCTTTGTTCTGCTGGTCAAAAGGAACCTTCTCGATAGCATTGAGAACGAGCAGAGCTTGAGCTTCCTGGAGAAGAAGGAAGGACTGAAGAAGGTTGGAAGGAAACTCTCTTGGCAGATGATCTGGGGGAGTGTGAAGGAAATAAAGAGAATAACCTTCTTGCATGATAGTGAGAACCCAGAGATAGGAAGTGATTAAGCTCCAGCGATGATAGAATTGGAGCAGAAGACCTCCAATGGGAAGAGGGAGAGACAGAGATGTACTGATTGAAATTATGCTCTGCATGAGATGGTCAAAACGGCTGATTTGACTTGGAAGCAGCAGGGGTCTGAGCCTTCTGAGGACATTGCTGATGTTGCTTTTTCTGCTGTGGCCTAGCCAGAGGCACAGACTTTGGGGTACAATGAAGATGGTTAAGGTTTAGAGGCTGAAGACTTAGACTTTGGCCTTAGCAACGAGTTAAAGGATTTTTCATGCTCAGAAAGCTTTTTGGTTGCATTTTCTATTGAGGCTCCAAAAAGTTCCTCCCCCAGGCAATGAATATTGGCTAACCAGTCTTGAAGGTTAGGGTCCATATCCACCACTCTTAGCCACGCCAGTCTTCTCATGGCTATTCAATGTGAAGGCAGGTATTTGAAATAGGTTGGCATGGTCTTAATCCAGTATTTCAAATACGAGGTGAAATAAAAGTTGTAATTTAGGACTCTGTTGGCCAACATAAAATTTTGGTATAAACATTTCCCAAACTTGTCCATCGATCTACTGTCACGCTCTGGAGGTACAGTAGCATAAACTTTAGAAGGGGCAGACTTCTTCAAAGTGGACTCCACTACCAGAGACTGGTGAAGCAGCTGAGGTTTGTCGAAGCCAGGAATAGGAATAATTTTATATTGAGAATCCAGTTTTCTAGGGGTTGCTGGCACAGAGTATGGAGATTCCAAAATCCTACGAAGGATCTGCTTTAGGATGCCATTCAGAGGAAGCTTAAGCAATTCTTTAGGAGGATGTTTAATATCTAATTCTTCCATGTACTCCTTTGAATATTTAGAGTCTGCCTACAACTTTATTTCTAGGTCCGTACCCATCTGCCTAATGAAACGGGTAAACGAGAGTGGTTTAGTTGGTGAAGGTTCCCAATGAGAAGTAGAACGAGGAGAAAGCTCCGCTTAGGAACCGTAAGCTTCCATGGAGGAAGGTGATGCCCCATGAAAAGATTGAAAATGAAGATCTGAATCTTCAGGAATGGAGGAAGACGGGTACCGTCTTTTGAAACAGTACTGAGGTGAAGAAGCAGGTGAAGCATATAGCTTATGCTTGTCAGAGTGTGCAGGAGAGGGATGCTTAGATTTTGTAGCATGTTTTCCAGACTTTGAGAAAGAAGGGCATGGAGATGAATGTCTGGAATGACTCAATCTGTGCCCAGAAGTAGATACTCTATTCATATATGCTCCAAAGAAGCAAAACAATACCTAGAAGAGCGATGCTTCGGAGAAGGTGACCAATGTTTTGATGATCGATGCCTCGGTGAAGGTAAGGTGCGGCGCTTCAATGAAGGGGACTGAAGCTTTGAGGAGCAATGCTTTGGTGAGGTAGATCTATGCCTCGAAGACTGGTGTCAAGAAACATGGTTCAATGACAAAGATCAGCAACATTGGTACCTGCACTTGGAATGGAACGATGCTCAGACTGGGCCGGTATTGGAGGAGTCGACATGGGAATGAGCATTTGAAACATGTCCTCAAACTTTAACTTAAAGAGAGCATCGAGCTTCTCTTTAAAAGCTTGCACAGATACCTGGGGTGTGGATATCGACATCACTTGTGCTGCGGCTTGCTCCGGTGAGGAAGACATCGAAGAAGATGCACCTCTAGAAATGGAAGTGAGCCGCATCAGAGGTCTTTGTTTGGCTGGTACGACTTGACTCTGTACCTTTCCTGAGACCCCGTCTGGGAAGCTGGTGGCTTCTTAGTTGGCTGACCTAACGGATGAACAAACAGCGACTCCGACATGGACACCGGTATCTCTGGTGATGTTGATGCCTTGGATGTCAAGGGCTTGGACAGTGTCTGAGGTACCCGAGAAGCATCCATGGTATCGAAAAGTTGAAGTATACGGTTTTTAATGGACTGCTTCTGTAGCGATGCGCAGTGCAAACAAGATTCCACACGGTGGTCTAGGCCCAGGCACTGGATGCACCACTTGTAGGGATCGGTAAGAGAAATAGTGCGTTGGCACTTGCCATACTTTTTGAAGTCAGTTAATGGGCGGGACATAGAAGGGAAAACTGCCTCAGCCAAATCAAAGTCTGAGGGCTGAGGCGGAGGGCAAGGCCCCACCGTCAAAAACGGGAAAATAAAGAAATGAAAGATTTTTTTTGAGAGAGAAAAGAAAGAATCCAAAGGAAGTAGAAAAAGATTAAAGGTTTTGCTAGCGAGCAGGCACAAAATAAACGCAGGCGCAAAATAAACGCTTTTTCTTTCATTCTGAGTGGTTATTCAGCTTTTGTTGTGCGGTGTTTTTGCATTATATTAATCCATTACTTATTTGAAGTAAGAAATGATACATTTGAGACAACCCTGCAAAAAGCTCTTAATATTTGAGGGGGGCATGAAATCCAAGTATCAGCATGCAATTTCTAGGTGCCATGGCAACCTACCATCTGCGATTTGTCAAGGCCTGATTTATATTATCATGGTTATAATAAAGCTTAATTTTTGACAGTAGAGAACTGCCCCAAAGCCCATAGAGATTTAAAGGGCTTCAGGGCTTTTGCTGCCAGTAGCTGCTAGCACAGTTTGGAAAAGAAAAAATAAAAAAAGGGCAGGGGGGTAGGGTGTTCGTCATTTTGTTTGTGCTCAGAATATAAAATCTAAATCTGATTGGTAAACCACTCTTATGCTATCGTAAAGAGTAGTATATTAAATTCCTGCAAATAAAAAAAATCCAATGAATAAATGGTTGAATCTTTGTTGAATAAAGTACAGTATATCCTATAAATTACTTTTTCAATGGAGGTTCTTGCCATCATCATGGTTTCGGATTAGATACTGTATATAAATTGTATTAAAATACACATCACTTGAGTCTCATTCACAAACTTTTTCAGCATTGCATATGCTTTGCAAATCATTCAAAATTGCTAGCAGGATACTAAAAGAAACACCCAAAACTAAATCTCAATTTCAACACCTACCTGCATTTCTGTTTTGTAGGCTTTCTCTGTATAAAGTCTGAAGCACTTGCCTGGTCTGGTACGACCAGCACGCCCTGCCCTCTGCTGAGCAGAAGCTTTACTAATGGCAGTCACAAGAAGAGATTCTACTCTGATACGAGGATTGTATACCTATTCAAAGAAATGAGGAAAAAGGATAAGGAACTGTCACAAACCCTCAGAATACTGTAATATAGAAAAGGGGGGGTGGGGAGGGGAAGAGAGTCTTTGGACATAAATAGTAAAATGAAAAATAAATTAAGCAACTTAGCAGGTATTCACTGTTACTTGTTTTTACAGTGAAAACCCGTTTGGTAGTTATTTGTGAACTAAATACCTGAAGATTGAACAATGCCAAAATGGAGTTGTTAAGACTATCTAGTTCACCGCCACTGGTACACAAGCCATCTGTTCTCTCTTAGACATCAGAGAATTGGTTGCTGTTTGTTATTTTAAAAGGGGGGGGGGTGAATGTAACTTGCTTAAAGAAAAACAAACAAAAAACAACCACAAACAAAAAAGGTTAAGCTTGGTTATCAAGACAATGAAGGAGTAGAACAGCAATAACCAACATTTATGTGGCCAGTTTAGCTATAAGGTGAAATTTGTTCTTATTTGTCAATTTCCTTTCCTTGAGCCCTGCTAGATGAAACCAGACAAGCATGTTACACCACCCAATAAGCTGATGAGAGGCAGAGAACACAAGCCTTCAATGACATCACTAGTATAAGGAATGGTGCAGCCTTGGCATCTGTCAGTATGTTACTGCCCAAGCTGAAGCTGAATACAAAGTAACAATAAATGATGGCAGATAAAGACCTACATGGTTCATCCAGTCTGCCCAACAAGACGGACAGAGCTGTGCCTGCCATACTGTGTGGGCTCCAATCACCTATGCTTCAACACTGACTGTTAAGTCTCCACCATGCCCACAATATACAATAGGCAGCCAAGCATGATAGAATCTTGGTTATAATCATATTGTACATCATCTCCAAGTATTACTGACAGTATTCAACTATGCCCCGGACCATAAGACGCAGACTAGATTTAGAGTAGGAAAACAAGGAAAAAAAACCATTCTGAACCAAATTGTGCACACAGCCTCCCTCACTCCCTGCCAGGCTCTGCACCCAACCTCACAACCTTTGCCAGGCTCTGCACCCTGTCCCCCCTCCCTGCCATACTCCGTTTCCTGTTCCCCCTTCCCTGACCTGTAACCTGCCATCCCCCCACCTCTGGTGGTCTAGTGGTAGGCTGGGACATGAGGGATCCGTCCCAGCCAACTAACAATCCTCCTCCCTCCCCGTACCCTTTAGTAACACGGCCCACCTGCCAGTCCTTCCTTTTAAAAAACCTCCGCCCACCAGCCCTTCCTTTTAAAACACCCCCACCCCGCAGTACCTTTTTAAACACCCCCTGAAGCCTGGTGGTCCAACAGTGTATGGCCCGGCAGGAGTGCACCGTTTGCACTGCTGCCTGGGCCCACCCCGCTTTCTGAATGGCTGCAGTCAGTTCTCGCGGAGCAGGCCCAGGCAGCAGCGCAGACAGCACAGTCCTGCCAGCCCATACACTGCTGGACCACCAGGCTTCAGAGGGCATTTAAAAAGGTACTGTGGGCAAGGGTTTTTAAAAGGAAGGGCCAGCGGGTGGGCTGTGTTATTAAAGGGTATGGGGGGGGGGGGGGGTCATCTTCGCTCCATAAGACGCACCCACTTTTTCACCCCCTTTTTGGAGTTGGAAAAAGTACATCTTATGGACCGAAAAATGTCCAGTCAAAATGTCTTCCCTTTCTCCTTGAGCTGCACAGCACATGACAAAGTGATCTACAACACTGGAGCTGCCAAAGCTTCACATCTTTTGCCATTTGTGGAACACAGTCTAGAGCACTGCTTTTCAACTGCCGGTCTGCGGACCGGTGTCGGTCCGCAAAAAAATTTCTGCCGGTCCACACAGGGCCGGCAAGATCGAGTCGGCAGTTAAATTTCCTGCCGACTGCAGTAGTGTTGGAAGGCTGCTGTTCCACCCAGCCTCGGGCGATCAAGACAGGCTGCCGACAGCGAGGCCTTCCCTCTGTGAGTCTTGCCTGTTCGGAAATAGAAGTTGAAACAAAATAGGTGTGACTCAGAGAGGGAAGGTCCAGACGTCGGCAGCCTGTCTAGATCGCCGCCCCTGCCGAGTTGCTGAAGAGGACCGCAGGAAAGGTGCATGTGTAAGGGAGAGAGCTGCAGGTACAGGTGCAGGTGGAAGGGAGATGGTCAGCGTGTGTGGGAGCAAGATCCTTCGACAGTGGCTGTCTACCCTCCCAGCAGCTCTCGTACTTGCTAGGGCAGTGATTCATCAGCAACTTCCTCTTTCCTCAGAGGCGGCAATGGACCCAAGGTTGCCTAAGTAAATCACTGCTGCAGGCAAGAACTGCTGCTGGAAGGGGAAGAAGCCACTGTTGGAGGCTGTGAAGCTGCTGGATAAAGGGAGAGCTGCTACTGGACCTGGAGGGAGGTAGAAGGAGAGATGCTGCTGGGAGGGGAAGAGGGAAAGGGATGGGAAGAGAGTTACTGTTGGATAGGGGGAGAAGGGAAAGGAGAAGGACAAAAGGAAGGAAACAGCTGGCAGGGAGATTACAGAAGGGGAAAGGGGTCAGGGTGGAATGGAGAGATTACATTACATTACATTAGTGACTTCTATTCCGCTTGTACCTTGCAGTTCTAGTCGGATTACAAAAAAGCTAACTGGACATTTCCAGGAAAATTACAGTTTAGGAATTAGGATTACAAAGAAGATAACTGGACATTTCCAGGGGATTTGCAATTTAGGGAGCTGTATACATAGTTGATACTTTGGAGAGAAAAAATTACAGGAGAGGGTGAGACTTTGAGGGGGGATTTACAAGGGAGGGGAAAGGACAAGGGGAAGAGTTAAGATATCTGGATAAATTTTTTGAATAGCAGGGTTTTGATTTCTTTTTGAAATGATTTAAAGTCGTTCGTTGTTGTCAGCAAGTTGGAGATGGAATGGTCAAGTTTCGCTGCCTGCATTGCTAGTAGGTTGTCAAACATCTTCTTTTGCCGAGTACCTTTGAATGGGGAGTAAGTAAATGGGGTCTGAGTTCTTCTTTGTCTAGTAGTTGAGCCAATCAGACCATAAGAACATAAGAATTACCACTGCTGAGTCAGACCAGTGGTCCATCATGCCCAGCAGTCTGCTCACACTGCGGCCCTCTGGTCTAAGACCAGCACCCTAACTGAGACTAGCCCTACCAGCGCACGTTCTTGTTCAACAGAAACTTGTCTAACTTTGTCTTGAATCCTTGAAGGGTGTTTTCCCCTATAACAGCCTCTGGAAGGGCGTTCCAGTTTTCTACCACTCTCTGGGTGAAGAAGAACTTCCTTACGTTTGTACGGAATCTATCCCCTTTCAACTTTAGAGAGTGCCCTCTTGTTCTCCCTACCTTGGAGAGGGTGAACAACCTGTCCTTATCTACTAAGTCTATTCCCTTTAGTACCTTGAATGTTTCGATCATGTCCCCTCTCAATCTCCTCTGTTCGAGAGAGAAGAGGCCCAGTTTCTCTAATCTTTCGCTGTACGGCAGCTCCTCCAGCCCCTTAACCATCTTAGTCGCTCTTCTCTGGACCCTTTTGAGTAGTACCGTGTCCTTCTTCAGGTACGGCGACCAGTGCTGGACGCAGTACTCCAGGTGAGGGCGTACCATGGCCCAGTACAGCGGCATGATAACCTTCTCTGATCTGTTCATGATCCCCTTCTTTATCATTCCTAGCATTCTGTTTGCCCTTTTTGCTGCCGCCGCACATTGTGTGGACAGCTTCATCGACTTGTCGATCAGAACTCCCAAGTCCCTTTCCTGGGAAGTCTCTCGAAGTACCGCACCGGACATCCTGTATTCGTGCATGAGATTTTTGTTACCGACATGCATCACTTTACACTTATCCACGTTGAACCTCATCTGCCATGTTGATGCCCATTCCTTGAGCTTGATTATGTCACGTTGCAGATCTTCGCAATCCCCCTGCATCTTAACTACTCTGAATAACTTCATATCATCCGCAAATTTAATCACCTCGCTCGTCGTACATATGTCCAGATCATTTATAAAGATGTTAAAGAGCACGGGTCCAAGCACCGAGCCCTGCGGCACCCCACTGGTGACGCTCTTCCAGTCCGAGTATTGTCCATTTACCCCCACTCTCTGTTTCCTATGCTCCTGCCAGTTTTTAATCCACGTGAGTATTTCACCCTCAATTCCATGGCTTGCAATTTTCTTAGTCGTTCATGCGGAACCTTGTCGAACGCCTTCTGAAAATCCAGATATACAATGTCGACTGGATTGCCCTTGTCTATCTGTCTGTTTACTCCCTCAAAGAAGTGCAGCAAGTTCGTCAAACACGATCTGCCTTTGCTAAAACCGTGCTGACTGGTCCTCATCAACCCGTTTCCGTCAAGGTGATCAATGATGCTGTCCTTTATCAGTGACTCTATCATCTTTCCCGGTACAGAGGTCAGACTCACTGGTCTGTTGTTCCCCGGATCTCCCCTCGAACCTTTCTTGAAGATCGGTGTAACATTCGCTACCTTCCAGTCTTCTGGAATCTTTCCCGATTTGATCGACAGATTGGCTATTAGTTGAAGCAGTTCAGCTATGGTCCCTTTCAGTTCCTTGATGACCCTCGGATGGATGCCATCCGGTCCCGGGGATTTATCACTCTTAAGCCTATCAATCTGCCTACATACCTCCTCTAGACTGAGGGTCAATCCTGTCAGCCTGGGGAGTATTAAGAAATGTGTCAGTTTTGAGAAAGGAAAGATGTTAAACATTAACTGTGAGGGCCGCAGAAAAAAATAGTTAATGTCTTATTAAAGAAATGACAATTTTACATGAGATAAAACTCTTCTTTCCTTTAACAGTTAAAGGAAAGATTTATAAACTATAAAGTTTTATCTCATACAAAATTATCATTTCTTTAATAAGACATTAACTTTTTTTTTTCTGAGGCCCTCCAAGTACCTACAAATCCAAAATGTGGCCCTGCAAAGGGTTTGAGTTTGAGACCACTGAACTAGAGGAATGGCATCCATCTGCCTGCTGGAGAGAGAGCATACTAATTGACCAGAAGAAGTTCCATCCAAGAAGAACACCTCTCTCCAAGTATTGGTAGATGTGTGCTATCCTACTAATCTCTAGATTCATCTGCTGCTGTTGCTAAAGAAATGCTGCTATCATGCAATGGTGGAGATTTCTACACTCCCCACTGGGGATCTGTGAATTTTAGCTCAACGGAAATTTTGCAATTTCACATATATGTTAAACAAAGATATTCTATTATGTTAATACAAGTACTTTTCTAGTGCTCATTCAGCTAAGGAAGGAAACAGAGTCTTGCAGAATGCATTTAAAACTTCAGTCTTACTTGCATGCATCATTAACACCACAAAGCAAGTTAGTGCCATATAAATACTACTCAGTTAGCCAAATGTAACAATCCATACTAAAGAAATATTAATGCAATAAATCAGGAATGGGTGGTCTTTGCATAATTATAACAATTTGATACTAAACTGCACAAGGGGAAAAGGCGGTAATCAAAAGAATATGCATATTTCATGAAAAGTTAAAGTATCAATTTATGCTTACCTTTTGCTTAGCAAATCCAGGATCAATGACAAATACAACACCATCTATAGTTAATGACGTTTCAGCAATGTTAGTGGACACAACTACCTGTTGAAAGAATTTAGATCAGTAGTGGTAGAATACTGTTATCAGTACTTTTTAGTTTGCTGGGTTGTTTTTGTTTTAAATAGAAAAGACTGCAGTAATTTCTACATTCTAGTATAAATACATGAGACAGGTATTTATGGCTCAAGAATGGCCTCATCGAACTGAAGACTACAGATTCCAGGGCAATTCAAATGGTTTTAAAGAAATCTAACAACAAAGACAGACCTTCATAAAATGAGAAAATCTGAAATCCAGAATGTGGACTTGAGCCTTTTCCTCCAAGGGCAAAGAAAACAGTTACTTACCTGAAACAGGTATTATCCAGAGACAGCAGGCAGATATTCTCACAGACGGGTGATGTCATCCATGGAGCCCAGTGCAGACAGAGCAAAAGCATACTGTCAGCTAACTTCTTTGGAAGTCTCGAGACTGTCCATACTGTGCATGGGCGAGTGCCTTCCTTCTGTTATGCTCAGCCTGGGCTACCGTTGGAAGGCCGTGTTACTGCACATAAAGTTAGAGCAATGGCAGCTTCAGTAGCTTTTCTCCATTCCACTCCTATTGACATTTGTAAAGCAGCCACCTTGTCCTCAGTCCACACTGTCACATCCCAAACAAGATGCTAGGAATTATTAAAAAAGGGATGGTTAACAAGACTAAGGATAGTATAATGCCTTTGTATCAGGTTCAAAGAAGAGCGACCAAGATGATAAAGAAGATGGAACTCCTCTCGTATGAGGAAAGACTAAAAAGTTTAGGGTTCTTCAGCTTGGAAAAGAGAAGGCTGAGGGGGGATATGATTGAACTCTACAAAATCCTGAGTGGAGTAGAATGGGTACAAGTGGATCGATTTTTAACTCCATCAAAAATTACAAAGACTAGGGGACACTCAATGAAATTGAAGGGAAATACTTTTAAAACAAATAGGAGGAAATTTTTTTTCACTCAGAGAATAGTTAAGCTCTGGAATGCGTTGCCAGAGGTTGTGGTAAAAGCGGATAGCGTAGCTGGTTTTAAGAAAGGTTTGGACAAATTCCTGGAAGAAAAGTCCATAGTCTGTTATTAAGATATGGGGAAACCTCTACTTGCCCTGGATCGGTAGAATGGAATGTTGCTACTCTTTGAGTTTTTGCCAGGTACTAGTGACCTGGATTTGCCACTGTGAGAACGGGCTACTGGGCTTGATGGACCATTGGTCTGACCCAGTAATGCTATTCTTATGTTCTTCCTACCCGACGTTTGCTCGAGGGACCATTAAATCTGTAAAAAAGCTAAGCAGCCAACTAGGGGAGGTGGGAGGGTTGTGAGAATATCTGCCTGCTGTTCCTGGATAACATCTGTTATAGGTAAGTAAACGTGCTTTATCCTAGGACAAGCAGGCAACATATTCTCACAGATGAGACGCCCTAGCTACTTCAAAGATGATGGATTGACATTAAAAGGCCAAACCAACTATCCCATCTGGAATGAGTCTCCAGACAGTAATAAGAACATAAGAATAGCCTTACTGGGTCAGACCAATGGTTCATCAAACCCAGTAGCCCGTTCTCACAGTGGCAAATCCAGATCACTAGTACCTCACCACTACAACTAAACAATTTGTGAATACTCTGGATGCTGATGCGAGGCCAAAGGTTAGCACCCTGTATTGAAAATGATGTGTACCTATTTGAAACCGGAAGTACTTTCTATGGGCTAGAAGAATAGGGATGTGTGTGGCAGCTTCTTTTGAGATCTAGAGAGCAAAGCCAGTCGTTCTTCTCTAAGAAACATAGAAACAAGATGGTAGATAAGGTCAAATGGCCCAACCAGTCTGCCCATCCACAGTAACAATGATCTCTTCCTCTCTCTAAGAAATCCCATGTGCCTATAAAATGTTTTCTTCAATTCAGACACAGTGTCTCCACCACCTCTTCTGGGAGACACTTCCATGCATCTACCACCCGTTCTGTAAAAAAAGTATTTTCTTAAATTACTCCTGAGTCTAATACCTCTTAACTTCATCATATGCCCTCTCATTTCAGAGCTTCCTGTCAAATGAAAGGGATTGGACTCATGTGCATTTAAGTCATGTAGATATTTAAACATCTCTATCATATCTCCCCTCTCCCGCCTTTCCTCCAACGTATACATATTGAGAATCTTTTAAGTCTGTCCCCATATACCTTATGACGAAGATTATGCACAATTTTAGTAGCCTTCCTCTGGACCAATGCCAATGAGATCTCACCGGAGTCTTATACACGGGCATCAATTCCTATTGGCCATATCTCTCCCTATGCACCCCAGCATCCTTCTATCTTTCACCGTCACCTTTTCAAACTGTTTAGCCATCTTAACATCACCACATACAATCGCACCCAAGTCCTGCTCTTCTGTCGTGCACATAAGTTCTTCACCCTCTAAACTGTACCATTCTCTCAGGTTTTTGAAGCCTAAATGCATGACCATGCATTTCTTAGCATTAAATTTTAGCTGCCAAATTTCAAACCATTCTTCAAGCTTCACTAGGTCTTTCTTCATGTTATTCACACCATCCAGGGTGTCTACTTCTATTGCATATTTTGGTATCAACCTCAAAGAGGCAAATCTTACATGACAACCCTTCAGCAATATCGCTTATAAAAATGTTAAAAAGAACACACCCAAGAACAGAACCTTGAGGCACACCACTGGTAACATCCCTTTGCTTAGAGTCTACTCCTTAGCAAATTAGAAAATGCTCAAACTATTCCTCAAATACTTCTTAATATCATAACAATTCTTATGTAATCCGCCTTGAACCGCAAGGTAAAGGCGGAATAGAAATCACTAATGTAATGTAAGTGATCTCCATTGAGCACAACCCTCTGTCGCCTTCCACTCAACCAGTTCCTCACCCAGCCCGTTGCTCTGGGGTCCATCCCGAGGGCACTCAGTTTATTTATTAGATGTCTGTGTGGAACACTGTCAAAAGTGTTGCTAAAATCTAAATACACCACATCTAGCGCACTCCCTGAATCCAATTCTCTGGTCACCCAGTCAAAGAAATTGATCAAATTTGTCTGACAAGACCTACCTCTAGTGATTCCACATTGCCTCCAGTCCTGTAATTCACCAGATTCCAGAAACTTCACCATTCTCTGTTTTAAAATCATTTCAATTAATTTGCTTATCACAGAAGTCAAACGTACCGGCCTGTAATTCCCTACTTCTTCTTCCCTACTTTTGTGGAGAAGGACCACATACATCCTCCTTTCTCCAGTCCTCTGGTACCACTCCTGACTCTAGAGAAGCACTGAAAAGATCAATCAGCAGAACCACCAGAACTTCCCTAAGTTCCTTCAGCATCCTCGGATATACACCATCCGGCCCCATCGCTTTGCCTACGCTTTAATTTAGCTAGCTCCTCATGAACATATCCCTCTGAAAATTGATCAGGGTCTACCACACCTCCATCCCTATTCACGTTTGCCTTCTACAGTCCCTCTCCTGGTGCTTCAGTTGTGAACACAGAACAGTAATATTTGTTAAGCAATTTAGTCTTTTCTTTATCAGCTTATTCATATTTCTCCCCTTCACCTTTGAGTCTCACAATGCCACATTTGCACGTCATGGGTCTCTGTGAACCAAATCTCCGTGATCGCCACTATATCCAACTCATCTTCCATCACAGCTTCTAGATCCCGAATCTTGTTTCCCATACTTCAAGCATTAGTATATACTGCTTTCCAAACATTGACCCCCCTTTTCCCATTCATGTACAGATATTCAGTGATTTACTTCCCTGAGGGCTTATACTCACCCAGGGGCTTTGATCACCCTGCCCCATCACTTCTAGTTTAAAGCCCTCTTCAGTAGATTAGCCAACCTGCTGCCAAAGACACTTCTTCCCTTCTTTGATAGATGCATATCATTCCTTTCTCAGGAGCCCTTGAAAAATCATCCAATGGTCAAGGAAGCTAAAATGCTTTCGACAACACCATCCACATAGCTATGTATTCATCTCCAGGATGTAAGCTTCTCTGCCATAGCCCTTACCCTTAACAGGGAGGATTGATGAGAATACCATCTGTGCACCCGACTGCTTCACCTTCTCTCTCAGAGCCACAAAGTCACTTTTGATATGTTCACAGGGATACATGGCAGTATCATTAGTGTTAACGTGGATATGCAGCATTGGATAATAGTAATCAGGCTTGATGTTTCTCAGCAAGCTCTCAATAACATCTTGGATTTTGGCACCAGGCAGGCAGCATACCTCCCAGACATCATGTCTGCTCTGCAGATGGTCACTTCTGTACCCCTCAGAAAGGAATCACCAACCACTACCACCTTAAAACATCCTAGTGGTCACAAATCCAGTAATTGGGGGGATTTCAAGCTTTGGTCATCCCTATCCCTGGAATGCTCTCATCTCCACCACTTCCAGGGCTGCCTACCGGTTCTTCAGTTCAAGGCTGGATAAAGTTACAGTACCAATCTTGCAGGGTTCCATAATCCAAGTCCAGCTCCTTCTTTCCCACTGCTGGAAATCTTTAACGCCATCTATGTACCTCTCATTCACATGGATGCTTTTCAGTCTTGCCACCTCCTCTCTCAGTTCCTTTACTTCCTTCATGAGGGATTCAAGCTGAAGATAGCTTGCACATGGAACCACTCCCTCTGCCTAAGTAACATTTTCTGGCTGCACAGAGACAGAAGCTGAAACTTGAGGAGCAGCTTTGGTGACACATGTTTCCCAGCCATACTGGGAAGAAAAAAAAAAGCAGAAAAATCCTAACAAAGTAATGCCCTGTTCCTGGTTGGCTGAAGAGCATATAAATCAAAAAGCTCTACCTTGGGGTGGGCGGGAGAGAATTAGCACTAAACTCAGACTTTCCTCAACAACTATTTGTGCCCTAATCTGATCTTATGTCCTGAAATGCAACCTAAAATATTGATCTAGACTAGGGCTACCCACACTTTTTGGCTTGTGAGCTACTTTTAAAATGACCAAGTCAAAATGATCTACCAACATTAAAATTATAATAAACACAAAGCACGATGTACACAGAGAAAATTGTAATTATCATTTATATTTTGGGTTTTTTTCCAAAGGAATCAAGGCAGAAGACTTTAAAATATGCAATGTCACCTCAGTAACAACTATACAAAAATAGACAAATATGCCCCCTTCCTTTTTACTAAACCGTGATAGCGGTTTTTAGCGCCGGGAGCTGCGCTGAATGCCCCGCACTGCTCTCGACACTCATAGGCTCCCTGTGCTATAATCTGCTACTGCAGTTTAGTAAAAGAGAGCCATAGTGCAAAATATAGACAGCAGTTATAAATTCTCAAATTTTGATAACTAAATTGAAAATAAAATAATTTTTCCTACTTTTGTTGTCTGGTGATTTCATGAGTCTGGTTGCACTTTCTTCTTCTGACTGTCCAACTTTTTCTTCCTCTCTCCCTGCCCCCTCCCTTTCTTTCCCTCTCTTTCTTTGTCTCCCTGTCCCCCTTTCTTTCTCCCTGTCCCCCCTTTCTTTCTGTCTGCCTGTCTTTCTGTCCCTGTTTGTCTACCTGCCTTTCTTTGTCTGTCCTTTCTTTCTCCCCAAGCTGCCACTACCGCCGTCGTCTGGGAACAGGCCCTCAAGCCCTCCCTGCTCCCCGACGCTGTAACAAGCCAGCAGTCTTCTTCCCGACGTCAATTCTGGGCCAGCCAGGCAGCGATTGGGGGGGGGGGGGGAATGCTGGTGTGCCTGGCGCTTCTGCAGTCTGGCCTGTTACAGCATCAGGGAATGGGAAGAATGCAAAGGCAACACGAATTTATCGCAGATTCGCGTTGCCTTTGCGATCTACTGGTCAATCGCGCTTGACCTTTTGGGCACCCCTGATCTAGACAAACACTTTTTTTGTATGAAACCCTAACAGACTCTAAAGGCTAGACTATTGCCTAACTGATTCTGCTGAGCTAAAAAAAAAAAAGAGAAAACTATAATGAAATAACCTACTGAAATCCAAGTTTACCTTTCCCAAGGTTGAATGCCAGCATGCAAGATATTCCAATGGATGTTTCTTCTTAAAGCAGATCCTCCCTCAGTACCTCTTCAAGTGTGGGGAATGGGTGAGTTTACAGTTTTGGTGAGAGGGTTTGGGAGTTAAGTATTTCTGGTTTGTGGAGATTGTTAAGATCAGCTGGGGAAATATGGCTTCAGCTTATGCTAAGTAATTTTTACCATCAAGTAAGAAGATGCAGGCCATCATCAACTGCATTCATTGTAACCTGGCCATCTGCATCACTAGCCTCAAGTGGGAGTTTCAGTGTCTTAGACCAGAGCATCGGAACAAGATTGTCCTACCTCTGCAATCCACACACCTAT
The DNA here is from genome assembly GCF_902459505.1 of Geotrypetes seraphini. Taxonomy (NCBI): domain Eukaryota; kingdom Metazoa; phylum Chordata; class Amphibia; order Gymnophiona; family Dermophiidae; genus Geotrypetes; species Geotrypetes seraphini. Next base: position 238,481,159 of record NC_047084.1, on the reverse strand, counting down.
CACTGCGCTTTCTATTAGATTTCTTCTCTGCTATGCACACTTGCCCTTAGATTCAATTTCACCAAAGTTCTGCTTCGTCAATGGAAGCACTACAAGAGGAATCCACTTCTTGCTTATATGGATGTAGAGTCCTTTTAGTTTGGATTTTATTTATTTAGATTTCTATCCTGTCCTCCCAACAGCTCAGAAAGGGTTACAAAAGGACATTCACAGTGTAGGAGGAGGATATGGGGCTAAAGACAGGGACTACAGAGGACAGAAGAACTATGAAAGGGAGAGGGGATACTGATAGAAGCATACAAGGAGACAGTTTCTAAGTATATAGAAACAAGAGAATATAGACAGTAGCTTTTGAAGGAATCAGTTAACATAGAGGATCACCTCTTCCGCTGTGTAAGTCACCGCAGCTCCTTTGCCGGTCTTCTATAGGACACTAAGGTTCCTCACTTGGACTCATACTTCATGATACTCTTTCTCTGAGAGCCTGAATTCTCTGCAACCAGAATATTCAGACATCCATTTGGCCTATCTCCTGGCTCTGCATCTCTGACTTTGATATCAATGTCCGCGATCGCCTAGTGCCTATTCCATATTCAAGCAAATTACTTTTTGATGACAATGTGGAGGACACTACACAGCTTATTCGTCAGCAGCAGAGTTTACCTATTAAAACAGTATTTGGGCTTCTAGGTGCAGAGGAGCACTCTTGGTGCCCACTTGGCAACTGACTGGCTACCACCACTGTGTTGTCTGAGAAAACGCAAACCAGTTTGTTCTGCAATGCACTCCCTAACTCCTGGAGCACCAGGCGGAAGGCCCAAGGTTCTAAGTGGATAATCAACCACTTCCTCTGGGAAGGGGACCAGCATCCCTAAACTGGACACCCCTCGCAATGTGCCCTCCCAGCTGTATAGGCTAGCGTCCATCATCAGAATCACCCGTGAAGAGATGCAGAGAGGAACCCCTCTGGTGAGAGACTGTGGTTTCAAACACCAGGCTAAACTATGACAGACTTCTGCTGTCCAAGGATGCTGTTTGTGCAGCGCATTCCTCTGCATGCACCATCGGGAAAGGAGCACATCCTAGTAAGCACAAGTGTGTCCTTATCCATTCCTCTGCAGGCACCACTGGGAAAGGAGCGCATCCAGGTGAACACAAGTGTTCCCTTGCCCAAGGAACTACATCCATGATCATAACCATTGACCCCAGAACCTGCAAGTAATGCCAGGCCATCGGAATAGGCTCACTCCAAAACTCCAATATCTGATGCTGAAGCTTTTCCCTGCTGGATTCTGGAAGGAACACTTTGTTTTTCCTCCTCTCAAACCAGACTCCCAGATACTACAAGCTCAGTGCTGGTTCCAGCGGGCTTTTCCAAAAGTTGACCACAAAGCCCAGCTTCTGCAGCAATTGGATCGCTCAGTGAACCGCTGTTCTTCCCTTGGATTCAAACTGAACTCTGACTAGACAATCGTCCAGGTATGGATGGGACATGTATGCTCACTGTGGTGTTGTACCTGCTTCAGCTTTCACAGAAGCTGAAAAATGGTGGAGACTTACTGCCTCTGATAAGCTTTAAAAATATCCCAAAATATGTTCATTTCTTGTGGCTGCCACTAAGACTGTGTTAATGTAGGCTGGGTAGGTAGGGTGGCAAACCTCTGCCAGAGAGGGTCTGTATCTCCACCGAAGCAGAGCTGACCCAGGGAACCTGGGTACCTCTTTAGCACACACACAAAAAAAATAAGCCTCCAAGTGTGGATAAATAATAACATGAAAATAAAAACAGAACCGAGCAGATCACATTGACACTTTCAGCTTGTGTGTAGAAGAACAAACCGAAGAGCACAGAGCAGTGTCAAAGGAGGCAGAGCTGAAAAATGTAGATGCCTGCTACACAAACTCACGAGTAGGGATACATAACTCACTGGTCAAAACTTATATGCCTTTTGCACTAGAAATATGAAGATAATTTCTGGGGTTGAGAGCAGCTTGTAGAATGGTGGGGCAGTTCGAGAGGAGAAATTCCCCGATTGCCATGTTCACATTGTATGAATTTTTCTATGCCACAGAAGGTAGAATTCCCCCAACAGAAATGCAATGGTTCATTTTTTTGGGGAGGAGAGCTATTTCTCTGGAACTCCTGATCCAAGTTGGTCCATTTAAAAAAAAAATTAATTACATTTTGTTAGATTTTCAGAGTGTTATTTTGCCCTCAGCCCATGTATCAAATTATTTCCAACTTCCACTGGTTGGAAAGAATAAAGAATTGCCTCTAATAGTCAATGAGTGATCTACCAATTTTCATTAACTCCCTTCATAAGGGAGTTAATCTCTTACTGGTAAAGCACCATTAGCATCCAATGCAATTACCTTTCTTCCTATGGCTCCATTTGGTTTCTTAGGAGGCGGTGGCTCAAAAATCCTCTGCTGTTGCTGAGGTGGAAGGGTGGAATACAAAGGAATGATTTTAATATCTCCAACTTCAGGACCCAAATCATCTATTTCACGTTTTATCCTTTTACAAGCTTCATCGATTTCCTATTAAAAGAACAATCCAAAATTACCTTTTAGATATATACATATATATAAACATTGCATGTATTTGAGAGCTAACTTAACATAAAACAGTACATTTTTAGCCTAACAGATTAACCCGGATACCATTACCAATTCAGACGTCCAAATAGATCAGATTTAGTAATTTTAATGAATACATAATGGACAATTTTATTCAGTTGTATTTTTTGGCTGGTTTTCTAAACTGAAATCTCATGCAATAGCATTAAACGCACTTTTCATTTTTCACAATCTGAAACCATGTACAAGAAATTCTGAAGTCATTTCAGCTTTAATGTAATATATATCACTGATGCAATAATTAGAAGATTTGTTTCATTTTACCCAGTGGTAGAAATTAAAAATTATGGGCCTCCAAGAAAAGGAAGAATCTACCTCAGGAGACAGGAAGAGCTTAGGTGGGCTCCCTCCTACCCTGGCACCCCCCCATACTTCAAGGGCAGCTTGGGAAGAATTTAAACTATCAGTATTTAATGACAACATCTATACACTATTAACATGAATCAAGTATCAGGCTTCAACTATCAATATCTTGAAGAACATCTTTTAAATCAACACTTTTAGTCTTTTCGCAAATTGAGCAAGATATTTCAGACTTTTCCTGTTATTTCCACAAATTACAGAAGCTGTATTTTTTGCTAGGATAACATCAAGATGTGGTACTTAACTACCTGCATTTTAAGCAATTAAAGCATTTGGAAAACACCGCTTTAACATGCAGTCATGACATAAAAGTAAAACAGAAGGGAGAAAGGCCACTTGTCTCTAGGTCCAGGTACATGACAACCAAACTTCTACCGCTATTATAGCACAGCTTCACTGATAGCCGGTGTCAGGTCAAAAGCGCGCCGGGACAAAGACGCGCCCAGACAATTGAGCGCAGCGCGTGCCACCACGCCGCTCTAAATTACTGTTTTTAGTGCTCCGACGGGGGGGTGTGGGGGGGAACCCCCCCACTTTACTTAATAGACATCGCGCCGCTTTGTGGGGGCGTTGCGGAGGGGTGTGGGGGGTTGTAACCCCCCACATTTTACTGAAAACTTCACTTTTTCCCTGTTTTTAGGGAAAAAGTTCTGTTTACAGTAAAATGTGGAGGGTTACAACCCCCCAAACCCCCCATAACGCCGGCGCGATGTCTATTAAGTAAACTGGGGGGGTTCCTCAACAAAACCCCCCGTCGGAGCCCCTAAAAACTGTAATTTAGAGTGGCGCAGCGGCGTGCGCTGCGCTCAATTGTCGGCACGCGCTTTTGTCTTTCGCGCCGTTGTCTATGAACCGATGTAGTCCAGCATATAATTAGAGCAACGATCTCTAAAACGCTGGGGAAAATTATCATCAATACAAATTCCTAAAACCATCAGCAAATGTGTATAAGAGAGGTAACAGGTCCTTCCCCCCCCCTCAAAAGTGGGAGATCTGTGCACTTGTTATTTGTACTAATTGCTAGGATCTTGGATTCAGCCTATAAATGGCTGCTGTGAGTAGACATGCTTCTTATAGTTCTGATTGAGCTGCTAGTGGAATGGGGGAGAGAAGAAGGGGTCAGTTAGGAATTATAACTCCTATTCCTCCTCCAACTGGTCCCATTGAACACTTTGTCATCTGGGGAGCCAAATCGAGGCATATTCTGCTAGCTGCAACTGGAGATCCGAATTAGAGACGACATTGAGCTCCATGCCACATCTATCCTATTCTCTGTTCTCCATCCACCACGACCACAAGTGTTACCCGCTGCCAGGCGGTCAGATGAAGCAGCATCTGCATTAGCGGTAGTTGAGGGAAAATCACCATTACTTTCTGGATGTTCTGGTGAAAGCTTAGAATCAGTTGAGGCTTGGGGAACATTCTCTCTCCCTGACCCCTGATAAGAGTTTTAGCAGTGTACAATTTCGTTAAGCAATTAAAGAACTCCCAATTCTTTTGAGACATCTGCAACAAAGCAGCTAGACCCTGGAATTTCTAAACCTTCTATGTTTACTCAGGACTCAATAAAAAGTGCCATTGAAGCCCTGCAAAAGCACTGCTAAAAGGTTTTGGTGATTTAACTGTTAGTAAGATGCCCAGGGTAATGTGATATTTTTTATAAAAGATTATGTACTTACCTTGGTAAGCTCTTTTCCAGTAGAAAGGTGAGACATTCTAGACAGTGGGGTTATTTCACCAAAGCCGCATGCTGCTGCAGAAGGAATCCACTCCAGATTTTTCACTTTCTCCATTGTACTTCACTGGACTTTCTAGCTCAATCTTTAGTTAGTACTGAAGCACGTAGAGCCACAGGTTAGAGATCACTAACAGCAAGTCAACAATTTCATGTTTGAGTTCTTTTAGTACCCTGGTATGTATCACTTTTTAACTTGTCAATTTGGCTTAGTACATCTTCCAGATTCACCGAGATTTCTTTCAGTTCCTCCGCATCATCACCCTTGAAAACATTTCTGACATCATCTTCCATAAAGACCAAATAAAGAATTCATTCAGTCTCTCTGCTAAGGCCTTATCCTCCCCAAGTGCACCTTTTTTTAACTCTGTCACCGTTTTCCTCTCCACCACCTTTCGGGAGCACATTCAAGGCATCCACCACCCTCTCCATAACAAAGAATTTCCTTAAATTGCTCTTGAGTATACCACCCCTCAGCCTCAAATTATGCCCTCTGGTTTTACCATTTTCCTTTCACTGGAAAATATTTTGTTCTACATTAATACCTTTCAAGTACAGTACTTGAATGTCTGAATCATATCTCCCCTGTCCCTCCTTTCCTTTAGGGCAGGGATAGACAATTCCGGTCCTCGAAAGCGGAGCCAGGTCAGGTTTTCAGGATATCCACAATGAATATGTACGAGATGGATTTGCATGTACTGCCTCCTTGAGATGCAAATCTATCTCATGCATATTTATTATGGATATCCTGAAAACCTGACCTGGCTCCGGCTCTCGAGGACCGGAATTGCCTATCCCTGCACTAGGGTATACATATTCAGGGCTTCCAGTCTCTCCTCATACATCTTTTGGAGCAAACCTCCTATCATTTTCGTCGCCCTCCTCAAGAACACTTCAAGTCTTCTTATGTCCTTCGCCAGATATGGCCTCCAAAACTAAACACAATACTCCAAGTGGGGCCTCACCAACGACCGGTACAGGGGCATCAATACCTTCTTTCTTCTACTGGTTACGCCTCTCTTTATACAGACCAGCATCCTTCTGGCAGAAGCCACCGCCTTGTCACACTGTTTTTCCACCTTTAGATCTTCAGACACTATCACACCAAGGTCCCTCTCCCCATCCGTGCATATCAGCCTCTCACCTCTCAGCATATACGGTTCCTTCTGATTATTGATCCCCAAATGCATTACTTTGCATTTCTTTGCATTGAACTTTAGTTTCCATTCCTCTAGCTTTAGACCATTCCTCTAGCTTTTGCAGATCCTTTTTCATGTTTTCCACTCCCTCTGTTGCAAATCTTGGTATCATCCGCTAAAGACAAACCTTACTTTCTATTCCTTCAGCAATGTCTCTCACAAACATATTGAACATGATTGGCCCCAGCACCGAACCCTAAGGGACTCCACTACTCACCTTTCCTTCCTCCGAGCAACTTCCATTAACCACCACCCCTAAGGCATCTGTCCAACAATCTGTTTCTAATCCACTTGTATCCTAACTTTAGCCCTTCAAGTTTGTTGAAGAGCCTCCTAAGAGGAACTGTGTCAAAGGCTTTGCTGAAATCTAAGTAAATGACATCTAAAATGTGTCCTTGATCCAGTTCTCTGGTCACCCAATCAAAAAACTCAATCAGGTTCGTTTGGCATGATTTACCTTTAGTAAAACCATGTTGATTCTAGGAAGTTCACTATCCTTTCTTTCAGCAACACTTCCATTATTTTTCCAACAACCGAAGTGAGTTTCCCGCTTCATCTCTGTGACCACTTTTGTGAATAGGGACCACATTACAGAGCTGCACGGGAACGGGGACAATGGGGATCCCGCGGGTTCCCCCTTCGGGTTAAGGGGATCCCATGGGGATGCCCCTAAGGTCACGGGGATCCCGTGGGGACGCCTCCGAGGGTCACGGGGTTCCTGCAGGGCTGGATGTACTCAGCCGCGAGGCTCGTCTTCTCCCTACCTGCCCTGCTGCAGCACACAGCCGAACGGAAGTCTTCCCGATGTCAGCGCTAACGTCGGAGGGAGGGCTTAAGCAAAGCCCTCCCTCCGATGTCAGCGCTGACATCGGGAAGACTTCCGGTCGGCTGTGTGCTGCGGCAGGGCAGGTAGGGAAAAGGCAGTGGCGTATCAAGAGGGGGAGGGCGGTCCGCCCCGGATGCAGCACAGCCGGCCAGGTCCCCTTACCTTTGTGGCGCTTCCCCCGACCGACCAACAGGCGCGGTCCGACAAACCTCCCTGCCCCGTAGCCGCAAATCTAAATTACCTTCTTACAGCAGCTGTAAGAAGGTAATTTAGATTCGCGGCTACAGGGCAGGGAGGTTTGTCGAACCAAGCCTGTTCTGTTGTCGGTTGGGCGGGGAAGCGCCACAAAGCTAAGGGGGCAGGGAGAGAGAAAGGAAGGAAAGGTGGAGTGGAGAGGAATAGACGCTTAAGGGAAATGGGTAAAACTGAGGGGGGAGAAGGACACTGAAAGCACTGGGGAAGACAAAGGGGGGAGAAGGACGCTGAAAGCACATGGGGAAGACAGAGGGGGGAGAAGGACGCTGAAAGCACATGGGGAAGACAAAGGGGTGGAGAAGGACGCTGAAAGCACATGGGGAAGACAAAGGAGTGGAGAAGGACGCTGAAAGGACATGGGGAAGACGGGGGGAGAAGGACGCTGAAAGGACATGGGGAAGACGGGGGGGGGAGAAGGACGCTGAAAGGACATGGGGAAGACGGGGGGGAGAAGGACACTGAAAGGACGTGTGGAAGACGGGGGGGAGAAGGACGCTGAAAGGACATGTGGAAGACGGGGGGGAGAAGGACGCTGAAAGGACATGTGGAAGACGGGGGGAGGACGCTGAAAGGACATGGGGAAGACGGGGGGAGAAGGACGCTGAAAGGACATGGGGAAGACGGGGGGGGAGAAGGATGCTGAAAGGACATGGGGAAGACGGGGGGAGAAGGACGCTGAAAGGACATGGGGAAGACAGAGGGGGGGAAGGACGCTGACAGGACATGGGGAAGATGGGAGGGAGAAGGACGCTGAAAGGAAATGGGGAAGAGAGAGTGGGGCGAAGGCGCTGGAAGGGAAGAAGACAGAGATGCCAGACTATGGGGGGAGCGGAGGGAAGAAGATGGGTGCCAGACCAATTTGGAAGGGGGGAGAAAGGGAGAGGCACAGTAACAGAGCAAATGAAAGACGCAGAGAGAAGAGAGACAATGGATGGAAGGAACTGAATGAGAACATGAGGAAAGCAGAAACCAGGCAACAAAGATAGGAAAAGAATTCTATTTCTTTTTTTTTTTGCTTCAGGATAAAGTAGTATATTAGTTGTGTTGATAAAAATTTATAAACATTAGAGGCTCTGGTAGAAACCCGTTTACAAAGTATGTATTCTTCCCAATTAATATTTCCAAATTAATAAAGTCTTTTTGCTTATTTGTAAATGGGTTTCTATCAGAGCCTTTAATTCAGTAGCATAATTAAATGAAATAACTATTTCTGAAGTTTATAGGGACGGGCGGGGACGGAGGGGATTCCTCACGGGGACGGGTGGGATTTCTGTCCCCGCACAACTCTCTAGACCACATCCGCTCTTCTCCAATCCCAAGGAACCACTCCCATCTCCAGAGATTTGTTGAACAAGTCTTTAATAGTAAATAAGAACATAAGCAGTGCCTTTGCTGGGTCAGACCAGAAGTCCATCACGCCTAGCAGTCCGCTCACGCGGCAGCCCATCAGGTCCAGGACCTGTAAAGTAATCCTCTATCTATACCCTTCTATCTATACCCTTATATATCTATAGTAATCCTCTATCTATACCCTTTTCCTTCAGGAAATTATCTAATCCCTTCTTGAACCCCAAAACCATACTCTGTCCTATCACACCCTCCGGAAGCACATTCCAGGTGTCCACCACCCTTTGGGTAAAGAACTCCTTAGCATTGGTTCTGAATCTGTCCCCTCTTAATTTTTCCGAATGCCCTCTCGTTCTTGTAGTTTTTGAAAGTTTGAAGAATCTGTCCCTCTCCACTTTCTCCACGCCCTTCATGATCTTGTATGTCTCTATCATGTCCCCTCTAAATCTCTGCTTCTCCAGGGAAAAAAGCCCCAGTTTTTCTAATCTTTCAGCATATGAACGGTTTTCCATATCTTTTATCAATCGTGTCGCTCTTTTCTGAATCCTCTCGAGTATCGCCATATCCTTCTTAAGGTACGGCGACTAATATTGGACGCAGTACTCCAGATGTGGGCGCACCATCACCCGATACAACGGCAGGAAAACTTCTTTCGTTCTGGTTGTAATACTTTTCTTGATAGTACCCAGCATTCTATTCGCCTTCTTAGAGGCCGCTGCGCACTGTGCCAATGGCTTCATTGTGTTGTCCACTATTACCCCCAAGTCCTTTTCTTGGGTACTTTCACCCATTACCAGCCCTCCCATCGTATAGCTGTACTTCGGGTTTCTGTTTCCTACATGCAAGACTTTACATTTCTCTACATTAAACTTCATCTGCCATCTCGCTGCCCAATCTTCTAGTTTGTTCAGGTCCCTTTGTAAGTCCTCACAGTCCTCTTTTGTCCCTACTCCACTAAATAGTTTGGCGTCATCTGCAAATTTTATTACTTCGCACTTCGTCCCTGTTTCTAGATCGTTTATAAATAAATTGAACAGCAGCAATCCGAGTACCAACCCCTGTGGAACACTACTTGTGACCCTCCTCCAATCCGAGTAGTGGCCCTTCACTCCTACCCTTTGTTTTCTACCTGCCAACCAATTTTTGATCCATTTATGTACGTCTCCTTCCACCCCATGGTTCTTCAGTTTCCGTAGTAGGCGTTCATGGGGTACCTTGTCAAAGGTTTTTTGGAAATCTAAGTATACAATGTCTATGGAGTCCCCTTTGTCCATTCATTTGTTAATTCCTTTGCAATAAGTTCGTTAGGCACGATCTTCCCTTGCAGAATCCATGTTGGCTTGTTTTCATCAGTTTATTCCTTTCTAGATGCTCATCGATGCTGTCTTTTATCAGCGCTTCCGCCATCTTCCCCAGAACCGAAGTCAAACTTACCAGTCTGTAGTTCCCCGGGTCACCTCTCGATCTTTTTTTAAAGATGGGCGTAACATTTGCTATCTTCCAATCCTTCGGGATCACGCCTGTTTTCAGGGATAGATTACAAACCTGCTGTAGTAGTTCCACTATTCCTCCTTTAGTTCTTTCAATACCCTAGGATGGATTCTGTCCGGGCCCGGAGATTTGTCAATTTTTAATCTATCTATCTGTTTGTGTATGTCTTCAAGGCTTACCTCCATGGATGTTAATTTTTCCGCTTGTTCTCCTTTGAAGATATTTTCCGGTTCCGGCACGTCGGATGTGTCCTCTTTTGTAAATACTGTCAAAAAGAACATGTTTAGTCTATCCTCCACTTCTTTTTCCTCCTTCACCACTCCTTTCCTATCTCCGTCATCCAGTGGTGCCACCTCCTCCCTTGCCGGCTGCTTTCCTTTAACATATCTGAAGAACGGCCTAAAATTGTTTATATGACCTTGTCCTGTCTTGTTTTTGGGAAGACAACCAGGACCACCAGACATCTCCTGAGGCTCCTAACACTGGTCTACACCCCATCCCCCCAGCTCAACCGGTAAGAGGTGCTACTGAATCAGAAGCAGGTGTCACAGAGGCAATCTAGGAGCTGCTCAGCTATGTGTCTTCCATCTGTTGGGACACAGAGAACTATTGAACTGGGAGAGCTGCTCACTAACTTTTATGGCACAATTCAATTCTGAATCCTCTATTCTCCATCTGCTGGTTGACAGGCATAACCCACAAGCTTGGATGGATCTACTCCAGACTAGCGCTGCCCAATTCAGGGAAAATGTTTTTGATTCAATCTATTTTTAAATTCTATTTGGCCTATTAAATTGATTTTTTTATTTAATTCATTTTTCCTGCCCAATCAGGTGTTTTTTTCAAACGGCCTGTCAGCTTTATTTTTGTAGCCTCTTCACCACTCCACGCCAGTGCTGTGGCAAGATACACATATCAAATCTGATATATTGTAATCACAAAATAAAAAATTATTTTTCTATAGTATGTTGTCTGGTCATTTTATTTTTCAAATCATGTTGGCCCCAGGCTCTGGTTTCTGTTTGTCTTCTGTTAACTTGCTAACCAGGGTCTCCTGCCCATTTGACGTTTTCTTCTTTCTCTATGCTCACTATTCATCTTTCATCTCTATATCTTCTCTTCCACTGCCATATCCAACATTTCTGTTTCTTTTCAAATGTAACAAAACATAACTTTATTCTTCTATACTGCCATAACTGACTGATTTCTAGGCGGTTTACACCAAAGAAGACTGGACAATCAGTAAAATATAAGATGATAGGAAGATACAAAATATTTCTTATAAGTACAAATATTCTTTAAGAAAATACTGTATAAACTTTTAGTTAGAATAAGAGTTCTTAATAACACAATTGCTCTAAGAAATGAATTTTTCAAACAATGTCGTCTTGATCAATTTCCGAAAAATACTATAGGACGACATAGCTTGACAAATGCACTTACCCAACCAAGACTGCTGTTTACCTGCTTGGAACACAAAGGTCCTATTCCAAGAAAGTCTTGTATTTACAACCATTAATTTTTGGGGAAGCAAATTACTGTTGACTTCTAGTTTTCCTCATCAGACTATACCATATAAAATGTGATAAAAGATAAGTTGGAGACAGTCCCAAAATCAACTTGAAACAAATACAAGAAAACTTAAACAAGACTCGTGCCTCCACCGGCAGCCAGTGTAACAATCGGCAATAAGGGCTAACATGATCCCTCTTCTTTAAACCAAAAATCAATCTGACAGTTGTATTGTGAATTATCTTCAATTTTCTTAATAGTTTCTTAGAGGCACCTAAATAAATATTACAGTAATCTAATATGGATAAAACTAATGCCTGCACCAATAATCTAAAATATTATGGGTCAAAATATTTTTATAGTCTAACTTCCATAATGCAAAAAAGCAATGTTTTTATCACTAAGTCAGTATGCTCCATGCATATATCCCTCTCCATATGCAAGATTTCTCCATCTCACCCCTTTCTACCTTTGCTGCATCTCTTCCTTCATCTCCTCCACCCCATGTCCAACAATTCTTCCTGTCTCTACTACCCCCCCCCCAATATGCAGTAGTTTTCAATCAGTCCTATACCCAGTACAGCAGCTTTCCATCCCTCCCTCCAATTCCCTATGTAGCAGGCTTTCATCCCTCCTATCCCTCCTGTGCAGCACTTCCCAATCAACCCCTCCCCCCCTCACACACACACAACCACCACCGTGAGATCTCAACATTTGGGCCTCCCAAAACAGCAGCAACAATGAACAGGATGCTCGCAGCCTGCCCACCAGGACTTCCGTCTACTACTTTATCAGTTGTGTCATCAGAGATGTGGCAAGGGGGAAGGTCCCAGCAGGGCAGGCCAGAGGCAGCCTTTTCAGAACACTGCCTCTGCCCACTGGACACTGCCACTGCCACTTTAGGAAGCCCAGAAGTATTATCCAGGACTCACTGAATCAGTGAGTCTGATTTTTCCAGCAAACGAATCGATTCACCAAAGTGAATCAGGCAGTACTACTCCAGACACTAAGGAGGCTATCACTACTGCAGATAAGAAAATGTTAATATCTTAGCAATTTCTTTATAAAAGATGTCTATAAAAAATTGTTGCTTTAAAATATGTTAGCTACATATTACAATCCTGCAACATCAATAAAAAAAGATACCTCTTGACCAGTCAGAAAAAGTAAAAGATCTCCTTCTTCCTCTTCGCACATGTGAATTTGGATAACAGTTCGGATGGCTGCCTCAAGGTAATCTCTCTCTGGCTCTGGAGTATAAAAGATCTCCACTGGATGTGTACGTCCTGGGATAGTCAGTAGAGGGCAGTTATCAAAATAAATTTGAAATTTGCCAGCATCTAGAGTAGCACTCATAACTATCACCTGTGAAGAGAAGAGAGTTGCTTAAAAACTGAAACACTGTTACATTCAATATTATTGTTACTGAAACCTACTCAAACAGATTTTTCCATCTCCATGGTGAGATAGAAACATGACGGCAGATAAAGGCCAAATGGCCCATCTAGTCTGCCCATCCACAGTAACAATTCAGCATTTAGTGCTTTAGCTGAATCCATTTTAACTGGCCTCACTTCTGTGAGTATTATGTCATCACAAGTAAGCTGTTATTCTGTTTGGATCCAAGCACGAAAATGTCTTAATTCCCAAAAGCTAGTTAAGTAATGGAAGATTAGGATCATACCTTTGGTAATCTTCTTTCTGCTAATCCACGGAGGCATCATTACGATAGGTAGTCAATCCAAGCCCATGAACCAAGTCTTGCAGAAATCCATACAACTTTTCTCATCTGTTCCTCCTACTTAGCTAAGAGAGCCAGAGCCCCCTTCAGTTGAGTCCAAAAGCAAACAAATCACTGTAACAAAGCATACGGATAAAAGAGGGCACAAGGAACTTCCTTGCAAACACCAGTAAGATTCTGCTCTGCAAGACATAAAAAAACAATTAATAAACAAGCAGCATGAAAAACTGGCAAGAACATGGCAGTAAAATGTAACCAACTTGTTGCATGCAATGAGCATGAACTGAACATAGCCAGTGGCTAAGATATGTACTCACACATGTAGAACAAGTCCCACAGGGCCCTTCTGCTAGATGGAAGATACTCAGTCCTGAAGAGAGAGATATCTGAGGCAGAAATATGCAGGCGATAGAGAGAGAGTAGATAAAAGGGCAGGCCATGACTCCTCCGTGGATTAACAGAAAGAAAATTACCAAAGGTAAGAACCTTATCTTCCATTCACTCTGGAATCATTATGATAGGTGATGTACCAAAGCAATAGCAACATCTAGGGTGGGACAGAAGAGCCTGACCGCAACACTGAGGCCCAAACAGCGATGAACGACTAGACCACCACATCCACTCTGTAAAACCTTGGAAATGTATAAAGATAAGATCAAGTAGCCAACTCTGCCAATTGAGGCCAGAAGGATTGCTCGACTGCCCACAAAACAGCAGCATCTCTGGTGGAGGGACCTTTGAGAGAGATTGGCGGCTGCTTACCACAGTGATGCAAGTTGACTAAATGGCCATTCGGCTCCAATAGGCAATAAAGGCCTTAGACACCAGTCTATCTCAACTAGACTGGATAGACAGGACAAACAGATGGTCAGAACGATGGAAATCATTGGTCCTCTCTCTAAGTAGCAAGACAAGACTCTTCGAACATCCAGTTCGCTTAAGATACGATCCTGCCACTCCGACCCCATGGGACAAAAAGCGGGTAGACAAAGTTCTTGAATGACATCAAAATCCGAAATCACTTTCAGAAGAAAGGAAGGAAGGAAGAGTGTAGAGGAAAACCCTTGCCTCTGTGATCCAGAGAATTGGTCTTTGCAAGAGAGACTACAGCTCTGAAATACACCTGGCTCAGATAAACACCATGAAGAAATTGCCTTGACCATCTTAATCGGCTTAAAAGGCACCTCCGCAAGCATTAAGATTCTACAAAGGAACAACATTAAGATTCTACAAAGGAAAAGGCTGTCACAGGGGCAGTCACAAACAAAGCACTCCTCTGATAATTTAGCAACATCTGGAAAAAAAACCCATAAGCGAACAGGAACCACTGTGCACCCTAAAACAAGGAGCAGCCAATTGAATCTTAAGGAAAGCCACCGCTAGGCTTTTGACTAGACTTGTCTGGAAGAAGCTAGGACCACCAGAATGGAAGTACACAATGGCTCCACCTGGATTCCACCTGGAGTACACTACCAGAGGGCGTGATAGGACAGAGTACAGTATTAGGGTTCAAGAAGGGATTGGACAATTTTCTGGAGGAAAAGGGGATAGAGGGGTATAGATAGAGGATTACTATACAGGTCCTGGACCTGTTGGGCCGCCGCGCGAACGGACTGCTGGGCACGATGGACCTGTGGTCTGACCCAGCAGAGGTACTTCTTGTGTTCTTAACATCACTGCTGTTAAGCCTTCTAAGCCTAGGAGTAAGTGGCTATAGCAAAGGGTACATTGGACCTAAAAAGGGTTGTAATAACAATGTCAGAACAGTCCCTACAAATCAAGGCCATGCGCTCAAGAGCTATGCTGAAAGTATAAAACACCGGCAGGTGGAGATGAAGGAGCTTCAGCTTCCTGTCCTGCTGAAGACAGACCAGATCCGCTAGCTCAGAGCCACGAGAATCACTAGTCCTGGATGAATAACAATCCTGTGGATGACCCGATCCTCCAGGGATCAAGGGGAAAGACAAAGGAGTTTTTGAACTGAAGAAGCATTTGACTTTTGAGTTCTTGGCTAAAGCCATCAAGGTCATCTGTGGCCTGCCCCAGCATATGAAAGAGACAGAGGTCCTCCGGGTCTAGGACTTGGCAACTGAAAAAGACTGCTTGCAAATTATCCATTCCAGCCACGTGTGTCACAGAGAAAGAGAGCTGCTGAGTAGGGATGGTGAGCATCTATCAAAGAAGGGAAGAAGTGTCTTTTGCAGCAGGCTGGCTAATCTACTAAAGAGGGCTAAACCAGAAGTGATGGGCAGGGTGATCAAAACCCCCAGTTGAGTATAAGCCCTAAGGCAAGTAAATCACTAAATACCTCTACACAGATGGGAAAAGGGGGCAATGTCTGGAAAGCAGTATATACTAATGTTCGAAGTATGGGAAACAAGATTCTGGATCTAGAAGTTGTGATGGAAGATGAGTTGGATATAGTGGCGATTACGGAGACGTGGTTCATGGAAAACCATGATCGGGATGTAGTTATACCGGGCAATAATCTGTTCAGGAAAGACAGGGTAGGAAGAAAAGGAGGAGGAGTAGCATTATATGTTAAAGATCATATTAAAACTACACAATTGCAGGATCTGCAGGGCAAGAAAGAGGCACTGTGGATTAATTTGGAAAGAGCGAATGATGAATATATTTACATTGGTGCGATATACAGGCCTCCTTCACAGATGGAAGAAGTGGACAGAGATTTAATAGTAGACATTCAGAATATACCTAAAAAAAGGGGAAGTTTTACTAATAGGTGATTTTAAAATGCAAGATGATAATTGGTGTATTCCTATTGTGGGGTCTTCTAAAAGAAGGGAGATCCTGGATTCTCTACAAGGAGAACTATTCCAGCAGTTGGTAATGGAACCCATGCGTGGAAATGTTTCTGATGTTACAATGGGTGATCATCTGGCATCCAGTGATTACTACATGGTACGGTTTAATATTAAGATGGGTATAGAGCGGGCTCATTCAAAAGCAAAGGTTCTAGAATTTTTTTTAAAAACTAACTTTCTTCAGATGAGGGAATAAGGCAAGGATTGTTGTCTGGATGGGTATATCTGGAAAGAGTGGAAATGCAGTGGGCAAAACTGAAAAGAGTAATTGTAAGAGCGACAAACCTTTTTTGTGAGGCAAGTAAGAAAAAAAAAAAGAAGGCTGCTTTGGATGCTCAAAAGTAGAAGCTGAGAAGCTAAGCAATAAGAGGTTAGCTTTCATAAACTAAAAAAGATCGCAGAAAGAGGAAGACAGGAAAAAATAT
This sequence comes from Geotrypetes seraphini, assembly GCF_902459505.1. Taxonomy (NCBI): domain Eukaryota; kingdom Metazoa; phylum Chordata; class Amphibia; order Gymnophiona; family Dermophiidae; genus Geotrypetes; species Geotrypetes seraphini. The sequence goes on along the minus strand of NC_047084.1, from coordinate 238,464,800 downwards.
CTGAAACAGTTAAGAGAGGCTGGTCATGTAGTCAGGAAAGCAAAGACGCAAATGGAAGAAAAAATAGCTGATACAGTAAATTTTTTAGATATATTAGTGATAGGAAGAAGTGCAAATGTGGCATTGTGAGACTCAAAAAGTGAAGGGGAGAAATATGTATAAGCTGATAAAGAAAAGGCTGAACTGTTTAACAAATATGTCTGTTTTTTGTTCACGGCTAAAGTGCCAGGAGCGGTACCACAGAATACAAACTTGAACAGGGATGGAGGAGTGGCAGACTCTGATCGATTTTCAAAGGGTTGTGTTCATGAGGAGCTAGCTAAAATAAAATTAGAACAATGGGGCCAGATGGTGTACATTCGAAGGTGCTGAAGGAACTTAGGGAAGTTCTGGTGACTCCGCTGACTGACCTTTTCAATGAGTGTGTAGAGTCAGGAGTGGTACCGGAGGACTAGAGAAAGGCGGATGTGGTCCCTCTCCATAAAAGTAGAAGTAAGGAAGAAGTAGAGAATTACAGGCCAATGAGTCTGACTTCTGTGGTAAGCAAATTAATGGAAACGCTTTTAAAACAGAGAATGGTGAAGTTTCTGGAATCCTGTGGATTAATGGACTGGAGGTAAGTCTTGTCAGAAAAAACTGATCAATTTCTTTGACTGGGTAAACAGAGAATTAGATAGAGGGAGTGTGCTAGAATTTAGAAACAGCATTTGACAGTATTCCACACAGACTTCTAATAAATAAACTGAGTGCCCTCAGGATGGATCCCAAAGTGACGGGCTGGGTCAAGAACTTCTTTAGTGGAATGTGACAGAGGATACTGATCAATGGAAATCGCTCTGAACAAAGGCATGTAACCAGTAGTGTTCCTCAAGGTTCTGTTCTTGTGCCTGTTCTTTTTAACATTTTTATAAACGATAATGCTGAAGGGTTGTCAGGTAAGATTTGCCTCTTTGCGGATGATACCAAAATCTGCAATAGGGTAGACATCCAGGATAGTGTGAACAACATGAAGAAAGACCTGGCGAAGCTTGAAGAATGTTCTGAAATTTGGCAGCTAAAATTTTAAGCTAAGAAATGCAAGGTCATGCATTTGGGCTGCAAAAACCCAAGGGAACGTTATAGTTAAGAGGTAAAGAACGTATGTGCACGACAGAAGAGCGGGACTTGGGTGCGATTGTATATGATGACCTTAAGGTAGCCAAACAAGTTGAAAAGGTAACGGTAAAAGCTAGAAGGATGCTAGGGTGCATAGGGAGAGGTATGGCCTATAGGAAAAGCACAGTTACTTACTGTAACAGGTGTTATCCAGGGACAGCAGGCAGCTATTCTCACATATGGGTGACGTCACCGACGGAGCCTGGATGCGGAAGCCTCGCAAGCAGATTTGCTTGAAGAAACTAGAAGTTTCGAGTCGACCACATCGCGCATGCACGAGTGCCTTCCCGCCCAGCGCAGGGCGCATCTCCTCAGTTCAAATAGCTAGCAGAGAAGCCAACCATGGGAGGTGGGTGGGTTGTGAGAATAGCTGCCTGCTGTCCCTGGATAACACCTGTTACGGTAAGTAACTGTGCTTTATCCCAGGACAAGCAGGCAGCCTATTCTCACATATGGGTGACTTCCAAGCTAACCATAATGAGATGGCAATTTAGGAGAATACATTTTTTAATACTGTTTGGCCAAACTGTCCATCCCGTCTGGAGAAAACATCCAGACAATAGTGAGAAGTGAAAATATGAACTAAGGACCAAGTAGCAGCCTGGCAAATTTCCTCAATAGGTGTAGATCTGAGGAAAGCTACTAATGCTGCCATTGCTCTGACTTTATGGGCTGTGACTCAACTGTGTAGGGGTAATCCAGCCTGGGCATAGCAGAATGAGATACAAGCAGCCATCCAATTGGAGATGGTACACTTAGAAATAGGACAATAATAATAATAACAGTTTATATACCGCAGGAACGTGAAGTTCTATGCTGTCCCAACTTATTAGGATCGAAGGAGACAAAAAGTTGAGGAGTAGTTCTGTGTGGTTTGGTGTGTTCCAAATAGAAGGCCAAAGCATGTTTTCAGACCAGAGTATGAAGAGCTACTTCTCCAGGATGAGAATGAGACTTTGGAAAGAACACTGGAAGAACAATGGATTGGTTGAGATGAAATTCTGATACCACTTTAGGGAGAAATTTAGGATGAGTACGAAAGAACCACCTTGTCATGATGGAACACCGTGAAAGGTGGATCAGCAACTAAAGCTTGCAGCTCACTGACTCATCGAGCAGAAGTGAGGGCAATGAGAAACACCACTTTCCAAGTGAGACACTTCAGATGAGCCTTGTCAATTGGTTCAAATGGAGGCTTCATCAATTGAGCAAGGACAACATTGAGATCCCAAAACACAGGAGGTGGTTTGAGAAGAGGTTTGACATTGAAAAGTCCTTTCATGTATTTGGAAACCACCGGATGAGCAGAAAGGGGTTTCCCTTCAATAGGCTGATGGAAAGCAGTAATTGCACTGAGATGGACTCAGATCGATGTAGACTTGAGGCCAGAAGTGGATAAGTGCAAAAGGTAATCCAAAACAGAAGATAAGGAGGAATGTTGGGACTCCTTATCATGAGAAAACACCAGATAGAAAATCTAGTCCATTTTTGATAGCATTGTCTAGTGGTAGGTTTCCTAGAAGCCTCTAAAATGTCTCTGACAGGTTGAGAAAACTGAAGAGGAGTCATGTTGAGAGGTACCAAGCTGTCAGGTGTAGAGACTGCAGGTTGGGATGAAGCAGAGATCCTTGGCTCTGTGTAAGCAGAGAAGGAAAAACTAGTAGAAGATATGGCTCCCTGCTGCTGAGTTGAAGTAGAAGGGAGTACCAAGGTTGTCTCGGCCACCGAGGAGCAATCAGAATCATGGTGGCATGATCGTTCTTCAGCTTGACCAGAGTCTTGAGAATGAGAGGGAATGGAGGAAATGCATACAGGAAAAGATTTGTCCATTCCAGAAGAAAAGCATCTGCCTCGAGGCGACGAGGAGAGTATATCCTGGAGCAAAACTGAGGCAGTTTGTAGTTGTGGGGAGCTGCAGAGGTCTATCTGAGGTGTTCCCCACTGTGAAAAAATGTGATGAAGAGGCGAAGAATGGAAGGTCCATTCATGAGGTTGCACAAGACGACACAAGTTCTCTGCCAAGCAATTTTTCGCCCCTTGGATGTAGGCAACTTTGAGGAAGGTGTTGTGGCGGATTGCCCAGTCCCAAACCTTCAGAGCTTCTTGACAAAGGGAGGCAGATCCCATCCCTCCCTGTTTGTTGACATAATACATGGCGACTTGGTTATCCGTCCAAATGAGGACTACTTGGTCGTGAAGATGTTGAAAAGCGTTGAGAGCTCTGAGTTTCAACAGATTGATGTGACACTGACGATCTGTACTGGTCCAGTGGCCTTGTGTACGGAGACCATCGAGATGAGCGCCCCAAGCGTAGGTCGAGGAATCTGTTGTGAGGACCTTCTGATGAGGGGGCGTTTGAAAAAGCAAGCCTCTGGAGAGATTGGAAGAGAGCATCCACCAACGGAGAGACTGCTTCAATGAAGGAGTGACTGTTATGTGTCGAGAAAGTGGGTTGCAAACCTGCGGCCATTGAGATGCCAGGGTCCACTGAGGAATTCTGAGGTGAAGTCTGGCAAAAGGAGTCACATATACTGTGGAAGCCATGTGACCCAGGAGTACCATCATGTGTCTCGCTGAGATGGAAGAGCCGGAAGACACTGTATGACAGAGTTGAAGAAGAGCTTCCAGACGTTGTTGTGGGAGGAATGCTCCGAGTTGGACAGTGTCCAGAACAGCTCCGATGAATTGTAGATTATCTGAGGGCTGAAGCTGGGATTTGGGAAAGTTGATTTCAAATCCCAAACTTTGTAGGAACCTGGTAGTCCGTTGAGTCGCTACAATAACCCCCTGATATGTTGAATCTTTGATGAGCCAGTCATCGAGGTAGGGAAATACCTGAAGACCATGATTCCTTAGAGCTGCTGCTACCATTACCAGGCACTTGGTGAACACCCTGGGAGATGAAGCCAGGCCGAAGGGCAGCACTCTGTATTGAAAATGTAGATTCCCCACCCGAAATCTAAGGTAATGATGGGAGGCCGGATGAATGGGAATATGAGTGTAGGCCTCCTTGAGATCCAGAGAGCATAACCAGTCGTTCTGCTCGAAAAGGGGATAAAGGGATGCCAGGGACAACATTCAAAATTTTTCTTTGACCAAAAATTGGTTGAGAGCCCTGAGATCCAGAATGGGCTGCAGATCGCCCGACTTCTTCGAAACAAGGAAGTAACGGGAGTAAAAACTCCTGTTCTGCTGTTCCAAAGGAACTGGTTCGATGGCATGGAGACAAAGCAGAGCTTGAGCTTCCTGAAGAAGGGCAGTCTGGCATGGACTGGAAGGATACTCTCTTGGAGGAAGCTCTGGAGGAACATAAGAACATAAGCAGTACCTCTGCCGGGTCAGACCAGAGGTCCATCCCGCCCAGCAGTCCGCCCTGAATGAAACCTAAATGAAATGAAGAGAGTATCCTTCCTTGATGATGGTGAGCACCCAGAGGTTGGATGTAACTGTTGTCCATTGGTGGTAAAAATGATGGAGACGACCTCCTATAGGGGGAAAAGAAGTCAGAGTCAGAACGGTGGAGGCTATGCTCTGTTTTAAACAGTCAAAAAGGCTGAGTAGCCTTAGGTGCAGCAAAAGGTTGAGATTTTTGTTGCTTCTGAGGCTGCTGTTTCTTAGGAGGAGGGCGATTATAAGGAGCCGTCCTCGGAGCAAAACGCCTCTGATATATAGGAGGAGGGCGTGTAGGTTTGGCAGAAGCTGGCTTTGGCTTAGGTCTGACAATAGAAGCAAAGGATTTGTCATGTTCAGACAATTTCTTGGTGGCTGCCTCGATAGATTCATCAAAGAGGTCATTGCCTGCACAAGGAATATTAGCCAAGCAGTCCTGAAAATTAGGGTCCATGTCAATGGTACGAAGCCAGGCAAGGCGACGCATGGCTACAGAGCAAGCAGCTGCCCGGGCAGACAACTCGAAGGCATCATAAGACAACAGAAGGAGATGTAATCTGAGTTGTGATAAAGCAGCAATGACTTCTTGAAATTCAAAATGTTTTTGAGTAGCCAAATAACTCAAAAATTTAGGTAAAAAAAAGTTATGAGAAACTCAAAATAAGTAATAAAATGAAAATTATAATTAAGGACCTTAGAGGACATCATAGAATTTTGATAGATGCGACGTCCAAATTTGTCCATAGTTTTCCCTTCCCTTCCAGGAGGAACGGTGGCATAAACCTTGGAAGGATGGGACCTCTTTAAAGAGGACTTCACAAGCAGGGATTGATGAGATAACAGAGTTGTTAAACCCTTTGCGATGGAGAGTTTTATACCTAGAGTCCAATTTGCCTGGAATAGCTGGAATGATATAAGGGGCATCTGGCAAAAGTCTGAGACAAAAGCTTGTGAAGAGGAAGCTTAAGCGACTCTGCCGGAGGTTGAGGTAGATGCATAACTTCGAGATACTCCTTAGAGTATTTGGAACCAGCATCTAATTGAAGATCCAAGTCAACAGCCATCTGACGAAGAAAAAATGAAAAAGATAGCTGATCCGCCAATGCTTTGCCTCGACAAGGACTCGAGGTTGTCAAGGCAGCCTGGGTCAAAGATGAAGCTTCGGCAGGAAAAAAGGTATCAAAACAATATGGAGACTTGGACGAAGCAATCGAAACCGCTGCATCCTCGAGGTGTGGAAGTGGAGACCTCAATCGAGGAGTCGGCGGTCTAGTCGAAGTAGGAGTAGATTGAGGCTTAGTTGAAGAGGGACGTATGCCTCGATGAACGCCTCGATCGTCGGTGAGAACGGTGCTTGGAAGCAGATCTCGAAGATCGAGGAGACTTCGCCTTGGAGACAGAAGCAGCCGATGCCACCAAATGGATTGGACTGGAGGCTGTAGATCGAAGCTCCAGAGGCTTGATGGAGAAACCTCGAAGCACTCCCAAAGACTCTATTCCTTGTATAGAATATGAGGATTCCTGCCGAGGCACTTGCAAAGATTCTGCTCCTTGCTTTACGTGCTTAGATGCCAGACCAGACACTCGCAGAGACTCTGCTCCCTGCAAAGAGTGTGCAAGCTCAGACTGAGGCAAAGGAAGCAGCTCGACCTCACGGGAGTCTGCAGAATGCCCAAGCTGGATGAGAGGAAGAAGCTTCGGTCCCATATTAGTAAGGAACTGAATGAATTGCTTCTCCAACATGGTCTGGAAAGAAGCCGGCAAGGATGGATCCACGTCTGAAACCGGACCACCTACTTTGGCTGGAGGTTCCACTGAGGCAGTGTAAATGTGCTTCGACTTGGAGGTTTTAGGCACCTTAAACACCACCGCTGGAACTTTCTGCTGAGCTATCTGACCTGAAGATACAGGGGAAGATACAGCAGAAGTCTTCGAGGAGAGAGCCGCTGCAAACGACAAAGGTCTAATGAGGCTCGAGGTGGAAGCAGTAGAAGCAGGAGGAGTCTTGGTCGAAGGTGAGGCCGAGGTCGCCTTCGAAGTCGAGGGATTGAAGGAAGAATCCATCCTGAAGAGCTTTTCCACCAAAAGACGACGATGTTTAAGGGCTCGAGGTTGAAAAGTAGCACTTGAGGCACCAACGGTGTGGGTCCGTGAGGGAATCGCAAGCTGGCACTGGCTACACTTCTTGAAGCCTGTTGCTGGCCGGGACATAGGAGGAAAAATGGCCGCTGCAAAATCGAAGCCCCTGGGCTGCGGCCTGCCCCGGCAGCCGAACGGAAGAAAATATATATACATTTTTTTTTAAAGAAAGAAAAGTAAAAGAACAGCGATTCGTGAAGAAAAACAACACAAACCGCGGTGTAGAGAAGGCACAAAGTAACAAAGTTGAATGCAGAGAGTCAAAGACGGACTTTTCGACTCCGCGGAAAACTGAGAACTGAGGAGACGTGCCCTATGCTGGGCGGGAAGGCACTCGCGCATGCGCGGTGCGGTCGACTCGAAACTTCTAGTTTTTTCAAGCAAGTCTGCTTGCGAGGCTTCTGCATCCGGACTCCGTCAGTGACATCACCCATATGTGAGAATAGGCTGCCTGCTTGTCCTGGGATAAAAGGAGGTATTGATGCCCCTGTATAAGACTCTGGTGAGACCTCATTTAGAATATTGTGTACAATTTTAGAGGCCACACCTTCAAAAAGATATAAAAAGGATGGAGTCGGTCCAGAGGAAGGCTAGTAAAACGGTGCATGGTCTTCAACATAAGGCATATGGGAACAGACTTAAAGATCTCAATCTGTATACTTTTGAGGAAAGGCGGGAGAGGGGAGATACGATAGAGATGTTTAAATACCTACGTGATGTAAATGTGCATGAGTCGAGCCTCTTTCAGTTGAAAGGAAGCTCTGGAATGAGAGGGAACAGGATGAAGTTAAGAGGTGACAGGCTCAGGTATCTCCCGGTAAAGGCACAGGCTGTGTCTGATTTCAAGAAAGCCTGGGATAGTCATGTGGGATCTCTTACAGAGAGGAAAAGATGACTGTTATTGCGGATGAGCCATTTGGCCTTTATCTGCCATCATGTTTCTATGTACGCCACTGCCGTGACAGTGTCATAAAACAGTCTTACGACTAATCCTTCCAATGAAAATTGATTAAGACGGTAAAAATAAGCAGAGCATATCAGAAAGACTTCTGCACCGAACGCTTGCGGAAACAAAAACTGAACGAGACTGTCTCTCTCAGCTAAGCAGGAGGAGCAGATGAAAAAAGTTGTGTGGATTTCTGCAAGACCCAGTTCACTAGCATGGATTGAATACCTGCTGTCATGTTTCTATATGGTTACTGTGGATGGGCAGACTAGATGGGCCATTTGGCCTTTTCTGCTGTCATGTTTCCTATTGTAATGACTGTGGTGTGGATGTAACAAAGTATTGAATTAACCCAATAAAAGTATCACCTTATTTTGTTGACCTTTATTTCTAGCACAAGAAAAAACTCCAAAAACTGCCACCAAACCTAAACAAGAAACCCACAAAGAGGCAGAACTAGCCCTGAACGAACACTCTCTGAACCTTTTGACTATTTCTGCCTCTTTGTGGGACCTTTATTTCTAAGCATTCCATGGCTATCATCATATTACTATATATTATTCCTCAAAATTTGCCTATTTATGTTGAAAAATGGAAACACTCGGATATAATGAAGAAAAAGGATATAAGTAATCTATCTTCACAAATTCTCTCACCTATATAGTTAAAATATCCCATAAAATTTTGTTATAGAACTGTATTATTCATGAGACAATAAATCACACTTTTCCTCTATCACTAGGTTAGCAAGATTGTGGACACCTCACCTCATCTTTCGCCTCAGTAGCAATCATAGATCAGCGATTTTCAACCTTTTTCATATCACAGTACACTTACAAGGCACAAAAATTGTTAAGCATCACTGGAATCTAACCCATACCCACCCATCTCCACTCATCCTTGAAAGTAACCTCCTTCATTCACATCCATACCTGTAACCTTCAGAAGTAGTTATTTTATTTAATTACGCTACTCAAATACATTAGAGCACCAATAAACCTACTACTGGTAAACTGGAACAAGATAGACTCATACAGATTACTACATGTTTACAAGTTTACTTAAAATTTACCTAAACATAGTTTCAAGGCGATTTACAGTTAAAATTAGCAGGTTGCTTCACAATAAAAGCCTGTAATTCCCTACTTCTTCCTTACTTCCACTTTTGTGGAGAGGAACTACATCCGCCCTTCTTCAGTCCTCCAGTATCACTCGCAACTGTAGAGACTGGTTGAAAAGGTCAGTCAGTGGAGCTACCAGAACTTCCCTAAATTCCTTCAGCATCTTCGGATGTACACCATCCGGCCCCATTACTTTGTCTACCTTTATTTTAGCTAGAGAATGACACGGGGAAAAAAATTTATCCCCGTCACCACCCCATCCCAGCGACCACCGTCCCTGTCAGCGCCCCGTCCCCGCGACCACTGTCCCCGCCTTGTGACCACTGTCCCCGCCCCATCCCCACAATTACTATCCCCGCAGCATCCATACAAGCCTCAGTACTGCAATATTTAGCTTATTCCTTCCTTATAAATCAAAGTTCTGGCTGCTGAACTAGAGAAAGAGATGTTCAGCTGGCAGGGTTTTGCTTATAAATTTTTATAAACGCAACTAATATTCTACTTTATCCTAAACCAAAAAAAAAAAAGAAAAGAAAAGAAAATAGAATTTTTTTTCTACCTTTGTTGTCTGGTTTCTGCTTCTCTCATCTTCTCATTCAATTCCTTCCATCCACTGTCTGTCTTCTCTCTGCATCTTCCATTTGCTGTGTTACTGTCCCTCTCCCTTCAACCCCCCCCCCCCAATTGGTCTGGCACCCATCTTCTTCCCTCCGCTCCCTCATAGTCTGGCATCTCTGCCTTCTTCCCTTCCAGCATCTTTTCCCCACTCTGTCTTCCCCATTTCCCTTCAGCGTCTTCTCCCCACTCTCTCTTCCCCATTTCCCTTCAGCATCTTCTCCCCACTCTGTCTTCCCCATGTACGTTCAATGTCTTCTCCCCACTCTGTCTTCCCAATTTCCCTTCAGCGTCTTCTCCACCATTTCCCTTCAGCGTCTTCTCCACCATTTCCCTTCAGCGTCCTCTCCACCATTTCCCTTCAGCGTCCTCTCCACCATTTCCCTTCAGCGTCCTCTCCACCATTTCCCTTCAGCGTCCTCTCCCCATTTCCCTTCAGCGTCTTCTCCCCATTTCCCTTCAGCGTCTTCTCCCCACTCTGTCTTCCCAATTTCCCTTCAGCGTCTTCTCCACTATTTCCCTTCAGCGTCTTCTCCACCATTTCCCTTCAGCGTCTTCTCCACCATTTCCCTTCAGCGTCCTCTCCACCATTTCCCTTCAGCGTCCTCTCCACCATTTCCCTTCAGCGTCCTCTCCACCATTTCCCTTCAGTGTCCTCTCCACCATTTCCCTTCAGCGTCATCTCCCCATTTCCCTTCAGCGTCTTCTCCCCACTCTGTCTTCCCAATTTCCCTTCAGCGTCTTCTCCACCATTTTCCTTCAGCGTCTTCTCCCCATTTCCCTTCAGCATCTTCTCCACCATTTCCCTTCAGCGTCCTCTCCACCATTTCCCTTCAGCGTCCTCTCCACCATTTCCCTTCAGCGTCCTCTCCACCATTTCCCTTCAGCATCCTCTCCACCATTTCCCTTCAGCGTCCTCTCCACCATTTCCCTTCAGTGTCCTCTCCACCATTTCCCTTCAGTGTCTTCTCCCCATTTCCCTTCAGCGTCTTCTCCCCACTCTGTCTTCCCCATGTACGTTCAATGTCTTCTCACCACTCTGTCTTCCCAATTTCCCTTCAGCATCTTCTCCACCATTTCCCTTCAGCATCCTCTCCACCATTTCCCTTCAGTGTCCTCTCCACCATTTCCCTTCAGCGTCTTCTCCCCATTACCCTTCAGCGTCTTCTCCCCATTTCCCTTCAGTGTCTTCTCCCCACTCTGTCTTCCCAATTTCCCTTCAGCGTCTTCTCCACCATTTACCTTCAGCATCCTCTCCACCATTTCCCTTCAGTGTCCTCTCCCCATTTCCCTTCAGCGTCTTCTGCCCACTGTCTTTCCCATGTCCTTTCAGTATCTTCTCCACCACCATTTCCCTTCAGCGTCTTCTGCCCACTGTCTCCCCCATGTCCTTTCAGCGTCTTCTCCCCACTATCTGTTCCCCATTTCCTTTCAGCGTCTGTTCCTCTCCACCCCCCTTCAGCGTCTTCTCCTTTCCTCCACCATCCTTCCCTCTCGCCACCTCATCACCCTTCCGCACCCCTCACGCGGCCTCCTCCCTCCTTCCTACCTACCTGAATCTATCTATCTATTTCCTTCCCTCCCCTTTACCTTTGTGGCGCGTTTTGAGTAACTTCTTCAAAGCTGTTGGAACCTGCAAGCAGTAGTGCATGTGTATGGGCGGAAGCTTCTCTTCTGACGCAACCGGAAGTTGCATCAGAGGAGAAGCTTCCACCTATACATGCACGCTACTGCTTGTAGGCTCTGACGGCTTTGTAAAGAAGTTACTCAAAACGCGCCACAAAGGTAAAGGGGAGGGAGGGAGGGAGGGAGATAGATATATATTCGGGTAGGTAGGAAGGAGGGAGGGAGGGGGCCACGCGCAATTGTTGACCACGCGTGTTCCCTCGTTTAACTGCGGGGACAAGGCCATTCACTGCTCCACGGGGCAGTGGATGGCCTTGTCCCCGTACCTGCAGTGAGCACTTTTTCCCCCTCACTGTTTCAGGGGGTTACCTGTGTCTACCAGCAGCTAGCCGCGGGTAACAGCCACCATGTCATTCTCTAATTTTAAATAGCTCCTCATGAACACAACCCTCAGAAAATCGATCAGGATCTATTACTCCTCTATTCCTATTCACATTTGTCTTCTGTGGTCCTGCTCCCAGCACTTCAGCCATGAACACAGAACAGAAATTTGTTAAGCAATTTGGCCTTTTATCAGCTTCTACATATTCCACTCCTTCACCACTGAGTCTCACAATGCCACTTTTGGATTTTTTCCTATCACTAATATATCTAGAAAATGGCTTGTCTCCCCATTTTAATGTGTCAGCTATTTTTTCATCCATTTGCATCTTTGCTTTCCTGACTACATGACCAGCCTCTCCAACTGGAGATATTTTTGCCTGTCTTCCTCTTTCTGCGATCTTTTATAGTTTATGAAAGCTAACCTCTTATTCCTTACCTTTTCAGCTACTACTTTTGAGAACCAAAGCAGCCTTCTTTTCCTCTTACTTTTACTTACTTGCTTCAAAAAACGGTTTGTTGCCTTTACAATCGCTTCTTTTAGTTTTGCCCGCTGCATTTCAACTCCTTCCAGACGTTCCTAGCCAGACAATAATTCCTTGATGTAAACCCCCATCCGAACAAAGTTAGTTTTTTAAAAGTCTAGAACCTTTGCTTTTGAATAAGCCCTCTCGATACCCATCTTAATATTAAACCATACCATGCAGTGATCACTGGATGCCAGATGATCACCCACTGTAACATCAGAAACACTTTCCCCGTTTGTAAGAACTAAGTCCAGTATGACCCCATCCCACGTGGGTTCCATTACCAACTGCTGGAACAGTTCTCCTTGTAGAGAATCCAGATCTCCCTACTTCTAGAAGACCCCGCAATAGGATACCCCAATCAACATCCGGCATGTTAAAATCACCTATTGGTAAGACTTCCCCTTTTAGATATATTGAGATAAGAGTTGGGTGGTTTCCCAGTGGAATTGGAGGAGAAGCTAGGAGGTCTTGGAGAAGCGGATACCAAATCTGTCTGGGCCAACTTGGGAGTAATGAGAACCATGTGAGCCCTGCTGTTGTTGGCCTTGCGAAGAACTCTGGAAATGAGAGGAATCGGAGGAAAGGCATAAAGAAGTTGTTGGTTCCACGTAATGGAAAAAGCATCTCTTGCTGACTGTAGGAGCTGGTTGAAGAGAACAGAAATTGTGGCATTGTGCATTGTCCTGAGTAGCAAACAGGTCTATTAATGGGGTTCTCCACAGATAGAAAGACGTTGACGTGTTTCCCGATTTAAAGTCCACTCATGAGGATCAAGTTTCCTGCTGATTGAGTAAGCTATGATATTGTCCTCTCCTGAAATGTAAATTGCAGATAGGTCTATGGGAACGCATAGGTTCTCATCCCTCCGAAACTGAAGTACATCCCGAGGGAAGGGGGAGGGGGAAGAGAAGGGAAGCCGCCAAGCACAGTGTTACCGTTAGAGCCCTGGAGCATGAGTTTGCTACAGGAGACAGGTCAGCGACAGAGGGAAGCATACAACTTGCTGCTCTTGCTTGCTTAGGGCCTTCCTTGCTGCCGGGTCCTGCCTACTTTCTGTTTCCACGAAGGCAGGACCCGGCAACGAAGAAGGCCCAAAGCAAGCAACAGCAGCAAGTTGTAAGCTTCCCTCCGTCGCTGACCTACGGAAGATAGGTCAGCAATGGAGGGAAGACAACAACTTGCCTTAGTCTGTCTGTAGCGAATCTGCCGACAGGTGTGTGAGATGGGAGGGATGGGAAGAGAAATGCTGCTGCACCCAACTGAGGGGGAAGACAAATGCTGCTGCTGCACCTAATGGGGGGGAGAGGAAGAGAAATGCTGCTGCACCCAATGGGGAGGAAGAAAAATGCTGCTGCTGCACCCATTTTTTGGGGGGAGGGAGAAAAGAAATGTTGTTGCTGCTGCACCCAATGGGGGGAGGGGAAAGAGAAATGCTGCTGCTGCACCCAATTGGGAAGGTGGAAGAGAAGTGCTGCTGCTGAACCCAATTGGGAAGTGGGAAGAGTAGTGCTGCTGTTGCGCCCAACTGGGGAGAGAGAGGGGAGAGAAGAGGAAAGAGATGCCAAGACCATGGGAAGGTGGGAAAGGAAAGGAGCTACCAGACCATGGAGGGCGAGGGAGATATGTCAGGGCATATGGGGGGGGGGGAATGAGACAGATGTCAGACCAGGTGAAAGGAAGGAAGGAAGGAGAGAAAATAAGGAGAAGAGATGCCAGATAATGGAGTGGGAGATGTAAGGAAAGGAGAGAGATGCCAGGGCATGGGGGAGGGAAGGAAAGGAGATAGAGATGCCAGAGCATAGGGGAGGAGTGGAGACAAAAAAAAAATGGAGACGGGGTGAAGCTGAAATGAATCATGTACAAAGGCGAGAAAGGGCACAGGATATACAGTTTATTGAAGGGACATAGAAAGAGGGAATATGCCATATGGAAGAGAGAGAGAGAGCAGACATTGGATGGAAAGAGCAGAGAGGGTGGACAGTGGATGCAAGGGGCAGAGAGAGGGGGACAGTAGATGGAAGGGGTTGAGAGAGGGCAGAGACTGGGTGGAAGGGTCAAAGAGAGAGGACAGATGTTGAATGGAAGGGAGAGAGGACAAACGCTGAATAGAAAGAAGAGAGCGAAGAGAAGATGATTAAGAAGAAATGACAAGGTAGAAAAAAATTTGTTGCTTTATATAGAATCAAGTAGTATTGTAACTGTATTGATTAAAGTTTATAAATAGGAAATGGAAATAAGGCAATTTTGGGGTGACTAAACCCCTTTAATATAGCATAACATTGTGCTTATTGACCGCATAACCAGAAGTTCAACGCGGTATACAAAAAGTTATAAAAGTAAACATGTTACATGAAATAAGATGATTCGTTAAATAGTCAAATATTTAGAAAAAAGATAGCACTTCAACTGTTTTCTAAAATGGTCATAGGAATGCGTAGTAAGCAACAATATTCTGAATTCGTTGTCATGAAAAGCTATCTGAGATGCCAAAGTATGATTCAGAAATTTCTTACTCCTGCAACCCTGGAAAGATGGAAAATTAAACAAAGGATGAGTTCTTTTATGTCTGTATGATGCTAAAGAAAATCTATTGACTAAGTAAGAAGGAGCTGTAACAGAAACAGCCTAGTTTAAACAATACTCAGGCCTCCATTGGCAGCCAATGCAATTCGCGATAAAAGGGTATAACATGATCAAATTTCTTCAGGCCATAAATCATTCTGACTGCTGTATTCTGTGTTACTGTAAGTCTTGCTAATTCTTTCTTGGTGACTGTCAGATAGATAATATTACAATAATCGAGTAGACTCAGTAGTAACGATTGAACCAGTAATCTAAAAGCAGTAAATTCAAACTAAGATCTAATTGTTCGCAATTTCCATAATGTGAAGTGGCATTTACGCACTACAGCATCTATCTAAGCATACATTGTAAGATGCTGGTCTAAAATAACTCTCAAAATTTTAATCATTGGATGAATTATATACTGAGTTGAATTTATACTAATAGAAGGTTCAGAAGAAATATTACTAGCAGTCGCCATGAACAACTTTGTTTTACCAGAGTTTAATTCAAGTTTAAATTTTTGCATCCAGGAATCCATCTGTTTCATTACAATTTCAACTTTAGTGAAAATCTGGGATAGGGCTGAAGTAAAAGGTATGTCATCAGTGTAACTAAACAGTTCGACATCCAGGTTGCTCAAACATGAGCCCAATGATGAAAGATGAACATTGAATACTGTAGGTGAAAGTAGAGAACCCTGAGGAACACCACATGGGATATTCCTGATTGAAGAGAGGTGGGTCCTAAACCTAACTTGGTACAATCTGGACTCCAGAAAACCTTTGAACCATGAGTAAACATTTCCTTGAGTATCCAAACAAATTAAGGTCAGGTCAGGACAGGATACCATAAAGCACAGTTACTTACCATAACAGGTGTTATCCAGGGACAGCAGGCAGCTATTCTCACATATGGGTGACATCATCCAATGAAGCCCCGATGCGGACCCCTCACAAGCAGACTTGCTTGAAGAAACTAGAAGTTTCAAGTCACCCGCACCGCGCATGCGCAAGTGCCTTCCTGCCCAGTGCACGTGTCCTCAGTTCAGATAGCTAGCAGAGAAGCCAACCAGGGGAGGTGGGTGGGTTGTGAGAATAGCTGCCTGCTGTCCCTGGATAACACCTGTTACTGTAAGTAATTGTGCTTTATTCCCAGGACAAGCAGGCAGGTATTCTCATGTATGAGTGACCTCCAAGGTAACCAGAATGGGATGGTGGGAATGTGGGCAACTTAGGAGAATAAATTTTGTAATACTGTTTGGCCAAACTGTCAATCCCGTCTGGAGAAAGTATCCAGACAATAATGAGAAGTGAAGGTATGAACCAAGGACCAAGTAGCAGCCTTGCAAATTTCCTCAATAGGTGTCGATCTGAGGAAAGCTACAGAAGCTGCCATTGCCCTGACTTTATGGGCTGTGACTTTACTGTGAAGTGGTAATCCAGCCTGGGCATAGCAGAAAGAGATACAAGCCGCCATCCAGTTGGAGATGGTGCGTTTAGAAATTGGATGTCCCAACTTATTTGGATCGAAAGAGACAAAAAGTTGAGGAGCAGTTCTGTGTGGTTTGGTGCGTTCCAAGTAGAAGGCCAAAGCACGTTTACAGTCCAGAGTATGAAGAGCTGATTCTCCAGGGTGAGAGTGAGGCTTTGGGAAAAACACTGGAAGGACGATGGATTGGTTGAGATGAAATTCTGAGACCACTTTAGGTAGGAATTTCGGATGAGTACGAAGAACCACCTTGTCATGATGGAACACAGTGAATGGTGGATCAGTAACTAAAGCTTGTAGCTCACTGACTCGTCGAGCAGAAGTGAGGGCAATGAGAAACAGCACTTTCCAAGTGAGATACTTCAGATGAGCCTTATCAATTGGTTCAAATGGAGGCTTCATTATAAGGCTTTGGAGCAAAACGCCATTGATAGATAAGAGCAGGGCGTGCAGGCTTGGCAGGAGCTGGCTTTGGCTTAGGTCTGACTATAGAAGCAAATGATTTTTCATGGTCAGATAATTTCTTGGTGGCTGCCTCGATGGGTTCATCAAAGAGATTGTTGCCCTCACAAGGAATGTTAGCCAAGCGGTCTTGAAGGTTAGAGTCCATGTCAATGGTACTAAGCCAGGCAAGACGACACATAGCTACAGAGCAAGCAGCCGCTCGGGCAGATAACTCAAAGGCATCATAAGATGATTGGAGGAGATGCAGACGTAAGTGAGAGAAAGAAGCAATAACTTCCTGAAACTCAAAATGCATTTGGGTATCCAAATAATCCAAAAACTTTGGTAGAAGAGAAAGAAGAAATTCAAAGTAAGTGATGAAATACAAATTATAATTGAGGACTTTAGAGGATCTCGTAGCATTCTGGAAGATGCGACATCCGAATCTGTCCATAGTTTTCCCTTCCCTTCCAGGAGGGACGCTGGCGTAAACCTTGGAAGGATGGGACCTTTTCAAGGAGGACTCGACCAGCAGAGATTGATGAGATAACTGAGAATTGTCAAACCCTTTGCGATGCACAGTCTTATATCTAGAGTCCAATTTCCCTGGAACAGCCGGTATGGAAAAAGGTGTTTCCATACAACGACCAAAAGTCTGATTCAAAAGCTTATGAAGTGGAAGCTTAAGAGACTCTGCCGGAGGTTGAGGAAGATGCATGACTTTGAGATACTCCTTAGAATATTTGGAGCCAGTATCCAATTGAATATCCAAATCCACAGCCATCTGTCGCAGGAAAGACGAGAAAGATAGCTGATCTGCCAATGCTTTGCCTCGAGAAGGACTTGAGGATGTCGAGGCAGCCTGTGTCGAAGAAGAAGCTTCAGCAGGGAAAAAGGCATCAAAGGAACCTGGTGACTTGGACGAAGTAATCGAGACCGGAACATCCTCGAAGTCCAGCATCGGAGACCTCGAACGAGAAGTCGGTGGTCTGGTCGAGATTGGAGTAAATCGAGGCTTCGAGGAAGATGGTCTGTAATGAGAAGAAGAACTATGCCTTGAAGGATGCCTCGATGAAGGCCTCGAATGTCGGTGAGAACTGTGTCTGGAACCAGATCTCGAAGATCGAGGAGATTTCGCCTCAGAGACGTGGACAGCCGATGCCGATGTATAAATAGAGGCTGTATAAGTAGAGGCTGTAGATCGAAGCTGCAGAGGCTTGGTGGAGGAACCTCGATGCACTCTCAAAGACTCTGCTCCTTGTATAGAGTGTGAGGATTCTCGTTGAGGCACTCGCAAAGAATCTGCTCCTTGCTTTACGTGCTTGGATGCCAGACCAGACACTCGCAGAGACTCTGCTCCCTGCAAAGAGTGTGTAAGTTCAGACTGGGGCAAAGGAAGCGGCTCAACCTCACGGGAGTCTGCTGAATGCCCAGGCTGGATAAGAGGAAGTAGTTTGGGTCCCATGTTAGTAAGGAACTGAATAAACTGCTTTTCCAACATGGTCTGGAAAGAATCCGGCAAGGATGGATCCGCGTCTGAAACTGCTTTGGCTAGAGGTTCCTTTGAGGTAGTGTGAGTGTGCTTCGACTTGGACATTTTAATCTTAGACACTTTAATCACCACTGGCGGAACCGACTGCTGAGCTATCTGACCTGAGGAAACAGGGGAAGATACAGAAGATGACGTCGACGCAAGAGCCGCTGCAAACAACGAAGGTCTGATGAGGCTCAAGGTGGAAGCAATAGGCGCAGAAGGAGCCTCGGTGGAAGTCGAGGCCGAAGACGCCTTCGAAGTCGAGGGATCAGTCCACCAAAATGCAACGATGCTTGAAAGCACAAGGCTGGCAAGGCAGGCACGACCTAGGATGATGTGTTGGCCCAAGGCACTTGAGGTAGCGTCCGTGAGGGTCTGTAAGAGAGATCGCGCACTAACACTTGCTACACCTCTTGAAGCCTGTAGCAGACCAGGACATAGACGGAAAAATAGCCGCCGCAAAATCGAAGCCCTTGGGCTGCGGCCGAGCGACCTGTCCCGGAAAACAAACGGAAGAAGAAATTTTTTTTTTTTAATAAAATAAAAGAAATAAAATAAAACAGCGATTCGTGAGGAAAAACACACAAACCATGGTTGAGAGAAGGCACAAAGTGAACGAAGTTAAACGCAGAGAGTCAAAGATGGACTTCTCGGCTCCGCAGAAAACTGAGAACTGAGGAGACGCGCCCTGCGCTGGGCGGGAAGGCACTCGCGCATGCACAGTGCGGGCGACTCGAAACTTCGAGTTTCTTCAAGCAAGTCTGCTTGCGAGGCGTCCGCATCGGGGCTCCGTCGATGACGTAACCCATATGTGAGAATACCTGCCTGCTTGTCCCTGGGATAATGGAGTATTTTAAGTTGATGAGCTATTATTTTGGAGCAAAGCTTTGAGCTTGATCAACTTTGCGGGCCCATAGAATCAAAGAAACTATAGTCTTTCACTGGGGAAGCATTGAATTGACTTTTAATGTTTTAGCTTTTTTAATTGCTGACTCGGAAACCATGGTATGGTGCAGGAGTTGTTGAAGATCGTGTACAGGAGCCTTTGAACCTTGTATTTCAACTCTTCTAGATGCTGTAGAGACAGAGTGAGGCTTAAGCCAGTTTTCAAGCTGAAGATCCTGAAGTACTTGGTGGACTGGTAATGCAATAAACTCCTTTGTTGAAGATTTGCAGGATTGCAGAATAGCCTGAAAATATTTCCTTCCTGCTGGAATGGAAGCTTGGTGAAGACTGAGTGGACACCTTCTGTAAGAACTTGGGATAGGAATGGTCCTCTGGTTAGTCCAATTGTGAAAGGGAATCACTGTGAGGAAGAGGATCTTGATGTAATGCATGGGAATCCACAGGATCAAGCAACCCTATGGATAAGGGTGGATGTGTTGGGTGGAGAAGAACAAATAGAAGTGTGAGGAGTCCAGTGAAGATCCTGGTGGACTGATACAGATTCTGGAATAAAAACATCTTGTATGGGAAGTTGTTGTATGCACTCAGAATACTGCTGATCCTCTTCCTGAGGAGTGGGGCAGGCGAAAACTGCTGTAGAAATGCAGCACTATCCTGCACAAAACGCTGTAAGAGTGAGAAAAAATTGGTCATTGAAGCAACAGACTCATGAACTGGTTTATCTGGTATATGAGCCTGGTCTAAACATGCCTGGGAAGCCATACATTTAATTTTTGAGAGAGATTTAGGAAGTTTGGCAGACTTGGTCTTAAGCTTCAGGAGAGGACCGTGGGGCTGAAACAGAAAGCCCGGGAGCCTTCCTGTTTTGCCTTTATGGCATGGAGTTTGATCCTACTGTGCATCATGAGTCAGTAAAGTAAAAACCGGTGGAGATGGGGATGAGGTATCTTCCCTCCAGCCTTTTCTGCCAGCATTCTGGTGATAAGATTGAAGGCAGAGACTGTAGGCTTCTCTCCCCCGGCAGTATCGGACCAGGGCCCTGAGGGGGAGAAGAGTTTAAGAACTAGTCGAGGGTTTGGCACACAGTGGAACTATAGGTGAAGACATTGTGGGAGCTGAAAAGCAGAGGAAAAACTGGTGGTTTTGCGGTCCTAAAGTTAATTATATTTGAGAAAAACTGATGCCGCATCAGATAAAGAGAAGGTTTATCCAGTTCACAGTTTCTTTCTTCCTCCTCTTTTATTTTTTTTTTAAGTAGAGTCCTGTTCGAGTGTCACAGCATCTTCTCTTTTTATGTCTTTTTTGGTGGTCCAGGCTTCTGATACCATAAATACTCATATAAGAGTGTAAATCAAAAAGTAAAGGCAAAATACATTTAATAGCTTTAATAGAAGTTAACTCTGAGGAATTGAACATATCACTTTTCCACACAGTCCCTATGTAAGACAATGCATTAGTTATAGCATTCAACTAGCTTATGCATTCCTGCAGAGAAGTTTTTCAGCTGCTCCCAAAATCAGGTAAGCACCGTCCGCTTCCTTTACCTCATCATGCTTTGTCTTTTGCTCTTCGGTCACAATGATGCATCCATTTCTTGTTGGCGCTGACAGTTCTCTCCAGAATACTCGGATCTTCTTTATAACGTCTCAGGAACTGGGTCACAACTGCCACACACTGTTTGTGCAGATCAGTAAGCTGTCTGGGAACCCATTGTGCACAGACTTTCCTGTATCCCAAGTCATCATACATTATGGCAAATGCAGATTCATAGCTGATATCCAAATTTACAGCCAATTGAGACACCGTTTTCAGTCAATTTTCTCTAATTAAGGCATCTGCCTTGTCAATGTGCTTGTGTGAACTATGTTGACAGGCAACCATAATGGCCTTTAGTAGTTAACACCTGTTCTTCCTACTTTAAAACTTTTTTACCCACTCATAAACCTTTGATTTATGATGCTATGTCCATACTGAGTCAATATCAGACGGTGAATTTCCGAAAGCGCAGTACTGCACGTTGTTCTTCGATGGTGCAATTTTGCAATGAACATCCATGTTTCTGACCTCATGGCTGCCACATGACTGAGTGCTGCACTGTATGTGGATGAGCTATCTTACAGGCAATGTACAAGTACATACACTGCATTTTGCTAGATCTGTTCCGGTTATCATGTAATTTACCAATTGCCTTTAATTTTTGATTTGCCCTCGTATAAAAGAAGAAAACTACATACTTATCACAATTGTTACCTTTAAATCATTTCTTTGCCTTACAACTTCCTTTAAAACGCCCATCAGAATATCCGTAGCCAATGTCCTTTCATGAGCTTCATCAAGAATGATAACACCATACCGCTCCAGTAAAGGATCATTCATGGCTTCACGAAGTAACATACCATCAGTCATATACCTAAAGGAAACAAAGATGAAAACTTCATTGCAAATGTACTAAACATCTACATACCAATGCCAATTAGCACAATTTAAAAAAACTAATGGGGAATTTACATTTAAAAATGCATGCCTTTTGCAAACCTAATCTTAAGGTATATTACAATTCAGGTACTGTAGTTATTTTTCCCTGCCCAAGGGGCTTCTAAGAAGATCACTTATCTGCACTCCTAGAAAAACAAACAAAACAAGATATTAAGAGCTTATATTCTGCAAATATTTCAGAAGATTGTGTATTCCAATTTATTGTTCTGCTGTTAACTGATCTAACTCTACCCACATATTATGAAAATGGAAAATCTCCCCATTTGGAGCCTCCACAGCTCCCAAGAACATGTAAGGGTTTCCAGGATTTGTAGGTTTTTGATAGGCTTAGGCCTTCCCTATTTAACTGGGACCTTTGACCTTTTCAGCCACCCATATGGTTAAGTGAATACTTGGTGGTATGTCATTTTCACAGAGAAACAGAAAGCAGCCTAAATGACCACAGCATGCTTCTTTCAGACACCAGAGCTTACAAACCCAAAACTTACTTTTCCTTGAGAAAGCCTAAAGTACTTTCAACTGTGTGACAACAGTCACTAGCAGTTCAGAAAACACTTCCCAGGGCTCTAAAGAGGAAACACCACAAAAATCACAGTGCTAGTAGGCTCCAAGTATAAAGAAAGCATTTATGAGGTGGGGGTGAGGTGAAGGGCTTAGTATTAGCGTAAATTAAGAGTATCCATTGGGGGGGGGGGGGTTGGATGGAGAAAAGGGTGGGTATTAAGAAATAGTAAAGTTACTCACCTCTAGTAAGTGTTCTCCAAGGACAGCAGGCATATATTTTCACATCTGGTTGACGTCATCCATGGAACCCTGCACGGACAGTCAAAAGTGTACTGTCATTTTAAAACTTTAGGACTGCCTGTACAGCACACTTTTTGGTGCCTTCCCGCCTGATATCAGCACAAGGCAGTTCAGTAAGATAGCTAAGAAGCCAACTAGGGGAAGTGGGAGGGTTGTGAGACTATATGCCTGCTGTTCTCAGAGAACACCTGCTAAAGTGCTAAAGTAACTTTGCTTTCTCCGAGGACAAGCATGCTTCATATTCTCACACCTGGAATTCCAAAGCTGCCAGGGGCATGCCTCTAGGAAGAGGGTTACTGGTAACTACTATGAAACCAAAGGGATGGAGGGAAGTTTAGATAGAGAATAAATTTTAAATTACTGCTTTGCCAAACTGACTATCCCATCAGGAATGATTCTCCAAACAGTAATGGGACGTGAAGGTATGGAATGAGGATCAAATGGCTGCTTTAAGGATGTCCTCAATAGGTGCAGAATGAAGATGGGTTACTGAAGTTGTCAATACATGAACTTTACGAGCAATCACATGACCCAAAAGGGTCAGCTCAGCCCAAGCTTATGCAAAAGAGATTCAGTCTGCCAGCCATGTGGACATGGCTCTCTTGGTGACAGAAGCTCCAAATCTGTTAGGATTGAATGACAGAGGGAGCCAAGTAGTAGTTCTGTGAAACTTGGTTTGATCCAAGTAGTAAGCCAGTATACGTTTACAGTCTAATGTGTGTAAACCTGCCTCACCAGAGTTAGAATGTGGTCTCGGAAAGAAGACAGGTAGCCCTTTGGACTGGTTTAGATGAAATGCAATGACAACCTTTGGGAGGAACTTTGCGGAGAACCACCCTGTCATAGTAGAACGGGGTGAAACAGATAAGGGCCAAATGGCCCATCTAGTCAGCTCATCCACTATCACCTCCTCTCCCTAAGAAATCCTACATGCCTGTCCCACACATTGTTAAATTCAGACACAGTCTGTCTCAACCACTTCTACCTATTCCATGCATCTATTCCTCTTTCTGTCTTTCTATAAAAATGTATTTTCTTCGATTACTCCTGAGCCTATCATCTTAACTTCATCCTATTCCCTCTCATTCCAGATGTTCCTTTAAAATGAAAGTGTCTCGCCTCGTACACATTTATGCCATATAGGTATTTAAACATTTTTATCATATCTCCCTTCTCCTGCCTTTCCTCCAAAGTACACATATTGAAATCGTTAAGTCTGTCCTCATATGCCTTATGGCGAAGACCACTAACCATTTTAGTAGCCTTCCTCTGAACCGACCCCATCTTGTTTACATCCTTTTGAAGGTGCAGTCTCCAGAATTGTACACAATATTCTAAATGAGGTCTCACCAGTCTTATACAGAAGCATCAATATCTTTCTTTTCTACTGGCCATACCTCTCCCTATGCACTCTAGCATCCTTCTAGCTCTTGCTGTCACCTTTTCGACCTGTTTGGTCACCTTAAGATTCATCGCAGACTATCACCCAAGTCCCATTCTTCTGTGCACAAAAGTTCTTCACTCCATAAACCGTGCCATTCCCTCGGGTGTTTGCAGCCCAATTGCATGACCTTATATTTCTTAGCATTAACTTTAGCTGTCAAATTTCAGACCATTGTTCAAGCTTCGCCAAGTCCTTCCTCATGTTATTCACACCATCAAGGGTGTTTACTTTATTGCAGATTTTGGTATCATCTGCAAAGAGGCAAATCTTACCTGTAAGCCTTTCAGCAATATCGCTTACAAAATGTTAAAAACAAAAACAGAACCCCGAGGAACACCACTAGTAACATCTCTCAGAGCAATCGCCATTAATCACAACCCTCTGTTGCCTTCAACTAGTTCCTGACCCAGTCTGTCACTTTGGGGCCAATCCTAAGGGCACTCAGTTTATTTATTAGACTAGTCTTATAGCCCGTTACATTAATGGGTGCTAGAATATATGTGTGTGTCTGTCTTTATTTTTCTCTCTCTCTCTCTCTCTCCTTAGTCACTTTCTATATTTCTGTCTTTCTTTCTTTCTTTTTCCTTGGCTGTTCACCACCACCCCTTGTCTGCTTCCCCTGTCCATTCTCCCTTCCTTTTACCTCCCTGTGTCCACCACCACCCCTTCACTGCTCTCCTTATCCAGCAGCAGCCCTTCTCCCTTTGTTTTACCTTCCCCCTGTCCAGCAGCACCTCTTTCCTTCTCCCCCTGTCCAGCAGTAGGCCTCCCATCCTTTTTCTTCACCCCCCTATCCAGCAACACCTCTTTCCTTCTCCCCCTGTCCAGCAGTAGGCCTCCCTTCCTTTTTCTTCCCCCTCCTACTTCTTAACCCTGATACACTTACCTTGCTCTGCTCCCCTCCTCCTTTTTATCCCTATGATACACTTACCTTGCTCTGCCCCTGATCAGAGGTTCCCTCCGCCGACACTCGCCTCAAGGCCCACCCAGTTGCACCCATTGGGAAAGTTCCCTGTGCCACATCCCGCATCCCTCCTGACGCGACTTCCTTTTTCCGGCCTGACTGCCACTGCAGAAGATAAATTTAAAGGTAGGACTAGGTGAAAGCCAGAGAGCCTCTCTCGATCTCCGCCTGCATGCAAAGGAGCCTGAGCCGGCAAGACCACGAGAGAGGAGCCTGCACGGAGCACTGAGTTAAGAGAGGGCACAGCCGGAAATGGAAAAACGGCACTACCATTTGAAGTTTATTTTTAAGTTTAAAGTTGCCGCTGCAGCTCCTCTCACGATCGCTGCCTGCGTCTGAAGCCTTCTCCGATGCAGGTACGGCTCATGAGAGGAGCCGCCGCAGCGACTTTAAACTTTTAAAATAAACTTCAAATGGTAGTGCCGTTTTTCGTTGATGGAGGTCTGCGCGAGCAGGGAGGCAGTGTGGGGCCGTTTATTTTTAATTTTGAAGGTGGCACGAGCTGGAACAAGTCGTCTATCTGCAGACCATCCTGGGCGGCGTCTGCCCTCTGCCGACAGCCAGCTCCCTCGAAGCCCTCCTCCTGGCAGCCGACGACGTAGTAAGCGTGCATGCACACTCTTGCTCGCACAGCACGACAGATCAGGGATCAGGGAAGCACGGGGTATGAGTGCGCATGCGCACTTAGCGTTTTATTATATTAGATATTAGATGCCTGTGTGAAACACTGTCAAACGCTTTGCTACATTCTAAATACACCACATCTAGCACACTCCCTCTATCCAATAAAAAATAAAAAAACAAGCAGCAACAGGCACAGCAGGACAGAAAAGACGGACTCAGGACTCAGCAAACAGAAAAGAAAGGCATAAAAGAGAAACAAGGGGCAGACAAAATACACACACAAGCAAAGGGTGTGTGACGAAGAAGGTAAGAAACAGCCAAGCACAGGAGTGAGCACACAAGCTGAGAGTACCAGAACTCCTAGAAGGCAGACAAGAATGGAAGCTGAAGGAACCCAGAGGATGAGCTTTCCAGTGTACTACACGGACTGCCACATGTACGACTACCTCCCCTCAGGGAAGCAGTCATACGTGTGCGGACGATGTCAGGAACTGGAGAGCTTGAAGAGTGAGGTGAGGTCAGTTGTCTGAAACACAGGATCCAGGAGCTAGAGGGACTCTACATCTTAGAAGACCCCTTTCAGGTGGCCAAAGACCCTATGCGAGAGAGGCATATCGAGGAACAAGTCAGGGAGCTCGAGAAGTTCATTGAGGATGCCTACAGGAGAGTGGAAGAACAAGAACACAACCAGCGCGGGGACGAGGAAGACACACAGAACAGAGGACAAGAATCTTCTGACACCAAGGTAGAAGGTACCCATGGAGGAATCTCGCAGAAAGAAGAGGCAAGACTTTATCAGTGCCTAGAGGGAGGAGAAATGAAGCGCACCAAGGACACGGACCTGCGACCGCAGCGGAGACTAAAAAAGGGGAAATCTGCAAATCTGGTGGGAGACTCAATCCTAAGGCAAGTAGACAGTCACATAGCAGGAGGGAGAGAAGATCGGCTAGTGACCTGTCTCCCAGGAGCAAGAACCAAGGACATCGTCGACAAAATTTAAAGAATTCTGGAGGGAGCAGAGACGGAAGAGACAGCAGTGTTAGTCTATGTCGGGACAAACAATGTCACCAGGAGGGACTACAGCAAGAATGCACTGACTGAACAGTTCAAGATCTTAGGAAGGAAACTGAAGATGAGGACTCAGAGGATAGCCTTCTCAGAGATCCTACCAGTACCGAGGGCAGAACCAAAGAGACAGGCGGAGCTACAATCAATAAATGCGTGGATGAGGAGATGGCGTGAAGAAGGATTTCTCTTCGTGAGGAACTGGACATCATTCTGGGAAGAACAAGCTCTTCAAGAAAGACGGACTACACCTGAGCACGGCGGGAACTAGACAACTAGCAAATAACGTCAGAAGAGCAATAGAGCAAGCTTTAAACTAAGTAGAAGGGGAAAGCCGACAGTTGACCTGGTGTTAACGGTTCGGAAGACAGTATCCCGAGAAGATAATGAGTTGGAAAAACGCTGGGAAGACACAAATGGCAAACAACAGGAGCGGAAAAACAAGGGAGACGGAAGAAGCAAGAAGGAGGTCAGGAGGAATATAATGCAAAGGGAAGTCAACATGGAACTGAACAACGGGAAGGAACATGAGGAGGACAGTAGGAACATATCACAAGGGGAAGACAAAGGAGAGGAGGACTTGAGGAACATACTACATGGGGAAATTGGAACTGGACGAAGGAAAGGAACAAGAGAAGGACAATAGGACCATACCACAAGGGGGAGACAAAAGAGACATAAATCAGGAGTGGGCAGGTCAGGAAGGGGACAGAAAGGAGAATGAAACACAAGGAAACATAGCAAGGACGAAAAAATACCAGGACTTGAACTGCATGTACACTAATGCAAGGAGCCTAAAAAGCAAAATGAGGTAATTGGGTCATGACCAAAAATGAGAGCCTAGACATCATAGGGATCACAGAAACATGGTGGAACGAGGAAAACAAATGGGACATAGTACTGCCAGGGTACAAACTCTACCGAAGAGACAGGACGTATCAGAAAGGAGGAGGAATAGCACTATACATAAAGGACACCATTCACTCAGCCAGAGTGGACGCAGCAGCAGCGACAAATGTCCAACTGGAGTCACTATGGGTTAAAATACCAGGTAGAAATGGATTCGAGATAAAGATGGGGCTGTACTACCGTCCACCTGGGCAAAATAAAGCAACTGATACAGAAATGGAAGCCGAGTTGAGGCGGGAAAGCAAGCATACTAACACCAGTGTTCTCCCCAGAAATTTTTTCTAGCCGGGTGGCATGAAGAAGTAGCCGGGTGAAGAGGGAGGGGGAAATTTGGGTCATTAAATCCAGTGGCGGACCTAGTATATATGACTGCCAGTGCTGATCATTTTTTTAACAACCCCCTCTATATAAAAAACTTATTTTTAGTAATAATCCATGAGTCACACAACAAGGGTGCACATAGGAAAAGGCAGCATCTTAAACACTGCAGTGAGCACTAGAATACCAACACATGCATTGTAAAACTAAATAAGCCAGATCCTGCATAGTAAATTGATCTTGTACAGTCAATGCTAACAGAAAACCATGTCCTTTTCATACACAAAGACGACAAAAACACCTTCTCCCAATATGGAATAATCACAAACTAAATATAGAAATATATAAACAAAAGTTAAACTGAAACGCCAAGAAACCAGACTCTGCAACAGCACAGAAACAGTGACACATGTCCCCTAATACTGTGTAAAATATAAAGATAGTAGATGTAAATTTGAAAAAAAATGATACATAACAATCACCACTTTACAAATTAACAAATAAAAATAAAACAAATAACAAGAAATAAGAAAATACCATTTTATTGGACTAATCCATTTTTTAATTAGCTTTCAGAGGCCAAATCTTTCTTCAAGACAGTACAGTATACTGCTGTTATGGTATCCTGTCCTGACCTGAGGAAAGGGGTTTAGTCCCCCTCCCAAAAAAAAAATGCCTTATTTCCATTTCCTATTTATAAATTTTTATCAATACAGTTTCAATACTACTTGATTTTACATAAAGCAGGGGTGTCAAAGTCCCTCCTCGAGGGTCGCAATCCAGTCGGATTTTCAAGATTTCTCCCAATGAATATGCATGAGATCTTTTAGCATACAATGAAAGCAGTGCATGCAAATAGATCTCATGCATATTCATTGGGGAAATCCTGAAAACCCGACTGGATTGCGGCCCTCGAGGAGGGACTTTGACACCCTTGACATAAAGCAACAAAAAAAATTTCTACCTTTTGTCGTTTCTGCTTCAATCATCTTCGTCTTCTTTCTATACAGCGTTTGTCCTCTCTCCCTTCCATGCAACATCTGCCCTCTCTCTTTTCCACTTCCACTCAGCCTCTTCCCTCTCTTTCTGCCCCTTCCATCTACTGTCCACCTTCTTTGCCCTTTCCAACCAGTGTCTGCCCTCTCTCTCTTCCATACAACATCTTCCCTCTTTTTTATGTCCCTTCAATAAACTATATCCTGTGTCCTTTCTCTCTTTTGTACATGATTCATCTCAGCTTCACCCCCTCTCCATTTTTCTGTCTCCATCCTCTCCCCTATGCTCTGGCATCTCTCTTCTCCCTTCCCTCCTTCCCACTCCACCCCCATGGTCTGGCATCTCTCCTCCTATCTATCCCTCTCACTCCCTGCTCTGGCACCTCCGCTACTTCCTTTCTCTCTGGTCTGGCATTTGTCTCCTTAGTTTCCCTTCCCTCCCCCCATGCCTTGGCATCTCTGTCCTCTCCTTCCATCTCCCCCTTCCCCTCAATTATCTGGCATCTCCTCTCCTTCCTTTATTTCCCTCCTTCCTTCTTTTCCCCTGGTCAGGCATCTGTCTCTCCCTCCCCCTCCATGGTCTGGTATCTCCTTTCTTTTCCCTCCCTCCTCTGGTCTTCCTTCTCCCTCCTTCCCTCTCTCTTCCCAATTGAGTGCAGCAGCAGCATTTCTCTCCCCCCATAGTGCAGCAGCAGCATTTCCCCCCCCCCCTCGTAGTGCAGCAACAGCATTTCTCCCCCCCCCTCCCATAATGCAGCAGCATTTCTCTCCATGCAGTGCAGCATTCACAATTTGCTACAGGCTAAGGCGGGAGATAGGAAGCGACAAGGGAAGCTTACAACTTGCTGCTCTTGCTTGCTTCGGGCCTTCCTCGCTGCCAGGTCCTGCCTTCGCGGAAACAGAAAGTAGGCAGGACCTGGCAGCGAGGAAGGCCCGAAACAAGAGCAGCAAGTTGTAAGCTTCCCTCCCTGCCCTATCTCTTGCCTTAGCCTGTAGCGAATTAAACCCATGCTCCAGGGCTCTAACAGTAACACTCTTCATGCCGGCTTCCGTTCTTTTCCCTCCCCCCCTCCCTCGGGACGTAACTTCCGGTTTCAGAGGGGAATAAGGGAAGCCGGCACGCACAGTGCTAACGTTAGAACCCTGGAGCATGGGTTCAAATCGCTTGCTGGCACTTTTTTTTTTTTTTTTTTAAAGTCAGCCTGAGGCAGAGTCGAACATTGAACTTCCGGTGGCTCTTCAGGCTGTGCAGAGTCAGCCTGGGGAATCCCCAAGCCGGTGAGAGGGTATATTAAAAAAAAAAAAAAAAAAAGATGTTTGAGCAGCGGCGGCAGCAGCAGGATTCACAACTGAGATGACAGCCAGGCGGTCATCTAAATTAGCCGGGCAGAGCGCCCGGCTTAAAGGTTCTAGGGAGAACACTGTAACACCATAGTTATGGGAGATTTCAACTATCCTGGGATAGACTGGAGTCTTAGAAATTCAAAATGTACAAAGGAAACAGAGTTGTAAAGGAACCAACATGAGGGTCAGCGATTCTGGATCTAATCCTCAACGGGCTGAAAGGACCTGCAAGGGGAGTGGAGGTCGTGGGACCACTAGGAACCAGTGACCACAATATGATCCGGTTCAAAGTAGAAATGGGGTTACCCAAAGGGAAGAGAATCAATGCAACAGCGTTTAACTTCAAGAAAGGGAACTATGATGCCATGAGACAAATGGTGAGGAAGAAACTCAGAAACAACATCAAAAAAGCTCAGACTGTGGAGCAAGCCTGGTCGTTATTCAAAGGCACAGTAAACGAGGCGCAAAACCTGTATATACCCAGATTTAGGAAAGGATGCAGGAAGAATCATACAATAAACCCAGCATGGATAACCAATGAAGTAAAAAAAAAATAATAGGAGACAAGAAAAAATCATTTCGGAAGTGGAAAAAGGACAAAACTGACGAAAATTGGAAGGAGCACAGGAAGCAGCAAAAAGAATGTCACCGAGTGGTCAGAAAAGCAAAGAAAGAATACGAAGAGAGACTAGCCAAGGAAGCACGAAATTTTAAACCATTCTTCCGATATGTGAAAGGAAAGCAGCCGGCGAAGGAAGAGGTGGGACCTTTGGACAAGGGAGACAAGAAGAACATAAGAAGGGAGTGGTGAAGGAGGAAAAAGAGGTGGCTGATAGACTAAACACGTTCTTCTCGTTGGTCTTTACAAGAGAAGACACATCCAACGTGCCTGAACCGGAAAAATCTTCAAGGGGGATCAAGAGATAAAATTATCATACTTGGAAGTAAGCCTCGAAGACGTGCTCAAGCAGATAGATAGATTAAAAACTGACAAATCTCCAGGCCCAGATGGAATCCACCCAAGAATACTGAAAGAGCTCAGAGACAAAACAGCGGAGTTACTGCGGCAGATTTGTAATCTATCCTTGAGAACAGGGGTAATCCCGGAGGACTGGAGGATACACCTATCTTCAAAAAAGGATCGAGAGGCGATCCAGGGAACTACAGACCGGTGAGCTTAACCTCAGTTCCGGGGAAGATGGCCGAATCATTGATCAAGGATGTATCAGTGAACACATAGAAAAAAATAATCTGAGAACAAGCCAGCATGGTTTCTGTAAAGGAAGATCATGCCAAATGAACTTACTGCATTTCTTTGAGGGGATAAGCCAGGAGTGTCAAAGTCCCTCCTCGAGGGCCGTAATCCAGTCGGGTTTTCAGGATTTCCCCAATGAATATGCATTGAAAGCAGTGCATGCACATAGATCTCATGCATATTCATTGGGGAAATCCTGAAAACCCGACTGGATTCCGGCCCTCGAGGACCGACTTTGACACCTGTGGGATAAGCAAACAACTGGACAAAGGAGACCCTATAGACATCGTATATCTGGACTTCCAAAAAGCTTTCGACAAAGTACCCCACGAGCGCCTACTAAAGAAGCTGTGGAGCCACGGGGTGGGACGTGCATAGATGGATCAAAAATTGGCTGGTGGACAGGAAGCAGAGGGTAGGAGTAAAGGGACACTACTCTGACTGGAAAGGGTTCACGAGTGGTGTCCCACAGGGGTCAGTACTGGGGCCGTTGCTGTTCAATATATTCATTAATGACCTGGAAACGGGGACGAAATGCAAAGTTATAAAATTCGCAGACGACACAATACTCTCCAGTAGGGTCAGAACTGTTGAGGAATGTGAAAATCTGGTTGCTATCTCCTCCCTCAAGCCGTTGGTGAGACCACAGGCAGTAACACTGGATTCCATCTGGACTGCAATAGAGAATCTACACCTGGTATGCACTAACTTTGTTTCTATTACCTTGAATTCTACCACTAGGATAAGTTCTTTAGAGACTTCTATTCAACAACATCAAGTGGATCTTAATAATTTAGAAAAAGTAACAACCGAGACTAAGAATTTGCTTACTAAACAAATGTCAGACAAAATGATGATCTTGAGGAAGATTGAAAACTTAGACAACCAACAAAAAAATTTGAATTTGAGAATCCTTAACTTTCCGGTTGCTAAGTTTATGCCGCCTCAAGAACTGTTTAAGAATTTCATGTTGACTGTATTAAATATCCCAGAAGCAAGTCTTCCTCTGACACAAAGAATTTATTATTTAAAACAAATGCAAAAGGAAAAAGTAGTGGAAACTGAAAAAACACAATTGGATGTTTCAGCCATTTTGCAATCATCTGATATTGAAATTCAGGGGCGGGCAACATTATTAGTCTCTTTGGTATTCCTACAAGATAAAAAAATGTTGTTGAAATTGTATTTTAATTTGAAACAGGTCACCTATTTAGGTGAAAGGATACATATATTTCCGGATGTCTCTAAATGGACACAATCTAGGAGGAAAGAATTTTTGACTTATCGATCAAAGGTGATTGCTTTGGGGGCAGTGTTCCAGTTAAGATTTCCCTGTAAATGTTTTGTCTCCTATCAAGGGAGTAAATATATTTTCTTTGAACCTGCCCAATTAGGTTTTTTCCTGGAGGGTAAAGGAATCTCTAAACAGTCCGAATGAAACAGGTTATTAATGCGGTATTAATTAATGGATAGGATAACATCTTACCTGCTCTATTTCCTAATTTGTGATTTTCTTGGGTATATGTTCCCCTTTCCCGAGGGGCTTTATTTAATTTTGTCTCTTCTCCTCTAATTGTGGACTGTATTTGATGACTGTTTTCATTGTTCATTTTTTGTTTCTTAGTTTTTTAACTAAGTAAGATATATAATTTTTGTATTTCCTTTAACATCTTTGTAAAATGGGATGTAATAAAATGATAAATAAAAAAAAAAAAAAAAAGAACTGTTGAGGAATGCAAAGAACTACAAAGTGACCTGAACAAGCTGGGTGAGTGGGCAAAAAGATGGCAGATGAGCTTCAACGTACAGAAATGTAAAGTCTTGCACATAGGGAAAGGGAACCTGATGTACAGCTATACGATGGGAGGGAGGATACTGTTGGAAGGCAACCTAGAAAAGGACTTGGGAGTATTGGTGGATGCTACGATGAAGCCAGCGGCACAATGTTCAGCGGCCTCAAAAAAGGCGAACAGAATGTTGGGCATTATCAAAAAAGGTATCACTACCAGAACGAAAGAAGTTATTCTGCCGCTGTATCAAGCGATGGTGCGCCCGCATCTGGAGTACTGCGTCCAATACTGGTCGCCGCACCTTAAGAAGGATATGGCAATGCTCGAGAGGGTCCAGAGAAGAGCAACAAAGATGATTAAGGGCATGGAAAACCTTGCATATACCGAAAGGCTAGAGATGCTGGAGCTCTTTACCCTGGAAAAGTGGAAACTTAGAGGGGACATGATAGAGACTTATAAAATCATGAAAGGCATAGAGAAGGTAGAGAGGGACAGATTCTTCAGGCTAGCGGGGACATCAAAAACAAGAGGGCATTCAGATAAACTGAAAGGAGACAGATTCAAGACAAATGCTAGGAAGTTCTTCTTCACTCAGAGAGTGGTGGACACCTGGAATGAGCTTCCAAGAGAGGTGATAGAACAGAGTACAATGTTGGGTTTCAAAAAGGGCTTGGATGACTTATTGAAGGAGAAAGGGATTACAGAGTATAGATAGAGGGTTACTATACAGGGTACTTCAGGATTAGGGCACAAACAATGTAGGTGGTGGGAACTTAAAGGTCAAGGACCTGGGGGCTGCCGTGGGAGCGGACTGCTGGGCACGATGGACCCCTGGTCTGAACCGGCAGAGGCAATGCTTATGTTCTTATGTTCAATACTCTGGTCACCCAGTCAAAGAAATTGATTAGATTTGTCTGACAAGATCTGCTTCTAGTGAATCCCATGTTGTCTTGGGTCCTGTAATCCACTGGATTCCAGAAATTTCACTATTCTCTCTTTTAAAAGCATTTCCATTAATTTACTTACCACAGAAGTCACACTAACCAACCTGTAGGTCCCTACTTCTTCCGTACTCACACTTTTGAGAAGAGAGTCCACATCCGCCCTTCTACAGTCGTCCGGTACCTCTCCCAATTCTAGAGAAGCATTGAAAAAGTCAGCCAGCAGAGCCACCAGAACTTCCCTATGTTCCTTCAGTACTCTTAAATGTACACCATCCCGCCCCATTGCTTTGTCCATCTTCAGTGCAGTAGAGACTAGAAGAGAAGGCCCCTGGTAAGATTGGTCAGAAGCAACTATCACTGGAAGGATTGACAAAGCTCTGAGGTCACTTGTATTGGTTGTGAAAGAGCTTCAGTGGCTCAAGTCCTCCAAGTGGAAAGAACCCACCAAGGCACTCAAATGTAGACATGCAAACAGAGTGACTTGGACTGTAGATGCCATGTGACCCAGAAAATGTAACATTTGTCGTGCAGTAATAAATGGTAGGGAGATTTTCTGACATAAGTGGATAAGACTGTCAAGCCTCTGTTGAGGCAGAAAAGCTTGAGCCAGTGTTGTGTCTAGGAAAGCCCCTATGAACTCTAATGTCCAAGTTGGTTGAAGATGTGAGTTTTGGTAGCTGGCTGCAAATCCTAGAAGTTCCATTAGATGAACAATGAAATTGATGACATGCTGAGCTTGTTGCGATGAGCCCTTGCTCAACCAGTTCTCTAGGTAAGGGAATAAATGGAACCCACATGAGCGTAAGATTGTAGCCACTATCACCAAGCATTTCGTGAACACACTCGGTGCTGGCACCAGACCAAAGGGTAGTTACTCTGTAGTGGAAGTGGCGTGACCCTATTCGAAAGCAAAGGTATTCCCTGTGGGCAAGTAATATTAGAATGTATACATTTCTTTGAGGTATACTACAAAACAGAGCCAGTTCTTCTCTAATAATAGTAAGAGTTCCCAGAGAGACCATGCAAAATTTCTCCTTCACAAAGTGGGCAGAAACCTCCAGTTTTCTTTGGTATTAGGAACTATTTGGTGTAGAACCTTTTGCTCCTCTCTTGCCGAGTAACTTGTTTTGTTGCACTGAGCTGGAGAAGGGCTGAGATCTCTTGGTGAAGAAGGGTCTTCGGGAAGGAGCTGAAGAGTCTCTTGGGAGGCTTTCATAGTAAGTGTACGGTATAACCATGAGCCACCACTTGGAGAACCCACTGATCCAATGCTATGGTAAAAATGGTGGAGTCTGCCTCCTATGGGAAATTCCAGAGGGAGAGAGAAAGAGAAATACGCTGGCAATGTTCTCTAGAAGGGAGCCAGAAGGACTATTATTGCTTGGATTGTGGCCGAGACTAAGATTTTTGCTGTCTCTGCTGATGTTTCGAGTTGCTGGTTGACTGTTGGTTATACCTGCACATGGAGTAATAAGAAGAGTATTTGGAGGTACTGGAGTATTTTCAGAATGATTGTTGTTGAGAGAATTTAGTTGTCATGCAGTAATTGTGTATCTTCATCTTTTGAGTAGCCTTTTTAATGCAATCCTCAAATAGATCATCTCCTAAGCATGGCATGTTGGAGAGGCGATCTTGGACATTGGTGTCCCAAGTCTGAACCCTGTCTGCGCTTTGCAATGGAGACTACTGAAGTGTGAGAGGTAACATCAACGGCATCAAATGTAGATCTGACCATATATTTTCTGGTTTTTAATAAATTGGTCAAATTTGGTTTTCATGTGAACCGTGATATGGAAATATTTTCTCCTCTGGATTTGGTCTGAATCGATTTTAATAAATGTCATTGCTATTTGTCAAAATGGCCAAAAAGAAACCAGAGTATATATATACACCAATAATAACGAAAGTCCAAACTTAGAGAAATTGGAATAAAATAGTGATAAACTCTCCTTAAACCACTCTGAAGACGGTATAGAAGACTGTGCTTCCAAAGAATAATTAAATAAAAATCAATAAATAAGAGGACCAGTCAGTACGGGCCCAGTGCCCTCGTAACAACCAATGGTCCCAGGCAGGTGTTTATGGAGTGACAAGCACTTAGAAATAAATCTAAATAAACCCTGCCCCGTACATCATCTTGTCCTCATGTGTCTATATAAAATAATAAATACTGAGGAGCACAACCACCCCCAGGCTAATGTGGAAAGGAGAGGAAATCACCAAAAAGAGTTCTCCCCAAAACTTATCCAAATAAAAAATATCAAAACCTAGATGCAAAAATAGCAAAAATCACCAAAAGAAAAATAAATATAGGGTCCTCAGTCTCATCCACAAATCCAAATAACGGTGAACCCTGAACACATATTTTTGCACCTAGGTTTTGATGTTTTTTATTTGGATAAGTTTTTGGGAGAACTCTTTTTGGTGATTTCCTCTCCTTTCCACATTAGCCTGGGGGTGGTTGTGCTCCTCAGTATTTATTATTTTATATAGACACATGAGGACAAGATGATGTACGGGGCAGGGTTTATTTAGATTTATTTCTAAATGCTTGTCACTCCATAAACACCTGCCCGGGGCCATTGGTTGTTACGAGGGCACTGGGCCCGTACTGACTGGTCCTCTTATTTATTGATTTTTATTTAATTATTCTTTGGAAGCACAGTCTTCTATACCGTCTTCAGAGTGGTTTAAGGAGAGTTTATCACTATTTTATACCAATTTCTCTAAGATTGCTATTTGTCACCCATGACATTGCTGCAGCATTTGATAGAGTGCACCATGGTATTCTGCATGGACAATTGCAACCTCTTTGAATATGTGGGCAGGTGTTCTCTTGGTTTACATTTTTTTGTCTGACTGTAAACTGTATGTAGTCCAACAACAAAATTCTGCTGTTTTTGCAGCTTGTCCCTCAAGGTTCCTGTTTATCTGTGGTTCTTTTTAATGTATTCTTGATTCCGGTGTGTCAACTTTTGAGAATGCTGAATGTTTTTAGAATTTACACAGAAGACATCCAGTTTCTGGTGCCATTCACTTCGCTAAAGAAGCATTTGAAGTATTGAAGTCTTATTCGACTTCAATATCACAGTGGATGACTGAGAATCATCTACTACTGAATGTAGCAAAAACCACAATTTGGTTATTGGCTAAGTACCTTGTGCACTAATGTTCCAGATTGTTTTGTTTGGAATGTGTCAGAATCTAAATTGTCAACTGGTTGAGGAATTTGGGGCTTATTCTGGATACTATATTATCTACACCAGGGGTGGGGAATGAGGGTCACAATCCAGTTAGTTTTTCATGATTTCCCCAATGAATATGCATGAGATCTATTTGCATGCACTGCCTCCATTGTATGCAAATAGATCTCATGCATATTCACTGGGAAAATCATGAAAACACTACTGAATTGCTGCCCTCATTCACCTGGTCTATGGAATATCACATCCAACATGATATTAGAACTGTACAGTCGACTCTGCTTAAGTGCACAGCCTTCAGACCAGATCACCAAATGCGCTTAAACAGTGTGCGCGCTTAGGAGTTCGACTTGCCAATCATGAAATAACAGTACATTGTAGTCAAATGCAGTACTTACAGTTGTCAACCATGCTAACATTCTAAATTTTACTAAAATCATCAGTCATTGTTTTCTGCACACAGATTGCACAATTCAGGCTGTGCTACTGATGCTGTAAACCTGTCCATAGTCATTGACAGTCATTTATCTCCAAATAATGCAGCATGTTTAGGGACTTCAGCGCGTCTGAAAAGGAAACAATCTCTGCAGGTGGTTCATTAGTCGCGATGACAGCAGCAATATCTTCATCAACAGTCTTGGTTGTCTGCAGTGTCCTTAATGATTTTACAAATATCGGCATTAGAACTGTCAGATGATGTGGGCAGATCATTGTCAACGGCAACATACTGCGCAAACTCTTGGGATGAGAGTCCAACTGGGAGCTCAATGGACAAAGTGTCTGCTTCAGCTGTCTCATCAGATGTGTGAACGAAGCTTGCCCGTCGATAGCAATTTGAAATCATTGATGAAACTCGACTCCATGCTTCCCACAGCATATGAAAAGTCGAGCACCGTCATTTTTCTCGCCAGCTCAGCAGCTCAGGGACTGGATTCCGTGCTTGCATCGATCACTGGCTTTACATTCCCGAGGAGAGGTAGCGTGGGAGCCCTGCTCCGCCCCTCTCCCTGACCGAAAGGGAACATTTAAAAGAGCACAGCGCCAACGGGGCTCAGCCGTTCGGCGCGCCGACAAAGGCGCATGCGCCTTAGTGCGCGCCTTTGTGAAGCGCCTGCAGTGACGACAGTTGGATTCTGAAGCTAACAAAACAACAGGCTCCAATCAGGTAATCACTTAGATTTAAGCACAACTAACTTGTTGCTATACCTTACCATATGCATAGGTTGGAATACCTTGTTAAACTTAATTCGTGGGTAAACCTTGTTATACTTAATTTGTAAAACCTGTCCCCCGCCAGGATCAGGTTATCAGTTAGCTTCACTCTCAACTAACCTGCTGTACCTAGTTATACTTAACAGTTGGTATACCTTGCTATACTTAATCGGTTGGTTTTACCTGTAATATTGTATATTACCTTGTAATATTGCTATTCTTAATTTTGTTGGTTGTACCTTGTAATATTGTAATTGTTGTATTCATCTCACACTATCCTGTTTAAACATCTAAGAGCACTAAGAACAACTCTCACCACTCAGGCATAGGCAATCCAAAGAGACAGATAACACCAATAGAGCAAAGAACTCCAGAACCAACACCCCTTTTTACTCACAAAAATGGCAACACGCACATTTAAACTCATCCTAGTCCTACTACTGCTCTCCCTATACATAGAGAAATGGAAAACTGCAGGATACCACACACATTCTATACCCATCCTCACAACACACAGACTGGTTCAACCCAACAGGAAAGTCCAAACCCCCAGAACCCTGACACCTTGTCCATCATCCAACCACGAAAACATTCTCACAATCTGGGGAAAAAGACCCCCAACAAAACCTAAGACAAGACCACAAAAACTTCAAACACCTTCCAGAACACTAATCAATACACTAACTACTCACCCTCTCATAAAATTCACATCAATAGCATGCGCATATATGAATATACGATCTATCAACCCAAAGACAGAACTAATCAAAGACTGGCTGATCAAAGATAATCTAGGTTGCCTCTTCCTAGCCGAAACCTGGCTCACTTCTGACTCAGACCCTAGCATCACTGAATTCTGCCCAAACGGATACAAACTAAAGCTAGTATGTAGAGAAAAGAGAAGAGGAGGAGGTCTAGCAATCATTGCAAAAAACAACTTCAACATTAAAGTCCTAGCCATGCACTCCACCCCCCACCTAGACCTTCTAGCCTGCCAACTTTCTGACAACACTCTCACAGGAACTCTGAACTGCCTTCTCTGCTATGTCACACCAGGAAAATGGAACACCTCTAAACAAGAATTCGAAGAATTTATCCTCCAGCATTCCCTCTCCTCCACACATAACCTGATCCTAGGAGACATCAATCTCCACTTAGAAGACCACACCTCCAAACAAGTAGCGGACATTCTTTCATACCTCAACACCCTATCTTACCAGATACTCAATCCCGAACCCACGCATGAAAAGGGCCATCAACTTGATATAGCCGCTTACACTTCCCCCAACCTTAACACACAAAACATCCACATCACCAACGGCTCATGGCATCCCACCTTATGGTCTGACCATTACAAGTACACCTTCACAATTAACTGGGTGCAGAATAACAACAAACCCACGCCACACACAACAAGCTTCAAGTCCAGAAAGAAAATCGAACCTACCACATTCTGGGACACAGTAGACCCAGAAATAGACCTAAACAAAGGATTCATAAACACCTGGCGCTCCACAAGTGAATCCGCTTTAAACAAACTAGCACCACTAAAAACAAAAAATAAAATATGCAGACCATCAGACAAATGGTTTGACGCCGAACTCCTACACCTAAAAAGACAATGCAGACAATTAGAAAGGACATGGAAAAAACAGAAACAAGACCACACCAAAACAGAATGGAGACACCAAATCAAACAATACAAAATCAAACTGAAGGAAAAAAGAACAGACTACTACTCCAAACTCATTGGCACTGATAAACCGGACACAAAAAAACTTTTCAACCTTGTCAGAAATCTCACTGATACCAAACCCCACCTCGCCACCCTAGGAAACCAAACTCCACCAGCCTCCCAACTAGCGGACCATTTCAAACACAAAATCATCACAATCAGATCCACATTCAACAACTCTCGAAACATCTTAGAAGAGATACTAACAAAACCCACAAAAGACGAAGCCACTTCAGCAGATAGGATCTGGACCGACTTCCCAACGACACAATGGTCAGACCTAGACCGGCTGTACAAAAAATACAGCAAATCTTCATGTGATTTGAACAATTGTCCTCCTTATCTACTAGCTACAGCGTCCACTAAATTCACAGCTGGTCTCACGCTATGGCTGCAAACCACCCTAAGGGAAGGTCAGTTCCCCCCGGAACTTGGCGAAATCATAATTACTCCTATACTAAAAGACCCCAAAGGCCCAATAGACAGCCCAATAAATTATAGACCAATCGCTTCTATACCTCTATACGTCAAACTCATAGAGGGTCTAGTAGCACAATATCTCGCCAATTACCTAGAAGACCACCACATCCTACACCCTACTCAATCCGGATTCAGAACCAATCACAGTACTGAAACACTTCTGGTTTCCCTACTAGACATAGCCCGTCAGCACCTCAGCAAAGGAAATAAGTTACTAATCATCCAACTCGATCTTTCAGCAGCATTCGACTTAGTTGACCATTCCATACTACTCCAGATACTAGATGCCATAGGAATATCAGGTAATGTTCTCAACTGGTTCCAAGGATTCCTCAAAACAAGATCATACAGAGTCAAGTCAAATGATCTTCTATCCGACTCATGGTCAAATCCCTGCGGAGTTCCACAAGGATCCCCTCTATCGCCCATACTTTTCAACCTCTTCATAGCATCCCTAGGCACGGCCCTAGACGCCCTAAACATTACATCCTTCAGCTACGCGGATGATATAACCATCCTCCTCCCCTTCGACATTCAAGACCCCACCTCCAACGGACGCCTGAAAACAACATTGGAAACTGTAGAAAAATGGATGACGAACCACAAGTTAAAACTGAATGCGGAGAAAACCAAATTCCTACTACTAGAGAAGGAACAAAAACCATCCCTAACAGAACTAGATGTAAACACAATCAAATATTCAATACAGAATACTCTCAAAATTCTGGGAACACACCTAGACAGAGGCTGCACAATGCAAACACAAATACACAAAACCATAAAAAAAGCATTCTTCACCATGCGAAACCTAAGAAAAATAAGAAAATTATTTTCCAAAGAACACTTCAAGATCATTGTACAATCCCTCATACTCAGCTCCTTAGATTACTGCAACAGCCTCTACCTACCTTGCCCAAATACTATGATAAAACAACTACAGACCGTTCAGAACACAGCTATCAGACTCATCTACTCGCTCAGCAAATTCGACCACGTCACACCCGCCTATGTAGACTCACTGGCTTCCGATAAAAGCAAGAACTCAATTCAAACTCTACTGCTTATTTTTCAAAGTAACCCATGGTATGGCCCCCAATTACCTGAACAACCGTCTTTGCCGCTACCGACTACCCAGATCAAGAAGAACTCAGAATCTTTTCACCTTCCCCCCTCATAATGGTACCCGACGTAAGAAACTTTACGACAGCCTTCTAGCAACTCAGGCAGCGAAAATTGACTCCACCATCACCAAACTGATGATCAAAACAACAGACATCAAAGTGTTTCGGAAAGAAATCAAAACATTTCTTTTCAAAAAACACGTCCTTACTTAATATTCCCCTCCCCAATCACACATGCACTCTCCCCAGCAAATAACACACTAGTCATCCCCTTGAACCTCATTTACCAAAAATATCCAAACTCCTAAATAAGCATCTCCCTTAGGTATCCATTTAACCTTCTCCTAAATAGCACAGTTACTTACCGTAACAGGTGTTATCCAGGGACAGCAGGCATATATTCTCACACATGGGTGACGTCATCTACGGAGCCCCAGCGCGGACAGCTTTTTCAGCAAACTTGCTAGAAGTTTCAAGTTTGCACACTGCACCACGCATGTGCTAGCCTTCTCGCCACTAGAGGGCGCATCCCCACCTCGTGGTCCTCAGTTCCATATCCAGCAAAGAAAAGCCATCCCCGGGGAGGTGGGCGGGTTGTGAGAATATATGCCTGCTGTCCCTGGATAACACCTGTTACGGTAAGTAACTGTGCTTTATCCCAGGACAAGCAGGCATGATATTCTCACACATGGGTGACCTCCAAGCCAACCAGAAAGAGGGCAGGTGGGAAGATGGCAATTTAGGAAAACAGGTTACGTAACACTGACTGGCCAAACCGGCCGTCACTCCTGGACAAGGAGTCCAAACAGTAGTGGGAGGTGAACGTATGAACCGAAGACCAGGTGGCAGCTTTACATATGTCCTCCATAGGAGTAGAACGGAGGAAAGCAACCGAAGCTGCCATCGCCCGGACCTTATGACCCGTGACTCGACCCGAGAGCGGGAGACCAGCCTGAGCGTAGCAAAAAGAGATACAAGCAGCTAACCAGTTGGACAAGGTACGCTTGGAAACCGGATGTCCTATCCGATTAGGATCAAAGGACAAAAATAATTGAGGAACCTTCCGATGAGACTTAGTACGTTGGAGATAAAAAGCCAACGCCCTCTTACAGTCAAGCGTGTGAAGCGCCGTTTCACCAGGATGAGAATGGGGCTTTGGAAAAAATACCGGAAGAACAATGGACTGATTGAGGTGGAAATCAGACACAACCTTAGGCAAAAATTTGGGATGGGTGCGAAGAACCACCTTGTCATGATGAAACACCGTGAAAGGAGGGTCCGCCACCAAAGCCTGTAGCTCGCTAATCCGACGAGCGGACGTGAGCGCAATCAAAAAGACTACTTTCCAAGTGAGAAATTTAAGAAGAGCTTTATCGATAGGCTCAAAAGGAGGTTTCATCAGTTGAGCCAAAACCACATTAAGATCCCATACCACAGGGGGGGGCTTGAGAGGAGGATGAACATTCACAAGACCCCTCATGAAACGAGAAACCAGAGGATGCAAAGAGAGGGAACGA
This sequence comes from Geotrypetes seraphini, assembly GCF_902459505.1. NCBI lineage: Eukaryota > Metazoa > Chordata > Amphibia > Gymnophiona > Dermophiidae > Geotrypetes > Geotrypetes seraphini. The sequence continues at coordinate 238,421,740 of NC_047084.1, read as the reverse complement.
CCCTCGAGATGTTGATGAAATGCAGCAATTGCACTAAGATGCACTCGAATGGAAGTTGTCTTCAGACCAGAATTCGACAGATGCAACAGATATTCCAGGACCGAAGACACAGGAACTGAATCCGGGTCCAGGTGATTGGTGGAGCACCAAGAAGAAAATCTGGTCCACTTCTGGGAATAACAAAGCCTAGTCGAGACTTTGCGAGAGGCCTCTAGGATTTCCCGCACTGAGTGAGAAACCGGAATCGAAGTCAAGGGGAAAGGAACCAAGCGGTTAGATGTAACGACTGAAGATTGGGATGTAACAGCGAACCCCGACTCTGAGACAGCAGAGAGGGAAAGACAGGCAGAAGCAGAGGCTCCCTGACACTGAGTTGAAGAAGCAGGGAGAACCAATGTTGTCTTGGCCAACGAGGCGCAATGAGAATCATAGTGGCTTTGGTCGATTTTAGATGAACCAGCGTTCTCAAAATCAGAGGAAAAGGAGGGAACGCATAAAGGAACCTCCCCTCCCAGTCGAGAAGAAAAGCATCGGCCTCGAGACGGTCCTGGGAGTACATCCGAGAACAGTAGAGGGGTAGTTTGCAAGTCTCGGGCGAAGCAAACAGATCCACCTGAGGAGTCCCCCATCGGTCGAAGACCTCGCGTAGAACTCGGGAGTTCAGCGACCACTCGTGCGGCTGGAGGAGACGACTGAGCTTGTCTGCCAGACAATTCAGCTCCCCCTGAATGTAAACCGCACGCAAGAAAATGTTCTGAGAGACGGCCCATGTCCAAAGCCGCAGGGCTTCCTGGCACAGAGGCCAAGAGCCCGTCCCTCCTTGCTTGTTGACGTAATACATTGCCACCTGGTTGTCTGTCCGAACGAGAACCACTCGATCGTGCAGAAGGTGACCGAAGGTCCGAGCGGCCAGATAAATGGCAAGAAGTTCCAACACGTTGATGTGACACCGACGGTCCGTGGCCGACCATAGGCCTTGCGTTCGTAAACCGTCCAGATGAGCCCCCCACGCATACTCCGAAGAGTCCGTGGTCAGGACCTTGCAATGCGGAGGGACGCGAAAGAGCAAACCCCCGGACAGATTGGTAGAGCTGGTCCACCAACGGAGCGAGCGTCTGAAAGACGGAGTCACAGTCAAGCGTCGAGACAGTGGGTCGCGGTCCTGACGCCATTGCGAGGCCAAGGTCCACTGAGGAATCCTCAGGTGCAACCGAGCAAATGGGGTCACTTGGACCGTCGACGCCATGTGCCCCAAAAGCACCATCATGCGTTGAGCCGACACTACATGCAGTTGCGAAACCTGCCGGCCCAGGCGAAGCAGGGCCTCCAGTCGTGGGGAAGGAAGGAAGGCACGGAGGCGAACCGTGTCCAGCACGGCCCCTATAAACTGGAGGGATTGAGTCGGCTGCAAGTGAGACTTGGGAAAGTTCACCTCGAACCCTAGACCCTGAAGAAGCGTGATAGTCTGTTGGGTCGCTGAAATAACCCCCTCCCTTGTCGGGGCCTTGATCAGCCAATCGTCCAGATAGGGAAAGACCTGCAACCCCCGGGAACGCAGAGCAGCCGCGACCACCACCATGCATTTCGTGAATACCCGAGGGGACGAAGCCAGACCGAAGGGTAGTACACGGTATTGGAGGTGCAAATCCCCGACCCGAAATCTTAAAAACTTCCGAAAGTCGGGATGCACCGGAACATGGGTGTACGCTTCCTTCAAATCGAGGGAGCACATCCAGTCCCCTTCGTCCAACAGGGGATATAGAATCGGAAGCGATAACATACGGAACTTCTCCCGGACCAGGAACTTGTTGAGCTTCCGGAGGTCCAAAAAGGGGCGCAAGTCCCCGGTCTTCTTGGGGACCAAAAAGTAACGGGAATAAAATCCCCGGCCTCGCTGATCGAGAGGCACCCTTTCGACCGCCCGAAGGCTCAACAAGGCCCCGGCTTCCTCTCGGAGAAGGGTCAACTGGCTTCGATTGGACGGGCACGCCCCGGGGGGCATGTCTGTAGGCTGTCTGGAGAAGTTTAACGAATAGCCCTCTGAGACGGTCCGGAGCACCCATGCGTCTGACGTAATCCCAGACCAAGCTCTGGCAAAAGCCGTGAGCCGACCCCCGATGGGGAGGGGGTTGAGCGACCTCGCGGCGGGGGCCAGCCCCCGGCCGCTCATCCCGTCAAAAAGACGGCGCCGGCTTGGACGCCCCCTGGGCAGCGGGTTTGGCGGGTCCCCCTCTACCCTGTTGGGTAGAGCGACGGGGTGGAGGCCTCGAAAAGGCCGGCGTGGATTTTTGAGGGTACCGCCTAGGCGGTTGTTTAAAAGGCCTCTGAGCCGGCGGCTTAGGCTTTGGACGAACCAGAGACGCCAGAGAGCGCTCTTGCTCAGAAAGTCTCTTGGTGGCCGCATCCAGGGAGTCGTCGAATAACTCCGACCCGACGCAGGGTAGATTGGCCAAGCGCTCCTGCAAGTTGGGGTCCATCTCGAGGGTCCGCAGCCACGCCAGCCGGCGCATGGCTACCGCACAAGCCGAGACCCTCGAGGCAAGCTCAAAGGCGTCGTAAACCGCATGAAACAGATAGAATCTGAGCTGGGACAGGTTCGACGCAAAGGTGGCAAATTTATCCCTGTGCGACTCAGGAATCACCCCCTGAAAATCCGGCAGATCTTTGACCATGGATCTGAGGTAGGAAGAGTAGGCGAAAGCATAGTTGAGGACCCTTGTGGCCATCTGGGAATTCGCGTACAGACGACGGCCGAATTTATCTAGGGTCCGACCCTCTCTCCCCGGGGGGACAGCAGCCGAGACTCTAGAAGGCTGCGTGCGCTTAAGAGCCGACTCCACCAAGAGCGACTGATGGGAAAGTTGCCCCTTGTCAAACCCCTTAGGGGGAAGGGTCCGGTATTTGGATTCCATCTTGGTGGGCACTACCGCCACTGTAAGAGGGGTCTCAAGGTTCCGCAGCAAGGTTTGAAGGAGGACCTTGTGAAGCGGGAGGCGGGGGGATTCCCGCTGCGGGGCAGGGGAATCCTGTTCCTCCAAAAATTCTGTGGTATAGTGCGACCCTGCCGACAGGTCCACCCCCAAAGCCTTCGCCATGTCATGGACAAACTTGGAAAAAGAGGATGTCCGTGCAGGCGGGGAGGGTGACCGAGACTTCTCAACGGAGCCGAAAGGAGAGGCCTGGCGAGAGTACCCGAACTGTCCCCCGGACTCCGAACCCCAAGAGGCACGCTCCCGTGACCTCGAAGGAGTCGGGGACACCGTCCGGCGAAGAGACCCCCGTGGGGAACCCCCCGGGGTACGGGGTATGGAGGCCCGTCCCTTCCGCCTCGGTGAGGAGGCACGGGAACTCTCCCTGATCGGGGACCGTAAAAGATCTGGATTGTCGAGGCGGAGTTCCTCGACACGCAAGGCTCCGGTCTCGGGCGGGGTCGAACGCCGACTCCTCAGAGGCGAGGCTCGAGACCGCTTAGCCTTTTTAAGGCGGTGCTTCGCCCGAGGCTTACTCGAGGGCGAGGAGCCCCGTGACGACCTCGGGGACGAGGAGGAGGAGATCCGGCGTACCCGGCGCTGCTTGTCTCGGGATCGCACACTGACCTCGGGCTGTCTCACCGGGGTCGGATCCGAGGGAAGCGTCGAGGTCGAGGCTGAGGGAGCTTCGGCCGCTGAGAGGCCGGTGCCCGAGGCCGAGGTCACCAACTGCGGGGCCCCAGAGACCGAAGGCGAGGCCGAAGCCTGCTGCAAGGTCTCAATGGCCCCGGAAAGCTCCGAGGAGATTAAAGCGCGAAGCAACTCCTGGAACGCCGGGATAGTGAGGCCCGGAGGCAACACCTGGGGGCGCTCCGCAGAGGGCGACCTCGGCTTCGAGTATTCCCTCGGGGCTAACCCCTTCGACACCTTGGCCTGGGTCGAGGTCGACGGTCCCGCCGACGACGAGCCCGAGGATGGCTTCCTGTTAGATGAAACTGAGGAAGGAAGTGGAGACTTACCCGGGGCTTGCTTCAGCGAGGCAACCGGCTTCGCGGGGGCCGAGGGGTCCGATGTCGAGGCCGAGGTCGAGGCCGGGGCCGAAGCCGAGGCCGAGCTCGAGGCCTTCCCCGTCGGGGTATCGACGGCAAAGAAATCAGCCATGCGGGCCTTGCGCCGAGTAAGGGCCCGTTTCTGGAAGGTGGCACACTTAGGGCACGATGCTGTCGGGTGATGGGGCCCCAAACACCGAATACAGCACCTGTGAGGGTCAGTGATGGACAAAAGTCTATCACACTTACCACACTTCTTAAAACCCGTTACGGGCCGGGACATGGGCCCAAAACAAGGCCGGGAACAAACGAGGTTCCTCGGCCACGGCTACCGGGAGCCCCCGGAGCGAAAAGAAAAATGAATTTTTTTTATTTTTTTTTTTGAGAATTAAAGAAAACAAAGAAAGAAAAGAAACGTAGCGCAGCGACCGCGTCGAAAATCCGAACACAGCCGCGGCGACAGAAGGCAAAAGTAGCACAATTTTATCCACAGGGCTTCTGGCTCCGCGGATGAAAATGAACTGAGGACCACGAGGTGGGGATGCGCCCTCTAGTGGCGAGAAGGCTAGCACATGCGTGGTGCAGTGTGCAAACTTGAAACTTCTAGCAAGTTTGCTGAAAAAGCTGTCCGCGCTGGGGCTCCGTAGATGACGTCACCCATGTGTGAGAATATCATGCCTGCTTGTCCTGGGATAAAAGCATCTCCCTTAGGTATCCACTCAACTGATTCCTTCAAAGTTAGGTATCTTTCTTCAGTTGCCTATATTGTTTTCCCCACTGAACCTTGTAACTACTTGAACCCTGTCAAGCTATTCTATCGATAAATCCAGATATCTTATACTTGTATTTCTATACCACAACATGTAATTTACTTAAATCGTTGTAATGTAATTCTCTCGGTAATGTCCTGATCTCTTTTAACTGTAATCCGCTTAGAACCGCAAGACACAGGCGGAATAGAAATCACTAATGTAATGTAATATCATAAGACGAGTGACCTGTAATGACGTTTGCAATTATCCCTTGGTCCATCAGCTGGATCAGAGAGGTCGTGTTTGGTGGCAGAAACACGAGTTTGATGTTGGCTAGTCTTACGTCATTGCTGTGTGCTGCACAGTTATCACACAGCATTACAATGTGCCTCCTACGCCTTCTCCTATGCCTTGTCATCCATGCATTTTTGTTGCTTTCTTATTCAACAGGGCCCGGTGCTTCTGCGTCCTGTTTACGGCGTCAGGAACCAGGTAGAAAGCGAAGGGGGTGGTGCCAGCAGGGAAGAGGGTTGGAGAGGTGTCGGTGCCGGCTGATTGCCTACAGGACATTCCTCTCGCTCCTGTTTCTGCTGGAGTGGCCGCAATGGAAAGACGACGCCTGGACTAGCGGCAGGGTAGCTCTGTGAATCGCATTTGCTACCGCCGCTCAGCAACAACTTTTGCATCAAATTAAAGGTAGATGCAGGGGAGGGGGGGAATTAGATAAACGCTGTTGGGGGAGAAGGGCGACAGGATCGATTCTGAGAAGTGCATTGAAAGATTTAACCAGTAAAAAAAAAAATAATAAAAGGTAAAAGAGAAACCAGGGAGATGAGGGCTCTCATTGCTGCCAATCTGCTCACACAGGCTCACACAAAGTACTTTCTTCTGATGTAATTTCCTGTTTTGCAAAACAAGAAGTTATATTAGTAGAGGGAAAGCCTAAACGAGCTACAAAATAGATCGGCGGCAAGGGGGATGGTGCCACCGCTCATGAATCGGTGAGTCCGTTTTTTTCTGGAAACGAATTGATTTGATTCACTCGAAATGAAATTGGTGAATTGATCTGAATCAGGCACCTCTAGCCTGGGGAGGCTATGCCTGGAGGAGGCAAGTCCAACTTACAGCAGGACTGCACTGGAGGAGCACGACTCTCATGAAAAGCTTACCACCAAAATTTTAAAAATTCCGACACCTCTACTTCGCGTTTCTTGGGCTGCAGGGCATCCACACGCCCAGAATGGTCACTATTTCCAGGCCCTGAAAACAAGGATGGCTGTACCAATGGGCTAACTGCCCTTTTCTCACCTTAGTATACAGGGCACATGCTGAACTGACCGTTCCCCTCTCTCCAGTCCACGCAGCACAAGGACTCTTGAGACACATATTTTGTACAATCTTGGCATGAAATTAGGGTAAAAGAGCTCAAGAACTCCATCCTAACCAGTTTTGAGACAGAAATTGCAGTTTTGGAAGTGCAGGGAACTTTTGAGGGGAAAAAAAAAAAAAAATTGCTAAAAATCCAAGATGGCCACCATCAAGATTTTTTGCACCTAAAAATCACTTTAAAAATCCTAATTTGTTGTTTTTTTAATTTATTAGGCTTGGATTTTTTAAAGTGGGGGGACACAGGGAATCATTCAGAAACTTGTAAAAAGCTTTTTTTCTGACACCCCCCCCCCCCCACCCCCTGATTCACCTCAGTGAATGGCAGTGCTGCAGCCTGCTGCAGCCCTTTTAGGTAGCTAGACAGGAGAAGAATCACTGCCTCATGCTGGAAATGACTTTAACACTGATCTTCAGGCTGCTAGTCAGACACAACGTCTGACTGTACTCCTACCCCCACAGATCGATGGATGCGCTAACAAAAGGGGGAGAGGGAAGAGGTGAACAATGTAGCCAGCACTCTGGGAGACACTGTTGTACTGCCTACATATATCTAACAGCCTGCTATCAAACCCCTGCTCAGCTGTGCAAACCGGCTGACAGGTATCACCTGGGATCGGCCTGTCAGCTGCATTCCGCAGTCTGCTTCTTCTCTACGCAGCCAGAGCTGAAACCAAGGTGAAAGCTCTGAGAACTGAAAACACCGAATACAAGTTGAAAACACTGAATAAAATAAGAAAAAGGGGAGAACAGAACAGAAACACTCCTTCTGGCTCACGTGCAGAAGGGAAAAACTGTTGGTGGCAGTAGAGCTCCTGGTGAAGTAGGAGGATCACTGAAAAAATCCACAGTGGATTCCTTCTGCATATGGCTCGCAGCCATGGGGATATAACCCGCTTGCCCAGAACGACACACCTATTGCACTGGAAACACTATCAGCAAAACATAATGGAGGAGAGTGTGGCGTAGTTGTTAGAGCTATAGCCTCAGCACCCTGAGGTTGTGGGTTCAAACTCCACATTGCTCCTTGTGAGCCCACCAGGACAGATAGGGAAAATGCTTGAAGTGCTTGTATATAAATTGCTTTGAATGTGGTTATAAAATTAGAAAAAAAAAAAAAAGAAGGCGTCATTAAGTCCCAATTCCTTTCCCTTACCCCCCTTATTCATATAAAATAAATACTTACTTTAAAATAGTTTTTGCACTGCTGCAATCTTCAAATCGAATGGAGTAACCAACTTCCTGGCCTAACATTATATCCATTTCATCAGCCACTCTCTGTGCTACACTCATTGCAGCCACTCTTCTGGGTTGTGTGCAAGCAACATCTCTCTTTGGTCCAGGCAATGACTGCATGTAATCAACACACCACTGAGGGATCTAAAAACAAGCAGAAAAATAATGCTTGCTTGATTATCGCTCAAATCTGCAGTCCCTGATAAAATGAAAGAGTTAATTATTTATTTACACATTTGGTTATTCATTTCACAGTTAGCCTCGAGTGTTACAAAGAAAATCTTTTTTTTTAAACCCACTCTGTCCATACCTCCCCCTACTATCTTTTCCCAAAATTTAAAAAAAACCCTGAAGCACAGCCCACTTAAAATTCTCATTTTAAGTTTGTTTAAAAAAAATCCACTTGTTTTCACTAGATCTCATTTACATTGCATTTTTCTTTTTGGCTCTATACAATTCACCACAAATTTCAGAGGTTAAATTCGCTGAATGTGATCAAAAGATGCATATTTCATAAAAATGACAGATTATAGCTAAATTTAATGTTAAGATAAGCATTTCTTGAGTATGGTGATTTAACAATAAAGTATTAGTTTTAGAATGTTAACTGGCAACCAGGAGCAGCAAAATTTTACAGATATTTTCTTAATCTTCCCCTAAAAGAGCACTTAAATTCTGATGGTAGTAGCAATCTGGAAAACATTTATATATATATATATATTTTTTTTTTTTCCAAATGTATTTTATTGATTTTTTGACACAAAATGCAAGGTGTACAACAAAGAAGAAAAAGTACCAAAACACAGCCCCACTTCACCTTGTCCCAGACCTGTCCCCCCCTCCTCCCCAGCCTATTCCCAACTCAAAACATTTATATTTTTATGGCTTTTAACCATATTCACTGGACTCAATTATTAGATGACTGGACAACTCTGATTCAAGACAACATCAAAATCAGCACAACATTTATTAACTTCCAATTTCAGAAATGTTTTAGGTTTGGTGCATAAATCATAAAAAGTTAAATAAGACAGACAGTTCCACAGTAAATTCAGTCAATGCTGTGAAAAAGAAATCCCGCTCTTGCCAACTAACCTACCCATATTAACCCCATTAACATTCTCAAATAACTGTGTTTTGAGCCTCTGTTAAAACCTAAGACGGCCCCTTATCTCTTTGGGCTAAACAATCAAATGAATGGAAAAATTCTTCATGTAATCTGGCTGCAACTTCAATAAACAAACATCCTATGACTTTAGGATGCAAGTAGGAAAATGAAGCAAATAATCTCTGGTAACTGGCACTACAGTTTTCATCACCTGTTAATTTCCTTTCCATGACCAATCCAAACAATGAGATTTAAAGTGATGCAGCCTGAGACACTTCAATATATCTATGCCAAAGCAACTATATTTTACCAGAAAGGCTAACACAATAACAGAGAATTAGAATCCCAGAACCACCCAGGAAACCTTCTAAATAGATCCAAACTCTTCAAATTACAAATATTTCACATAGTCGAAAGACAAAGAATGCTTAGACCAGGGATGGGTGACCTGCGGTCTGCCACTGAATTTTATGAAGACTACAAGATCATGAGAAATATATACAGAAATATCATTAGCCACAGTTTTGGCAATTTTAACTGGAAACAATTTTTATTTAACATTTCAAACAGAGAAAAACACCAAAAAGAACAATAAAACATGTTACAGAAAGTACAATGGTTGAAGTACATTCGAATCAAACCTTCCCCTATCCACCCCATTCTCCCCCACTACCGATAGACAAAGCACAGCTGTCATGTCCAGTGGACTTGGACTCTTATAGCCCGAAATTAGGAAAATTCCCCCCCCCCATCCCTCAGCGCTAACGTATTAGAAATACTAGGAGAGAGAAAAAGAAAAAAAGAAGGGGGGGGAGACTCCTCACCCCCCAGCTTCAACCCCAAGAAGTATCATTATAGGGAATTCTAAATATCACTCCGGGCCCTCGGGGACAAAGACTGAATATAAGGGTGCCAGAGTTAAGGAGAAGGAGGCAGCGTGCTCTGGTAGCCTGATTGAGCAAGGGAGAACCGGAGACACAGAGTTCTGCGCAGGGGAAGGAGGCAGGAAGAAGCACAGGACTCGGGGAAGCAGCGAGAGTACGCTCCGCCCACCCCCACCGCGTCAGAGGCAGCGTCGGACTCCCCCTTGAAAGGGGGCGGAGCCAACGCAGCGAGCGCTGAATCGGGTGCCAGAGTTAAGGAGAAGGAGGCAGCGTGCTCTGGTAGCCTGATTGAGCAAGGGAGAACCGGAGACACAGAGTTCTGCGCAGGGGAAGGAGGCAGGAAGAAGCACAGGACTCGGGGGAAGCGGCGAGAGTACGCTCCGCCCACCCCCACCGCGTCAGAGGCAGCGTCGGACTCCCCCTTGAAAGGGGGCGGAGCCAACGGCACACAGCCGTTCGGCACGCGGCAAAGGCGCTCGCCTTAGCGAGCACCTTTGCGAAGGGCCTTTGCGGAGGGACAAGGCAACAGAGTAAGAAAGAAGTGTAAAGAAGCGACAAGCACAGAAGGTAAGAAAGAGACAGACACAAAGGGCCAAGCCGTTCACACAAGTATACCAAGCAGGTAGAGGGAGAGAGTGAGAGAGAGACACCAGCACAGGTCGCCAGCACAGAGAGAGAGGACACCAGCACAGAGAGAGACAGAGAAGACACCACCAACAGGCAGTGAGCGAGAGGACACCAGAGACAGTTAGAGAGAGAAAGAGAGAGCACCAGCACAGAGAAAGAGTCAGGGAGGACACCATCAGCAGATAGGGAGAGAGAAAGGACACAAAGCGGACACAAGTCACAAGTAACTTCAAGTCACAAGTAATCTCAACTGGTATCTTAAAGTAGGAACAACAATGGAAGCAGAAGGAAACCAGAAGATGAGCTTTCCAGTGTTCTGCACAGACTGTCATATGTATGACTATCTCCCCTCGGGGAGACAGTCATATGTATGCAGTCGGTGTCAAGAACTGAGAAGCTTGAAGAAGGAGGTCAAGCGACTAGAGGACAATATACAGGAGATAGAAGGATTTCACACCACGGAGAGACACATTGAGGAGGAAGTCAAGGAACTCGAGAGATTCATTGAAGAGGCATACAGGACGAAGGTGGAAGAGAACGAACTTCAGATGAAAGAAGAAGCTACACGGATACCAACATACAAGGGAGAGCAAGAAGAAGATTACCTCAAGGATGACACCCACAGAGGACTACCGCAAGAGGGGGAGAATTTGGCTAGCCGAGGCCCAGAAGAAGAAAGAGTGAAGCACATTGAGGACATTGACCTGAGACCGAAGCGAAAATTGAAGAAGGGAAAGTCAGCGATCCTAGTGGGAGACTCGATCCTTAGGCATGTGGACAGCCACTTAGCAGGAGGGAGAGAGGACTGACTGGTGACCTGCCTTCCGGGAGCAAGAACCAAGGACATCGTGGACAAAATTGGAATGATCCTGGAAGGGGCGGAGACAGAAGAGACCGCTATAGTGATCCACATCGGGACGAATGATGTCAGCAGGAGAGACTACAAAAGAAGCACGCTGTTAGAACAATTCAAGATTCTGGGAAGGAAGCTGAAGATGAGGGCCCAGAAGATAATGTTCTCAGAGATCCTACCAGTACCGAGGGCAGATGTGAAAAGGCAGGAGGAACTACAATCAGTAAATACGTGGATGAGGAGATGGTGTGAGGAAGAAGGATTCCACTTCGTGAGGAACTGGACGGCATTTTGGGGCAAGAGCAAGCTCTACAGGAAAGATGGACTGTACCTGAGCGCAGCAGGAACTAGACTTCTAGCAAACAACGTCAAGAGAGGAATAGAACAGGCTTTAAACTAAGAAGGAGGGGAAAGCCGACAGTTGACCAAGGGTCGACGATTCGGAAGACAGTATCCTGTGAAGATACTGAGGGGAAAAATGGCTGGGAAGAAACAAGGGACAAATTGCAGCAGTCGACTAACCCAGAAGAGGAGGTTACAAGGTCTGCAGCAAAAGAGAAGAAAATAAGGACCGAAACACAGGGAAAGGAAAGGAGGACAGCAAAATACCAGGATCTAAAGTGCATATATGCTAATGCAAGGAGCCTAAGAAACAAAATGGGGGAACTAGAAGCCTTGGCCAATGCAGAAGACATCAACATCATTGGAATCTCTGAAACATGGTGGAATGAGGAAAGCGAATGGGATACAGCACTACCGGGATACAAGCTCTATCGCCAGGACAGATCAGGACAAAAAGGAGGTGGAATAGCCCTATACATAAAAGGCGGCATACAATCCACAAGAATGGACACAGCAGAGATGGCCAACAAGCTGGAATCACTATGGGTTACAATACCGGGAAGGAAAGGGCCTGAAATAAAGATGGGCCTATATTATCGCCCACCCGGGCAAACTGGCGATATCGATGAGGAAATGGAAGCCGAGATGAAGCGAGAATGCAAAAGCGGCAACACGGTTATTATGGGAGACTTCAACTACCCTGGGATAGGCTGGAGTCTTGGAAGCTCGAAATGCGCTAGGGAGACAAAATTCCTGGAAGCTACACAGGATTGCTTCATGGAGCAGCTTGTTAAAGAACCGACGAGAGGAAATGCCACTCTGGATCTAATCCTAAATGGGTTAAGGGGACCTGCAAAGGAAGTAGAAGTAGTGGGACCGTTAGGAAACAGCGATCATAATATGATCAAGTTCAAGGTTGAGGTAGGAGTATCAAAAGGCAAGAGATCCATTGCGACAACCTTTAATTTCAGGAAAGGAAACTACGAAGCAATGAAGAAATTGGTAAGGAAGAAGCTTAGGAACTCTTCCAAAACATGGCTAACGGTAAATCATGCCTGGTCCTTCTTCAGCAAAATCTGTATATCCCCAGATTCAGGAAGGGGTGCAAAAAGAATCGAACAAAAGACCCGGCGTGGATAACCAAAACAGTGAAGGAAGCGATAAGCAATAAGAAAAATTCATTCAAGAAATGGAAAAAGGACAAATCTGAGGGGAACTGGAAAGAGCACAAGAAGCATCAAAAAGAATGCCACCGTGAGGTTCGGAAAGCCAAAAGAGAGTATGAAGAGAGACTAGCCAGGGAAGCAAGAAATTTCAAACCATTCTTCAGATATGTTAAAGGGAAGCAGCCGGTTAGAGAGGAAGTGGGACCGCTGGACGACGGAGACAGGAAGGGAGTGGTGAAGGAGGAGAAGGTAGTGGCAGAAAGGCTTAACATGTTCTTCTCGTCTGTATTTACTAACGAAAACACGTCCAACATATCGGAACCTGAGCAATTCTTCAACGGTAGTCAGGCAGAAAAATTAACATCCATAGAAGTGAGCCTTGAGGACGTTCGCAGGCAGATAGTAAAACTAAAAACCGACAAATCCCCAGGCCCGGATGGCATACATCCAAGGGTTCTGAAGGAATTAAAGGAGGAGATAGCGGAACTACAGCAGCAAATTTGCAACTTATCCCTGAAAACAGACGAGATCCCGGAAGATTGGAAGATAGCCAACCTTACACCCATCTTTAAAAAGGAATCAAGAGGTGACCCGGGAAACTACAGGCCGGTGAGCCTGACTTCGGTTCCGGGGAAAATGGCAGAAGCACTGATAAAAGAAAACATCGATCAACATTTTGAAAAACATGAAGTTCTGATAACCAGCCAGCATGGTTTCTGCAAGGGAAGATCGTGCCTAACAAACTTATTGCACTTCTTCGAAGGGATCAACAAACGGATGGACAAAGGAGACCCCATAGACATCATATATCTAGATTTCCAAAAAGCCTTTGACAAGGTGCCCCATGAACGTCTACTCCGGAAACTGAAGAACCATGGGGTGGAAGGAGACGTACATAGATGGATCAGAAACTGGTTGGAGGGTAGAAAACAAAGGGTAGGAGTGAAGGGTCACTACTCCGATTGGAGGAGGGTCACGAGTGGTGTCCCACAGGACTCGGTGCTCGGGCCGCTGCTATTTAATATCTTCATAAATGATCTAGAAACAGGGACGAAGTGTGAGATAATAAAATTTGCGGACGACACCAAACTATTTAATGGAGCTCGGACTACAGAGGACTGTGAAGAATTGCAAAGGGACTTGAACAAACTAGAGGAATGGGCGGCGAGATGGCAAATGAAGTTCAACATTGAGAAATGTAAAGTATTACATGTGGGGAGCAGAAACTCGAGGTACAACTATACAATGGGAGGGATGTTATTGAATAAGAGTTCGCAGGAAAGGGACTTGGGGGTAATGGTGCACATGACAATGAAGCCGTCGGCACAGTGTGCAGCGGCCGCTAAGAGAGCGAATAGAATGCTTGGTATAATCAAAAAGGGTATTACAGCCAGAACAAAAGAAGTTATCCTGCCGTTGTATCGAGCGATGGTGCGCCCGCATTTGGAGTACGGCGTCCAATATTGGTCGCCGTACCTTAAGAAGGATATGGCGTTAGTCGAGAGGATTCAGAGGAGAGCGGCATGTCTGATAAAAGGTATGGAAAACCTGTCATATTCTGCGAGATTGGAGAAGCTGGGTCTCTTTTCCCTGGAGAAGAGGAGACTTAGAGGAGATATGATAGAGACTTATAGGATCATGAAGGGCATAGAGAGAGTAAAGAGGGACAGATTCTTCAAACTTTCTAATAATAAAAGAACAAGAGGGCATTCGGAAAAGTTGATAGGAGACAGATTCAAAACAAATGCTAGGAAGTTCTTCTTTACCCAACGTGTGGTGGACACCTGGAATGCGCTTCCAGAGGACGTAATAGGGCAGAGTACGGTACTGGGGTTCAATAAAGGATTGGACAAATTCCTACTGGAAAAGGGGATAGAGGGGTATAGATAGAAGATTACTGCACAGGTCCTGGACCTGTTGGGCCACCGCGTGAGCGGACTGCTGGGCAAGATGGACCTCGGGTCTGACCCAGCAGAGGCATTTCTTATGTTCTTATGATCTGAAGAAAAGGTTGTTTACATTTGACATTGTGACATTCCAAAAGCAACAAATGTAGGTGATTTCTCCAGGACCAATAAGACATAAAAACATAAGAATTGCCGCTGCTGGGTCAGACCAGTGGTCCATCGTGCCCAGCAGTCTGCTCCCATGGCAGCCCTTAGGTCAAAGACCAGTGTCCTAACTGAGACTAGCCTTACCTGCATACGTTCTTGTTCAGCAGGAACTTGTCTAACTTTGTCTTGAATCCCTGGAGGGTGTTTTCCCTATAACAGACTCCGGAAGAGCGTTCCAGTTTTCCAACACTCTCCGGGTGAAGAAGAACTTCCTTACGTTCGTACGGAATCTATCCCCTTTTAACTTTAGAGAGTGCCCTCTCGTTCTCTCTACCTTGGAGAGGGTAAACAACCTGTCTTTATCTATTAAGTCTATTCCCTTCATTATCTTGAATGTTTCAATCGTGTCCCCTCTCAGTCTCATTTTTTCAAGGGAGAAGAGGCCCAGTTTCTCTAATCTCTCACTGTATGGCAACTCCTCCAGCCCCTTAACCATTTTAGTCGCTCTTTTCTGGACCCTTTCGAGTAGTACTGTGTCCTTCATATACAGTGACCAGTGCTGGACGCAGTATTCCAGGTAGGGCGTACCATGGCCCAGTACAGTGGCATGATAACCTTCTCCGATCTGTTTATGATCCCCTTCTTAATCATTCCTAGCATTCTGTTCGCCCTTTTCATTTGTCGACCAGTACTCCCCAAGTCTCTTTCCTGGGGGGGGTCTCTCTTGAGTACCACACCAGACATCCTGTATTCATGTATAAGATTTTTGTTACCGACATGCATCACCTTACACTTATCCACATTAAACCTCATTTGCCATGTCGCAGCCCATTCCTCGAGCATGTTTGTCTCATTGCAGGTTTTCACAATCCTTCTGTGTCTTCACTACTCTGAATAACTTCGTATCTTCTGCAAATTTAATCACCTCGCTCGTCGTACCAATTTCCAGGTTGTTTATAAAATTGCTGAAGAGCACGGGTCCAAGCACTGAACCCTGTGGCACTCCATTCATGATGTTTTTCCAGTCCGAGTATTGTCCATTTACTCCCACTCTCTGTTTCCTATCCACCAACCAGTTTTTAGTCCATGTGAGTATTTCATCCTCGATTCCATGGCTTGCAATTTTTCAAAGTAGTCGTTCATGCGGGACCTTGTCTAACACCTTCTGAAAATCCAGATATACATCGACCGGGTTACCATTGTCTATCTGCTTGTTTACTCCCTCGAAGAAGTGCATCAAGTTCATCAAGCAAGATCTTCTTTTACTGAAGCCGTGCTGGCTGGTCCTCATCAGATTGTGATGCAGTCCTTTATCAGCGCTTCTACCATCTTTCCTGGTACCAAGGTCAGACTCACCAGTCTGTAGTTTCCCAGACCTCCCCTCGAACCTTTCTTGAAGATCAGTGTAACATTCGCCACTTTCCAGTCTTCCAGAATCCTTCCCAATTTGTTCAACAGATTAGCTATTAGTTGGAGCAGTTCAGCTATAGTCCCTTTCAGTTCCTTGATTACCCTCGGATGGATGCCATCCAGTCCCTGAGATTTATCGTTTTTAAGCCTTTCAATCTGCCTGCATACCTCTTCTAGACTGACCGTCAACCCATTATCATTAATCCAGACCGAGAGAATCACCCATTTCTCCAAGATCCCCCTTCTCATAAATTGGTGTTGACCTCTACAAGGCAGACAGAAGGCCTCATATTTGTCGAGCAAAAGGCCTACTGCTGAAAACAGCATAGAATGATCCATAAGGTCCTCCACATAAGATAAAACAGTTCTCCAAAAATAGTAAATTTCTCACAAGACCAGAAAGCATGATAGAAGGAGTGGGACTGCCAGGAGCACTTAGTGCAAGTAGGTGAGGTCACAAACCCAGACATGTGTATTTGGCTCTGTGTAAAGTATGCGGGTGAAGCACCAGAAATTGACATTCACGCAAGCCTGCACTAGGGGAGAACTCAGGTATTCTTTAAATCAAAGATACAAGATCCAAAGCATCCTCAGAGGCTGAAAAGATGTTGAAAAGTCTTTATAAATACCCAATACTGTAAACCCGTCTTAAGTATGGCACTAAGAGCTCTCGAAACTTGTCCTCAATAAGAAAAGATAGGGCACCAGGGCCCAAAGAGCGGATATAATGATGACGTTGCTTGTAGGCCAGGAAATCCCCCACTGACAGATCACTGAGAGAACAAAGATCAGTCTAAGAAATCAAAGAGCCATCCGCACGCAAGATATGGTTTATTAAGGTAAGTCCATGGTCAGTAGGAGGTAGCACTTAAAACAGTCTGCTCACGGCCAACCCTGGCAAGGCCTTTCCTCTGATGCATGCTGTCCCTAGGCACTCTCTATCCCCTCTTAGAAAAAGAACGACTGGCTTTGCTCTCTGGATCTAAAACAAGCATATACCTATTATTCCAACTTTCAACTCTCATGGAGCCACCAGGCATCTTCATCCCTCGAATATCTTACATGGAAAGTAGTCTTTCTAATTTGCATCACTTCAGCTTAACAAGTCAGTGAGCTTCAAGCACTGGTTTCAGATCCATCTTATACCACAGGGGAAAATACATGGTTCATTCAAAAGACCGACATGGAGTATTGTGTCCGGGCAGCTAAAGGATTCAACTGTTATATAACACCACAGTTGTTCAATGAGGTAATTGAATCTACCTGTGATATTTAAAATATGAACCTTTTAGGGATGTCCGGGGCAGTACTTGGAGAGACCTCCCAGGAAAAGAACTTGGGAGTTCTGATCGACAAGTTGATGAAGCCTTCTATGCAATGTGCAGCGGCAGCGAAAAGGGCGAACAGAATGCTAGGAATGCAGCGTGCATGTATTTTAGCGGTGGATTATCAAAACTGCTTACCATGGTCTTATGAGCTTCCTAGCAGTCTCCGATTCTGCCATGCAAACGGACTCATCACTATTTAAACATAAGAATAGCCTTACTGGGTCAGACCAATAGTCCATCAAGCACAGTAGCCAGTCGCCAGGTGATTCTCCAAGTGCGGCGTCTGCTTTTGACAAGCAAAAATCAGCAATTGGTCCAGGGTGCCGGTACAGTGAAAAACTGTTTTGACTAGTTCATGGAAAAAAAAAATTATATGATTCACATAAATTAGTCTTTTTTGGAGGGAGGAGGGGGGTGTTGAACAAAAGCATGCTTCTTGAATGTATGTATTATCCCAGGACAAGCAGGCAGCATATTCTCAACATATGGGTGATGTCAACCACATAGCCCCAATGCAGACAGCTTCACAAGCAGACTTGCTTGAAGAACTTTTTGAAAGTTTGAGACTACACACCTTCCCACCTGATGTAGGGCGCGCATCTCCTCAGTTCTAAGTTTTCCGCAGAGTTGAGAAGCCCTTGTTTCAAAGCTTTACGCGAGAGTTAGTTCAAACTCGTGCCTTCTCTTCACAGCAGCTCGTGTACTTATTTTCTTTTCGCAGGTCGTAGTGTAGCATTTAAAAAACAAAAAAAGCTTTCTTGTTTATTTTTCATCGTATCACGGCGAGGCCTACTCCGCGGCCTCAGCCTGCGGGCTTCAATTTTGCCACGGCTGTTTTTCAATCCATGTCCCAGCTGGTCACAGGGTTCAAGAAGTGTTCCGGTGTCAATGTGCAATTTCCAGCACTGACCCACATAAATTTTGGTGTTTGCAGTGTTTAGGACCTGATCATCATTTGGAATCATGCGCTCGCTGTGCTACACTTCAAAATTGAGCCCTTAAACTTCGTTGAGTTCAACTTGAGAAAATCTTCAGAGGTATGGATCTTTCCTTGGCTAACGCCTCGACTCCGATTGCGCCCTCGACTTCGTTGAAGTCTTCTGTGGGGCTCAAACCTTTAACCTCGACCTCACCCTCATTAAAGCCTTCCTTGATGGGAAAATCCTCATCCTCAGGAAAGTCTGCTAAATCATCTCCTGAAGGGCCGTTATCCTCAGTGTCTCCATCAGGTAAGATATCTAAGCCAACTCTTCCGGAGGTCACAGCCCATGCCACCCTTAGAACCAGTGGCTCCGAGACTGTCCAAGAAAAGGGTTTCAAAATTGAGGCAACACTCTTCCTCCAGGTCATCTTCTTCGGAGTCCATAGTCACACCAACTGTACCAGCTTCAGTGGTTTCTGTGCCAGCTTTACAGAATATGTTGGAAACTATTCTGCATCAGGAGTTTGGTAATATGCTTGCCAAATTGACTCCTGCCTCGACTCTGCTTTCTGCAGTCCAGCCTGAGCACTCAGCAGTAATTCAAGGAGTCGAGTCCTTGAGAGTGCCTCGAGTCCAACCTACATACTCTATCCAAGGAGTCGAGTTCTTAAGAGTACCTCGAGGTCAGTCTGAACACTATTTACAAGGAGCTGAGTCCTTGCAAGCGTATTGACTTCGCTCTTCAACTTCCAGCCCTGAGACCAGAAGAATCAGCTCATGGAGCTCGTCCCGCTGAAAAATAAGCCCCACAGACGTGTACACACTAGCAGACAGAGCACAAAACCGCCGCTAGTGGAAAACCGTTCCCCCTAGAGCAGGGGTGCCTACACTTTTTGGGCTTGCGAGCTACTTTTAAAATGACCAAGTCAAAATGATCTACCAACAATAAAATTGAAAAAAAACCACAAAGCACACTGTATGCAGAGAAAGTGTTAACCATCATTTATATTCCGTGGATTTTCAAAGAGGTCAAGGCAGATGACTTTATGCAATGTCACCTCTGTAACAACTATACAAAAATAGACAAATATAACCCCTCCCTTTTTACTAAACCGCGATATTGGTTTTTAGCGCAGAACGGATCAAGAGGACGAACGAATGGCTACAGGGATGGTGCAAAGAGAACTTCGGCTTCCTGAACCACAGAGAGGCACTTCAGGGGCTGCAAGGACAAGATGGGCTACACCTAACCAGAAGAGGGAAGAACATCCTGGGACGACACCTGGCTCACCTGTTCTGGAAGGCTTTAAACTAGGTGAGCTGGGGAAGGGGACCCACTTTCACACTAGCTGGGTAATTAACTCTGAGGTAAGTAATTGCACTAATACTAAAGGGGATAGAGGCAATACCAAAGGAAACAAAGGCATAATCAAGGAAGACTAATATCTCGCATCATGCAGTGAGAGGCAGAGACTTAGTATCTGAGGTAAGTAATCAAGTCGGTAAAGTGGGGGACAGAGGGAGAGACTGGGACTCCATCTTGGAGTCAGGGGTAAGAAATCGCATGGTCATAGAAGGAGACGGAGGCAACAGTAAGGGCGATAAAGGCAAGATTGAAGGGGACAAATTATCTCAAAAAGAAAAACTCCATGCAAACAGAAAGAATGGACAGCCATGTATGCCAATGCCCGTAGCTTAGGCAACAAAATCCTGGAACTGGAAACGGAAATGAGAAACGCCGACCTTCATGTAGTGGCGATATCAGAAACGTGGTTCTCGGAATCCCACGGATGGGATATGGTCATACCAGGGTATAACTTACTCCGTCGCGACAGAGAAGGCAAATCAGGAGGGGTAGCTCTGTATATTAGAGAAGACATCAAAGTTACTAAAATTACAGACATCAAGTATAAGGGAGAATCCATCTGGGTGCAATAACAAATGCCTGTATCTTGGTGTTGTATACAGACCACCAAGACAAAAGGAGGATGCAGACAATGAACTAATGGAAGACACTGAAACCATCACACTGCGTGGAGATACAGTACTGATGGGAGACTTCAATATGCCTGATGTGGACTGGAACATACCTTCCGCTACACCCAGCGGCAGCAAGAGGCTACTAGCCACAATGCATGGAGCACGCCTCAAGCAGATGGTATTAGAACACACCAGGGACCAGGCAATCCTGGACCTGTTATTCACCAACGGAGACAGTGTCACAGAGGTATCGGTGGGAGATACTTTGGCCTGCAGTGACCACAACATGGTGTGGTTCCACCTCAAGAAAGGAAACGCTAGGTCAAATACATCAACTAAGGTCCTAAATTTTAAAGGAACAAATTTTCAGGACATGGGAGACTATGTCTACAAGGCGCTGCAAAAACGAAGCACAAAGGACAAGTTAGAGGCACTAATGTCGGAGCTGAAATCTACCTTGCAGGAAGCAACCAACATATACATAAAAACCGTGAGCAAACGACGCAGAAAAAATAGACCACAATGGTTCTCAGTGGAGATCTCAGAACTAGTAAAGCAAAAGAAAAAAGCTTTTGTTACCTACAAGCAATCACAACGACTGGAAGCTAAAGAAACCTACCTAGCAAAATCCAGAAAAGTTAAAATGACAGTCAGAGAGGCCAAACTCCGGATGGAAGAAAACATAGCTAGGCAGGTAAAGAAAGGGGAGAAATCCTTTTTTAAATACGTTAGCGAAAGGAAGAAGAACATAAGCGGTATTGGGCGCCTAAAGAAACCTGACGGCGACTTTACAGACTCGGATGCAGACAAAGCAGAACTACTCAATAATTACTTCTGCTCAATCTTCACCTGCGAAGCGCCAGGGTCCAGTCCTCAGCTACAAACGGAGGGAAGCGCAGAGGACCCATTCCTGGACATGGAATTTACCACGAGCGACGTCTACTGCGAGCTATCAAAACTAAAAGTAAACAAAGCAATGGGCCCAGATAATCTACACCCTAGGGCACTTCGAGAATTGAGAGATGTCCTGGCAAAACCGTTAGCCGAGCTCTTCAATCTTTCTCTAAGCAAGGGAAAAGTGCCCCTGGACTGGAAAACTGCCAACGTTATCCCACTCCACAAAAAAGGATGTAGGTCAGAGGCTGAAAATTATAGGCCTGTGAGTCTCACATCAATAGTGAGCAAACTCATGGAAACGTTGATTAAAAACAGATTGGAAACGATTCTGGATGGTGAAAAATTAAGGGATTCCCACCAGCATGGCTTTACAAAGGGTAAGTCTTGTCAATCCAATCTGATAAGCTTATTCGACTGGGTAACAAAAAAACTGGACATCGTGTATTTAGACTTCAGTAAGGCTTTTGATAGTGTCCCATAATGTAGGTTATTGAACAAAATGAACACGTTAGGACTAGGAGAAACACTGACAGCATGGGTAAAAGACTGGCTTAGCGGCAGGCTACAAAGGGTGATGGTAAATGGTATTCCCTCAAAAAAGTCAAAAGTGACCAGCCGAGTACCACAGGGCTCAGTCTTGGGCCCGATGCTGTTTAACATCTTTATAAGGGATCTGACTCAGGGACTTTGAGGCAAAATTACATTATTTGCCGATGACGCTAAACTATGCAACGTTGTGGTCAGGGCAACAGAACCTGACAGCGCAACCAGGCCCAACACTATGAAGCAGGACCTTTTACTGGAACAATTGTCCAGTACTTGGCAACTAAACTTTAATGCCAAAAATGTAAAGTAACGCATCTTGGAAGCGGAAATCCATGCAGAACATACACCTTGAATGGTGAAAACTTATCAAGAACTACTGCAGAAAGGGACTTGAAAGCACTCATCTGAGAAGACATGAAAGCTGCAAATCAGGTGGCGAAAGCTTCAGCAAAGGCTAGACAAACACTGAGTTGCATCAGAAGGAGCTTTATCAGCCAAAAGCCTGAAGTCATACTGCCATTGTACAGATCCATGGCGAGACCGCACCTGGAGTACTGTGTCCAGTTCTGGAGGTCGCATTATCAAAAGGATGTGATGAGGATGGAGTCGATTCAGAGAATGGCCACTAGGATGGTCTCAGGACTTAAGGATCTCCCATATGAAGAACGTCTGACTAGACTGCGCTTATATTCTCTCGAAGAGCGCAGAAAAGAGGGGACATGATAGAAACATTTTAATACATCATGGGCCACACTGAAGTGGAGGAAGAAATCTTTTTTCTTAAGGGTCCCACAGTGACAAGAGGGCATCCGCTAAAACTTAAAGGGGGAAGATTTCATGGAGACACCAGGAAATACTTCTTCACCGAAAGGGTGATTGATCGATGGAATGATCTACCACGCCAAGTGGTCAAGGCCAGTAGTGTGCTCGACTTCTCTCATGGGAGGGGAGACTCTTGAGTGGGCAGATTTGTTGAGAGAGGGTTCTTGAGTGGGCAGACTTGTTGGGCCGCCGACCCTTTTGTGCCGTCAAACTCTATGTTTCTCTATGCAGCTGTGCTGAATGTCCTGCGCTACTCTCGATGCTCATAGGCTCCCTGCGCTAAAAAACGCTATTGCGGTATAGTAAAAGAGGGCCATAGTGCAAAATATAGACAACAGATATAAATTCTCAAAACGGACACATTTTGATCACTAAATTGAAAATAAAATCATTTTTCCTACTTGTCTGGTGATTTCATGAGTCTCTGGTTGCACTTTATTCTTCTGACTGTGCATCCAATATTTCTTCCCTTCTTTCAGCCTGCTGTATGCTTCCAGACCTCATTCCCTCCGCCAACTTTTTCTTCCTCTCTCCCTGCCTCCCTCCCCTTTCTTTGTCTCCCTGCCCCCTTTCTTTCTGTCTGTCTTTCTTTCTCCATGCCCCCTTTTTCTTTCTGTCTTCCTGTCCCCCCTTTCTTTTTCCCGTCTTTCTTTCCGTCTCCCTTCTCCCCCTTCTTTCTGTCTCCCTGCCTGCTCCCAAGCCACTGCCGCCGCCATCGAAGAACAGACATCCAAACCACCGCCGCCCCAAGCTCTTCCTGTTTCCCAACACAGAAGCGTCGAGCCAACCAGATTTCCTCTCCCCGACATCATTTCTGAAGGGAGAGGAAGTTCCGGGCCAGCCAATTGCTGCCTGGCTGGCCCAGAACTTCCTCTCCAATGTCAGAATTGACATCGGGGAGAGGAAATCTGGTCGGCCCGACGTTTCTGTGTGGGGAAGCAAGTAGAACCCAAAGGCAACATGTTCGACTCACATTGTCTTCGCGATCTACCGATTGATCGCGATCGACATTTTGGGCACCCCTGCCCTAGAGGATCCTGGAGAACTCCCCAAAGGGTCCAGGTCCTAGAAACAGAAGTCTGTTCCTTCCAAACAAGCAGCGTCTCAAGAGACCCTCGGGTGTTGGGACACTAAAGGAGTAGAGGGGAAACAAAACTGGCACTGAGTGGGGCTGACCCATAGAGGGCATAGAGAGCAACCCCCCCCCCCCCAAAGGCCTCCAGGGCCGAAGCCGGACCTGCATCAACAAAGCCAAACATGAAAAATAAGAGGAAAAATCCCCTGGCGGCCCCAAGGGACTCCCTGCAGGGAATCCATCAAACAACCTGCCGCCTGTGTCACCAATCAGAGGCGAGGTCACCTGAGGCTACACAAAAATGGAGGTGCTTCCTGCCAAAAACAGAGCTGAACCGCCAAAAAAAGGAACTCCAGCCGCTAAAGCAGGTAAACCGGCATCAACTGTAAGGCGGTAAGGGAATCCTTTCTGCCTGACCATCGGCGGCTGGGGAACC